>NW_022111369.1:28228706-28231455 GCF_000313985.2 Echinops telfairi
TATTTTCAGGGAGGTCTTATTTTGGGGGGATGCCTTATATTTCAGCAAGAGGCAAAACTGTAAGTAGGTCTTATTTTTGGAGGATGTCTTACTTTCTGGGAAACGGGGTAATAATTCTAGAAAGGTCTTTTCAATTTTATGTTGAGTGACAATAATTTTTGAAACTGTTAGATTTAAATGTAGACAGTGGGAATAATCGAAATATAGCTAAGACCAAGGGAAGGAGAGCAAAATATTTTACATTCTGCTTTGGTTTTACGCAATTTTTAATATTCATTGAGCTGAGCACTTAAAATCTCGACATCTTATTGTATGCAAATTATACATATTTTAAGTGAAAGGAAAAGAAATGTAATCAGCTTGAAAACCAAGAATGTTTTATTCCTCCTAGTATTTTATTGATCATTCTTAAGTCAAATATTTAATATTTCCCTTAACAAATACAACAAATCTAATACTTATATACTTTGGGGGAGCAGATATAATATATGGACCAGAAAATAAATCTAAATGGAATTGTGTTGACCCCTGCATCCCATATTCTAAAATATGAAATGGCTTGGGAAGAGCAGAGTGTACTTTCTTCAATGTTCCCTGAGAACTCATCTAAACTCAGTCGATTTAGAGCTTAGAATACATGTTCAAATTTCATTAGAGGAGAAAGTGTTAAGAGAGGGGAGCGGGAAGGGTGGGGAGAAAACGAGGAGCTGAAACCAAGGGCTCAGGTGGAAAGCAAATGTTTTGAGAATGACGAGAGCAACAAATGTACAAATGTGCTGGACACAATGGATGGATGTATGGATTGTGATAAGAGTTGTATGAGCCCCCATTAAATGATTAAAAAAAAAACATGTCTAATAAACTATGTATATATAAGCATGCATTTTCTGTTACATTAAGATAAAATTGATAAAATAGTTCCATATCAGAAATTGCAAATAATAAAAGCATAATAATTAGTAGTTGAGCAGCAATTTAGCAACCCTTTTCCTCTTCTACCAGGACAAACCCCACTTCATGCAGGAAGATCAATGGGCAACAATACATATCTCCCCATCCTTTAGGAACCAAATGGAAGAGGTATTGTGATTCTACTGAAAAGTTATTGTTATGTACTGATTTCAGCAGAATAGTAAAGAGCATAATCTGTCTGAGAGTGACTTTTCTTAAGAACCTGGAAGATGATTAATATAAAAATATTAATATCCCAGGTACTGACAAACTCATTAGAAAGGCATTTTAGAAAAGACCAGCTGTTGTAAGCATGTGCAATAATCAGAACCAAGATACAGAAATGATGCACAACTTACTTTACTTGATGTGTGTGGCTCACCTACTTTATAATTTCACTTTGGAAAGGTTACACATTTTCTGAATTTTCTCTGATTTTGCCAACAGAAAAGCAGATTATCAGTGATTTACTTTCTTCTGAAAATAGGCATAATAATGATTATGCCCCGGTTATGTGGCAAGCACTGTATTAAGTGCCAAGAAATAGTCTTACCTGTTTTTGATTTTTCTAATAAGCTTTTGTCTAACATAGCTTCCCTTATAATTATTTTACTAAGAATTCAAGTAACTGCCCACAGAACCTTAACTGAGAAATAACATTTGTTTGAACCTAAGTCTTTAATTTTTCTAGGGCTGAAATTGATCTCACTCCCCTAAATTAACCTAATTTCATATATCAGTGGATATTTATAGTATAGTCATTAACAAGTAAAAGTTAACTCCTGCTACATTAGAAAATTGATAGAACAAGTACAGAGCTTTGTGCTTACATTTAAAAAAAAGAAAAGAAAGTAGTCATAACTGAAAATGCACCAGAGTCCCTGAACAGTTGAACCATACCATGTTTCCTGTTTTAACCGTTGACTTAGTCTCTATTGGGTTACTGTGTAACTGACTATACCATGAGCTATAATGACTGCTTTCTACATAAATGCTTGTCTTTAGGCTATTTTCATGCCTTGATACTGTTAGGTAGCCAGAGGCAGAACTAGGGTTGTCCCTCTACATGCCAAAGCCTCCCTCCCCCCTTACAGGAAGTTGGAAGTTGATTAAGGTCAGAGGGCATGCTCACAGTCAGGTATCTGAGGCAGGGAATCCATAAACCTGGGTGGGACCCCATCCAGGCAAGGTGGGCTTAATTCAGCCAATAGGGTTAACCAGTAGCATCGACCACGCCTCTCAATGGCAGAGGAGTGTGTGTGTGTGTAATGGGAGTGGAGGGTGATGGAAAAGCCCAAAGCATTGAATACACTCTCTCTCCCAGCAGGGACTACACACAGCTTAGCAAGGTGGCTGCACAGTGGCCTCTTCTTCTCCAGTGGCCCCTCTGCCACCCGGCTGAGGGATTCTCTGGCCTCAGTGTCCACGTGTGGGTGTGGCATGCCCTGGGTGGCCTGTGTAAAACTGAAACCCCTTCTGTCCTTTCTAAAAACCAACTTGGATCACAAACCAAGCTTCCCCGTGAATTCCTTCTCATGAAGCCAAGGACCAAGGCAATTCTAACCCTGACATTACTGAGGAACCTAACAATACCTTCAGTTCGTTCCTCTGGGGTCATGGTAAATGCCACACATTTTTTAAAAAATCAACGTTATTTAAACACTTTTACACAAATTGATAACATTACTGATACTCATTGGGACCTGTAATCTCCTTAAAAGCAACAATAGCAAACTTTTTTGTTTTTCAAAGAAATTTTAAGAGGCAGGTTGTTTTTTTTTTAAATTTTTAAAAAATT
>NW_022111369.1:28232353-28237023 GCF_000313985.2 Echinops telfairi
GGAAATAAACCAGATGCCAACACAGGGGAGCCTCTGCTTGCCTTTCTGAGGATGTCTCCAAATAGCCATGGATTTCAGGAGCAAAGAGCAAGAGGGTCTCGAGAAGGGGTGGAAAAATAGGAAATCACTGGCCTTCTACCAGTCTCTTGATGAGTGCCTAGCAACTGATGCCCATGGACCTGGAAACTAAGATACTTGAGGGCCCTGACCCTCACCAGCCACTTGTCCTTTCAGGCTTGTCTATGATCCTATAGCGGCTGTTATCAACCCTGAAGGATTAGCTACAATTGTGATTAACATTTCAGAATAATGTACAAATAAAGGGATTTTCTCAAAATCTTTGCATTACATGAAAAATCTTGCATTAAAGACAGCATGGAAAACAGATATAATGGCTCCTCACATCAAAAGTACCTTCAATGCTATGCCATTAGCTACATTCGTGATGCCATCAGTGTAAATGCCTGACACACCAGAGCGAGGACTGCCATTGCTTTTCTTGTATGTTTCTTTGGTTTCTGTTTTTGTTGGGGGGATAGTGTTGGGGAGGGGGGGTGTTGTTTGCCTTCTGTTGTTCTTGTTGGTTTGGGGTTTTGTTTTTATTTTTGTCATAATATGACCACGGAAGTAAATGAGAGTAGCTCATAACTGTATGGACAAGTAGATGAATTCTGAATTCCAATGTAATTCTAGCCCCTACCCAACAACAGTTAGTTCTTATCACATGACTTTTACTTAGACAGCATTGAGTTTATGTTAATGGTGGTAGACTAATCTGGAAAAGGATATCAATAATGATTGTACACCATGAAGAATATAATCAATGGAACAGAATTACACATGTAGAAGTTGAATTGTGTTTATTTTTGCCAAATTAGAAAAAAAGATGAATAACAATATGTACAATGAAGAAGAAAATGTTCTAAAATTGACAGTGACAATGATTGTATGATTCTTTTTGATATGGTTGAATTATTGACTTGTATGATATGTGAAGTTTCAGTAAAACAATTTTTAAAAGGTACACTTATTTATATCGTATAGCTAAGATATAGAAATTTAATTCAATCCAGATTAGACACGAGGGTTGGACAATACTGGAAATTCAGGCAATTTGCTTGAGCCTGGGTTGCATTCCACTTTAGTGAATAGTCAGCCACAGCTCACTGGTAGAATCTACCCTAATTCTTTGCTAAATCATTCTGTAGCTTCTCATACAGATCCTTCAAGTGGATGAAAAATGAGTTAGGGTCTGTGGGTACTGCAGTCAGAATTTCTAGGGTGCAGAGGAATCCCATGATTCTCCCTGGTCAGCCAAATCTCCACATTTGATTTCTTTCTCTTTTGACACATTTGTCTTTCTGTTGAATATATGTCTTCTCCTGCAAACTGGTTGTGGGAAGGGATCTGTGCTTTAATGATCGTTTTGATATTACGGATCCAATCATGCACATAAAAGGTAATGATGTGGTTGTTACATAATCATTTGTCAGTTGTCAATTTGAGGATTAAGAATGTAGGGGTGGAGTCTATCCTGTCAATCAGATCATAGCCAATGAGGCCTCTGTGTGGGTATGGCCTTCTCCTGAGAATTCTGGGAAATCAGTACGTCCTCCTTGGAGGTGGGAGACACCTCTCTCTCTCCCTCACTCCCTGGGAGACATTGCAGCTGACAAGACACATGGAACTACACTAGTGCCCTGTGCTGGAGAAGCCACATGGACCTACCCTGATGCAACCAGACCTCTGAAGTCGGAGAAGTCACAGAGAGACCCCTGCCAGCACTGAGCTGATTACAACGCCACTGGATCCAAAGACTTTCTACCCATTGGCCTGTGATCATCCTGCATTCGGCATCATTGCATGTGTTTCATGAATCTGAAGAGGACTTTATAGATTGGTATCAGACATATGGGCTAGTATCAGACTTATGGACATGGATTGGGATGTTTTCTTAATGTACAATTACCCTTTATATAAAACTCTCTCTTATACACATATGCGTGCGTATGAATTTGTTTCTCTGGTCTACCCAGACTAACACAATTGAACTGGAGCGTTTTTGTGCTGCTGCCTTAAGGCTCAATAGCAGAAACTGTGACATTAAGTTTGCACTCTTATATTTTCCTCCGTGAAGAGACTTTGTCTATTTCGCTCTCTGATCATTTGAAACGCCTCAGTTAAACGCATTGTTCATTGCTGAAAGGCAGTTGCTCATTGTTGAAATATGGCCCTCCAGATCTTAGCCTATTCAGCTCTCTCTGCCTAAAATCCTTTTGAAAAATGTTTAAATTTATAGGAGTTAAAGTATTAATGTACCTAAATTGCAGAATTTTTTTAAAACACTAAGTGAGAGAGAGAGAAACTGAGGGGAAAAGAATCTATTAAGCAAAAGAAAAAATAAAGCACTAGGTTTTGTTTGTTTTTTATAATGAAGCAGACATTCCTTACATTTCTGCTTTCATAAAATGGGTAGAACTACAACATAATAGAAGGAATACCCCTTCACAGCATGAAAACGAGTTGGCAAATGTTCGACCATTCAGGAAGTAGCATACAATGGCCCTCTGAATTAAAGGACTGGCAGTTCACATGATTCCACACACTGCTGCTCACGTGTCTATGCCCAGGAACTCGAGCAACACACTGGAAGAAATCTCTATTCATTCCCATTTCAAAGAAAGGTGATCCAAAAGAATGTAGAATTATCAACTAGCATTCATATCACATACAAGTAACTTTTGTTGAAGATGATTTAAATACTGCATTATGCTACAATGACTGTGTGAATGTGTTTGTGTCACCTACTAGTGAAATTGAGTCACAGGATAAATATATTTGGTCTAGTTTTTTTTTAAGGAACTGCAAGACATTTACTTTCAACATAACCGCATCATTTTTAACTCCATGAGCAAAGTATGAGTGTTCTATTTTCTCCACATCCTTGCCAACACTCATTATTACCCATCGTGTTTATTATTACCATGCTAGCGGGTGAAATTACCCCGGGTCTGCCCGTTTGTCACACTGTGATGATTGCTGTCATGAGTATTTCAAATGCCAGTAGGGTCATCCAACTAGAGCAGGTTTCAGCAGAGCTTCCAGACAAAGACCAAACTACTAAGAAGGACTCTGAGGCCCATTTCAGAGGAAGCAGCCACAGAAAATGCATAGTTTCCAAACATTGTGAAATACTGAAAGTCTAATGAATGGAAGCAGATCACTGTCAGAGATCGTGCCAGAGGATGGGCCTTCCAGTTACAGTGCACTCAGATTGTGACTGGGGAAGGCCTGCATTCTCAGAGTGACCAGCGGGGCTTGAGTGGTTTAAAGCCTCCAGGAGTGGACCCTTTGAGATATTCCTTTGCTGATAAGGCACACAACTCAAGATAAGAAAAAATGTCTGCAAAAAGACTTTTGCTAATGATTTGAAGTTGGAATGTGCAGAATATAAATCTAGGAAAATTGGAAGTCATCAAAAATGAAATGAAATGTATGAAGATTGATATCCTAGGCACTGGTGATCCGAAATGGACTGATATTGGCCATTTTTAATCAGAAAACCATATGATTGACAAAGTGGTGGGATTCAAATAATTGAACAACTGGTTTCCCATCCTAATGACTGTTTTTAAGTATTAAAACATAATGAAAAGTGGATTATTACTTCATGAAATTAATACTAGGTTATCTTATAAGAGAGTTTTAAAATATTAATGAAAAATGTTAAATAATATCTAAAAAAATAAAAGTGTTATTTAAGATTTTTCCATATTGCTTCTTGATTGGTATCCTTACTTGCAATAGTTTTTGCTTTCATCTGAGCATCATCAGCTGTATGATTTATCTCTACCCTTTTTTTCACTGTAGGACTAGGATCCCATTCCTTTAGAGGGAGGCCCATTAAACAATAGTCACTGTGTTTGATATATTAGAGTTAGGTTACTTCTCTTCTCTGAAAATATTAGGTTTTTCTTTGAAAAACCCCTTTCAACTTCTGCTGAACTGACAGCCATTATTCTGACAATATTATTAGTTCTTTGAAATATTTGTAGCACTTCCAGGAAGTGCATGATCCTCTCATCATATCCCATGGGAATTTGGGGCACCTTGTCATCCTCTGTTTGTGTGGCATGTTTTCTCTGTTTGTTATATATTTGTTTACTGAAGCAACAAACTTGAGGGAATAAAATTGTAGCATTTCCCACCTTGTCATCCTCTGTTTGTGTGGCATGTTTCCTCTGTTCGTTATATATTTGTTTACTGAAGCAACAAACTTGAGGGAATAAAATTGTAGCATTTCCTCAAAAGTATGATGACTTTTATGAAATGAATACACAAATATTTTACAAGCCTACTTCCATCTAATTTTTTGTACCTATGGACGGAATGAACATGACTAAAGGCCCTGTGAATATGATGTTATGCAGATGAACATCACAAAAGAATCAGAAGGCCAGTTTGTGATTGTCACCTGAGAGAGAACCCCGGGTACAAGTGCCGTTTTAACTTCTGCTTCACTGGACTTACCAAAATGTCAGGTATCAGTTCTGCCAAACTGGTGCAAACCTGCTGCCTCCCACCACTGGATTTACTATGCCAGGAATGACGCAATCAAGATGAATTGCATCGGATTCGTTGTTTAAAAAAAAGGCACTTCAAAGTAAATC
>NW_022111369.1:28238383-28239823 GCF_000313985.2 Echinops telfairi
ATTTCCGATGGTCTTAGGAACCGAGACACTACTCCTCTATCAGTGTCCAGGCAGGTCCCCCCACAGGCAGATACACCCACATATGAGTACCTGGCAGGAAGACTGTTACCCGTGCTACACCATGCTTCAAGACAACATTTCATTTATTTGTCATTAGAAATAAATATTTCACAATTTATAATTACATACTGTTTTTGTGATTAGTCACTATGCTTTAATTATGGTCAATTTGTCACAATGAAAACACATCCTGTATATCAGATATTTACATTACGATTCAAAGCAGTAGCAAAATTTCAGGTATGAAGTAGCAACGAACATAATGTTATGGTTGGGGGTCAGCACCACATGAGGAGCTGTATTACAGGGTCGCAGCGTGAGGAAGGTGGAGAGCCACTGCTGTCCTGGAATAGAAAGTCTTGTCTTTCTCTGGAGCGGTAGCTGAGGGCTTCATACTGCTGACCATTTGTAAGCCCCCCAATGCATAAGCACTATGGCAACAGGGCTTCTGTGCTCTGTGGTCTAGGTGCTGGTATAATAAATTAGTGGTATTGGTGATAAGGTGGTTACTAGTTGGGTTGCCATCATCAGGGTAGACAGTTTGAAACACCAGGCTCTCTGCGGAGAAAAGCAAGGTTTCCATATTTTCCTGAACAGTTACAGCCTCAGAAACTCACAGCAGCAGTTCTGCCCTGTCCTACGGGCTTGCTATGTGCCGGCATTGAATTGATGGCAATGTTTTGTTTTTTTAAATTGGTGATAATAATTAAAACAGTTTATATGCATTATTTGGATTCAGCATTTTCATGGCTACTTTGGTAGTAATAGTTTAAGCTACCACATAATGCTATCAAATGCAAATTCACAAAATTACTCCCATATGCTGACTTCAGAACACCACTGATGTTCTCACAAACTGAAATTATGTGCACTGGCCAAAAACGTATATGAATTTTTCGCTGTTATAGTAAACCATTTTCTATAGTAATTTTCTTGTGCATATGGATCTGTTCCCTTGTAATTTATTTTTGTTTACCTATATAATTTTGTGCTCTTTTAAATAGCTTTATTTTATTATTTTGATTTCTGATATTTTGTTAGTGCTTTCTGCATAGTTATCTTCTACCCTACGTTTTGCTAAATTTATCTCTAGGAGCTTTTATATTATCTGATTTTCTGCATAAATGAGCATGTAGCCTGTGAATAATTTGTTTCTTTCTATGTGCATTTAACATTTCTAGGTCAAAAGTGTCCAACTACGAACATAGTACTCGGAATTATATATATATATAAACAATTTTTCCTCGATGGGAGATTTCTCCTCCCAGTTCACACCAATAGAAGTGTAATCACCTTTTTTGTGCCATACATGCCCCTCTCCCCCAATCTTGACTTCAGTAATTTCCATTAAGTTTCACTTATCCCTCTGGTAGGACTGTC
>NW_022111369.1:28241893-28245151 GCF_000313985.2 Echinops telfairi
AAGCACAGCCAGGGTGCTCTTTGGAAGCAAGGATGGGGAGCTGTTGTCTCATGAACTTTAAACATGTTATCGAGAGACCAGTCTCTGGAGAAAGCCGTCATACGTGGCAAAGTAGAGAGGCAGTGACTAAGAGGAAGGCCTTTGGGAAGACGATTGACAGCGAGGTGGGACAAAGGGTTTCTACATACTGACAATTGTGAGGACGGTGTCCGGACAGCAGTGTTTCATACTGTTGGGCAGATGGTGACTGTGAGTTGGAATTGACTCCTTGGCACCTACCAGCAACAACAACTCCTCCTCCGACGGCCTTTAGAGTTAAAGTCATCTAATTTAAGGAGCCCTGGTGGTGTCGTGGGCTATGCATTGAGCTAATAATCACAAAGTCAGCAGTTTGAAACCACCAGCCATTCTGCAGGAGAAAGAGAAGGTATTCTGCTGCCATAAAAAGATGTATAGCCTATGAAACCTAAAGAGGTAATTCTACTCTGGTCTTTAGCATCAGTATGAGTCAGAATTATCTTGATGGCAGTGGTTTTTGAGGGGGAGTGGCGTGGGATGGGGGGATGGAAGGGGGTGTAAGCCTGATTGGTTATGCATTGGACTTCGAACTGCAAGGTCAGCAGTTTGAAGCCACCAGCCACCCCGCAGGAGAAAGATGAGGGTCCCTCCCATTAAGATTTACAGCCTTGGAAAATATGTGTGGTGTCCCTATGAGTCAGACTAGGCTCAAGGATGGTGACTGGGTTTGAAATGTCTATTTTCCCACTATGTATGAGAGATTCTCTTCTGCTTCCCCATGCTTAGAAAACATCAGCACCGCATCACACACTGTGAAGTTGTCCTTGCTGGCTGTTCATCAGTTTGTGTTTCTCTTAAAGATTCCTTATTTTTTCCTGAGATGTGATTAAATTACTTGGAAACTGTTTATTCATCTAATGCCTTACTTCTTGATGAGTCAGACCAAAACATCGGTTAGCTACTGAACAATTTTTTATTAAATACCGAGGCATGACAACTCCTCCCATGCTAACTTATGGCGTGTGAATTATGGGTGTTTCACTTTGGCACAGTCACGGACCCTGTGTGCGCTTAAGAGTCCTGGGTGGCATAGGAGGCTATGCAGTTGACTACTTGCCAAAGGATTGGTGGTTCCACATGTACTTTGGAGTACAGGCTTGGCAACCGGCTTCTGAACTGACAGAGCCTTGGAAAATCTATGGAGTAGTTGTGCTCCACTCACAAGTGCTCACCTCGTGTTGGAATGGACTCTGTAACAACTAGGAGCAATTGGATCTTAAAAGTGTGTTGTGTTAGTTACATAATCTGTTGTCAATTTGAGACTTAAAAGTGAAGGGGTGGAGCTTAGCTTGTCAATCAGGTCTCAGCTTGATGACCTCATTTGGAGCTGCTAAGGAGGTAAAGAACTCACTGGCAGTGGGACACTGACACACTACATGTGAGACATGCTAGCTGACAAGACACACAGGGCTACACTATCGTCCTGGAGCTGACAGAGCCAGGTGGAGACCCCTGCCAGTGCTGAGATGCCTCTACTGCCACTGGATCCACAAGACTTTCCACCCACTGGCTTGTGATCTTCCTGCATTCAATGTAATCGCATGTGTTTTGTGAGTCTGAAGAGAAATTTATAGATTGGTATTGGACATATGGGCTAATATCAGACTTATGGAGTGTATCTGGATTGGGCTGGGGTGTGTTCTCAATATTCAATTGCTCTTTAATATAAAACTCTTTCTTTGACACATATGAGGACCTGGGAGTTTTTCTCCAGTCAACCCAGACTAACACTTGTGTTTTCTTTATTCCTGTGCTTTATGCTTTCCTTGGCCTCAGATCGTTTCTCAGATATATGTACTAATAGGATTTAAATACTTGTGAGGAGTCTAGGTACTGGGCTGCTGTACAATTCTCTTCTCTCTATTACTTTGCCTGGCAAACTTCATCTGCCCTGCACGTTTCCATTCCAGCAACTCAGGGGAAACCAGACCTCTTAGGTAATTCTTCCTGGAAATTTTCTTCAGGAATAACCTGGGGGCAACTTTATTTATTTCTCTTTTGTTAGAGTGCACTGCTGTCTTATATACAATTCCCTGAAAGTCCTTGTTTCACATATTTTCTTGTTTTGCATTTATATCAGGCAGGAGGATAAATCCGCCCCATGTTAATTCCATCTTCAATGGAGCTCAAATCTAATAAGCCAATTTTGGGGAGGAATGGAGGTAAGCTGATCTACCTATGTAACACAGACAACTTGTTTAATCACATGGGGTCATACAATGATTTGCAGGTTATATTTAAAATACTCTAATTCACTGACCACAAGTCATTGATTACTTATGAACCACTTACAGAGTTAAGCATAATAAAAAATATCCTTTAAGAACTCTTTCCTCCTATAATTCATTAGAGCAGTGGTTCTCAACCTTCCTAATGCCACAACCCTTTAATACAGTCCCTCATGTTGTAGTGACTTCCCAACTATAAAATTATTTTCATTGCTACTTCATAACTGTAATTTTGCTACTGTTATGAATCAGGCAACCCCTGTGAAAGGGTTGTTCAACCCTCAAAGGGTCATGACCCACAGGTTGAGAACCACTGAATTAGTGGTATTATGATATTAACACTATAATCTGTTAGTGGTGTATAGATATTAACATACTTCCTAATTTAGGCAGGGTTTGTTTTTCCTTTCTCTCTCCTCTCCCCACAGTTTAAAAGCACTCATGATAACCATATAGAAGAATCTAATTCTAAAACTTAGTTTTGCAATTCCCCTTGAAAACGTTATAACAGAAAAGATTCTGCCCCAAGCTAAATTGAAATAACCTACTGCAAATATTAAACTACCTCTGTAAATAGCATAAAGGAAGTGATTTATATGTATGCTAGACTAATGATTATTCTGCAACATCACAAAAGTTAAATTGTCCAGTGCTTTCCTGAATATTCTTTTATCTGTTATTATTGTAATAACATCAGTGTGCCAACAATCTTTCTGACAAACTGGAGAGAAATGTGATGTCTTAATTGGTGTTCTCTATTTTATATCTCTGGGTTCTAATATCCATTGCAGTGGCTACACAGAACTAACTCACAAAATTCATGATTAAAGGCGTTTGAAGGAAATTCACAAGTTGTAGTGCCAGTGGTAAATAAGGACATGTGACAAAGTTCTTTCAGGTCTGCTAACAAATAACCAAAGGGGCCTAACACTTCGCTGTAAGCATCAACTCA
>NW_022111369.1:28245251-28253978 GCF_000313985.2 Echinops telfairi
CACTGAATTAGTGGTATTATGATATTAACACTATAATCTGTTAGTGGTGTATAGATATTAACATACTTCCTAATTTAGGCAGGGTTTGTTTTTCCTTTCTCTCTCCTCTCCCCACAGTTTAAAAGCACTCATGATAACCATATAGAAGAATCTAATTCTAAAACTTAGTTTTGCAATTCCCCTTGAAAACGTTATAACAGAAAAGATTCTGCCCCAAGCTAAATTGAAATAACCTACTGCAAATATTAAACTACCTCTGTAAATAGCATAAAGGAAGTGATTTATATGTATGCTAGACTAATGATTATTCTGCAACATCACAAAAGTTAAATTGTCCAGTGCTTTCCTGAATATTCTTTTATCTGTTATTATTGTAATAACATCAGTGTGCCAACAATCTTTCTGACAAACTGGAGAGAAATGTGATGTCTTAATTGGTGTTCTCTATTTTATATCTCTGGGTTCTAATATCCATTGCAGTGGCTACACAGAACTAACTCACAAAATTCATGATTAAAGGCGTTTGAAGGAAATTCACAAGTTGTAGTGCCAGTGGTAAATAAGGACATGTGACAAAGTTCTTTCAGGTCTGCTAACAAATAACCAAAGGGGCCTAACACTTCGCTGTAAGCATCAACTCAAGCTCCAGTTCCCTGAATTAAGTGCCCAGATATACCACAAGCTGGCCTCCTGGATGAATGCACTCAACTTTACTTCCTCTCTGCATTGGGAAGCCCATTACTCTATTCCATGCTCTGACTCCTGGGTCTGCTGCATCCCCTCTGATATTATAGCTGTCTTCTGCATCCAGGAGGTTCATTGCCTGGTGATCTTGGGCTCAGAGGATGTACGCCACTCCTACTTCTTGCTGGTAATAAGATCCCTCCTTGTGCTTCCTAGAGGACTCATTTACATGTGGCAGGATGGAGCTCCAGGGACTCATGCTTACAATTACGCACAGGTGAACTCTATCAGTGTCCCCCCCATCTTCTTACCTGACCCCTGCGGGGAAAGGTCCTTGGTGGGGTCACAGCTTTTGGCTAGAAGAGCCACATTAGATAATCCACTGACCCTGGAAGAAGGGGACAAATGAATCCATCAATAATGCATATGCACAGTATATTACCTGATCAATACAAAGGAAGTAAAGTAGAATATTTAATCTATTTTCTAGGAAGTCTAATCTAGAACTGTTTCAATTTTTAAAATACTGAAATAAATTCTTAAAATATTTAGTAATAAATAATCACAGACGTATGTATGCATGAGATGAATTTTTCTTCTTAAACGATGGCATTTATTTTATTAGTTAATTTTATTAGTTTTTGTCAAAATAAAAATGAAAACTACAGCAGTTAAACAAATAATCAATATATATTTTTCTTATAACAACCACATAACAAAGACTATCATTATTGTCAGTTGCTGTTGATTCAATTATAAATACATTTACATATATTTTATAAAAATTATTTCACAAAAAGCTTTGAATAAATATTTTTAATGAATCAATTAAGGTATTGTTTAGCTTTCCCTACATCTTCATAGTTAATTATATACCCATATAGTAGTCTACAAAATTTTATTTCAATGGAGATAAATTATACACTTCAGATTATTAAAGAGATCAAATATTTTTAAATAGCAATTTAATTCTTCCAAATCTAAAGTATGCATTTATGTGTTGCTATAGTTGCATGTAAATTCCTAGTTGTTTATCTTCATTGTTTATAACTAAACACTACTCTCATCTTTAATATTTGAATGTAAATTAAGGTTCACTCTCTTTTATAACTGAGTAGCCTCATAATCTCTTACATCTAATATTTTACTTTTCATTTTAAAATATAGACTGAACTAAGTATGAACAATTGCTGAAATTTAAGTAAATAGTTATACAATGCTAATATTTAACATAATTTTAAAACTATAACATTATACAAATGTTAAAATAATATTTTAATATTATTTTACAAATAATAATAATATAATCTTTTGAACCCAAATTCAGAAATACAACATGATAAATTCAGAAATACAACATGAGTAAATTACTGTATCTTTCTCTTTTTAATATATTGAGATATGAACTAAAATAACATGCAACCATTGCAATAAAGTTGATTCTTACTCATGGTGACTCTAACGGACAGAGTAGAGTTGCTCGATTGGGTTTCTGAAGCTGGGAATATTTACCAAAGCCAACTGCCTCATCTATCTCCTGGGGAGCTGCTGCTGGTTTCGAACTGCTCATTCTTCTGTTAGCTGTTTAACCAACGCTTAACCCACTGCGCCAACAGGATGACTTTGAACTAAATCCCAAACTTAGTTCTATTGAGTCGATTCAGGCTCACAGCTACCTTATACAGGATTTTCAAGGTTGTAAATCTTTATAGGAGTAGATCTCTTATCTTTCTGCCTTCCCACTGTGGCTACTGGGTTTGATCCCGGGTCTGTTAGAATCCCGAACTCGCCCAATGGGGCCACGGGGCTCTTCTTTGAACAGTGTGCTACATAACATCTTCTTTTTGAAGATTATCAGGAGATTTGTAGTTTTAAAGCACATGTTATTTTGTTTCTAAACAACAGATGGCACTATGGAATACTAGATTCATTTTACAAGGTTTTATTTTCCTTTGCCTTTTTTTAAAAGTCAAAATGATATTTTTAAGTCATAATACAATTAGCTTTCACTTAGTTCACTTTTCTGACATCTAGTCTTAAAAATATAAAAGTCATAAAAATAAAATTTTGTTGTATCATGAACAAAATACTGTTCATATATAAATAGCATCTATTTTTTAAAAGGGGCTCCAGTGGTACAATGGGTGATGCGTTGCTGTTAATTGAAAGATTGGCCTTTCAAAGCCATCATAGCTCTACAAGGGAAAGAAGACTTACTATTACTACTACTACAGTCCAGGCCATTGAGCCAATTCTGTCTCAGCAACTGTGAAGAGCTGGGGGAATCGCCCTTGTTTCCCTTCTTTACTGGTGCAGATGGCTTTGTTCTCTGAGGAGTGATTGGTAGGTTTAACTGCTAACCTTATAGTTAACAGTTCTTAAAGATTTACTCTTGGGACCCATATGGGGCTTCTCCTTCTCAAAACCTTTTTTAGTTTAGAATACACAGGGGAAAATTTCGAAGGAAGATGGACAAAAGAGGGTTTTATGCCCCCCAGATAATACATATTCCAACCCAGTGTTGGAAGATCATATCTATTTATTGTAGAATTTTGTCATGGATTCAATCTGATGGGTGCAGACTGCTTCATCTTTCTCCAGAGAGTAAATATAGAGTTTGAACCAGTGACCTCAAGGTTAGCAATCCAACACTTACCTAATGGTACCACCAGAGCTCCTGAAGAGCAGTAGAGGGATAGCAAGTTAACATGCTTACAGGTAGCATGTCAATTAACAAATGGGGTCCTTTTTGTCTTGAACTACATATTTAGTCCTAATTCTAAATATATTCAGTTTACACAGAGGTAGCATATTAGGATAATTTTAAACTGCAAATAATATAATATCCAAAATATCGATTGTTTTAATAAAATAAGAATCATTTCTCTCTTGTGAAAAAGTTCACAGAAAGGTAGTCAAATGCTTACACGTCAACTCTGTTCTAGAAATTTCCACACTCCTCGATTATATCTAAACTACTGCTCTGCCATCTCTAGCATATGTCTCTTGCTTTCAAAGTCAAAAACAACAGTTATTACTCTGTCCATCAAATATTGTGTTTCAAGTAGTAGAACAGAGAAATGAATGGTGAAGAAGAAATGATAAAAAATAAAGAGACACAAAGTAACACGTGTCTTTTAAAGAAGACTCTAGAACAGCGGTTCTCAACCTGTGGCTTGCGACCCCTTTGGGGGTCGAATGACCCTTTCACAGGGGTTGCCTGATTCATAGCAGTAGCAAAATTACAGTTATGAAGTAGCACAGAAAATAATTTAATGGTTGGGGTGGGTCACCACAACATGAGGAACTGTATTAAAGGGTCGCGGCACTAGGAAGGTTGAGGACAACGCTGTTGTTGATGGTGTAAGGTGCCATCGAGCTGTTTCTAATCCATACGCTATGTACAACAGAACTAGACACAATCTAGTCCTACATCATGCTCACAATTGTTGTTATGTTTTAGCACAATGACCGGCCACTGGGTCAGTCCATCTTGTCCAGGGTGTTCTTCTTTCCCACTGCCCCTCTAGTTTACCAAGCATGCTGTCCTTCTCCAGGGACTGATCTCTCCTGACGACATGTCCAAAGTATGATTCTGCCATATGATGCTTCTGCTAATACTTCATGGGCCAAACGTTAATCACACTAACCTGAAAGATTTGCCACAAAATAGACTTTCCTCCATGCTCTCTCGACATTGTCCTATAGTAGTTGTCAATATAGAGATCTACGAAACAAATACCAACAATTAAGAATCTCATTGCTCTCCAGTCCATTCTGACTGACGGTGACCCCTCAGAGCGGAGAAGAACTTCTCCGTTGAGTTGTGAAATGACAGATCTTTGCAGGTGTAGCTCGCAGCTCCCTAGGAGCAGTTGGTGGGTCTCATGCAATAAGCTTGTGGTTAGCAATTCATGTGTAACCCACTACACCATGAGAGTTCCCTAGACACATACTTTTCTATTATTTTTGAGTGTGAGTATAAATGCTGTACTATTTAAATAGCCTCTTATTTTTTATTGTTGTAATCAAATTCAAATGAATTTGATTGAAGTTAAAGTCAAGGAAAATGCATTATGCCCCGTTGCTATGGAAACTAGAAGAATGGAAATGCATGCATTATTTTTCTAGCATTAAAGATCATTTCTAACCATATATTTAAAAAGAAATTTTCCGTGATTTGCTTAATAGTCACAGAATAAAGGACCATTTTTTTCTCAGTGGGCAAAACAACACCAACGACAAATACCCAGAATTGTATCTAATCTGACATATTTGTAGCAGCTCTGTAATTTATTTGCTTTAATTAAATTTTCATTTTGTTTTCAGAATGAGTTGTTTCAGGCCATTGAGTTGATGCCATTGTCGCTTCTAACTCAGAGCTCCCCTTTGTAGGAGGGAAGATAACTCTTCCTCGTCCTGCACCATCCTCACAATTGTTATGTTTGAGCCCATTGCTGCAGCCACTGTGTCACTCCATCTCCTAGAGAGTCTTCCTCTTTTTGATGAACGTCTACTTTATCCAGCATGATGCCCTATTCCAGAGACTGGTCTCTCCTGAGAACATGTCCAAAGTAAGTAAGATGATATATTGCCATTCTCATTTCTAAGGACCATTCTGAATGTACTTTTTCCATGACAGATATATTTGTTCTTCTGGCAGGTCATGGTACTTTCAATATTGCTCACAAACTCTATAATTCAAATGCATCAATTCTTCTTTGATCTTACCTACTGATTGTCTAGCTTTTTATGTATATAAGGTGATTGAAAATGCTATAGCTTGTTTCAGACATGCTTTAATTTTCAAAGTGACATCTTTACTCTTAACATCTTAAAAAGGAACTGGGTGATAGTTTTGCCACGCACAATATGTTGTTGGGAATGATACCCATGACAACTTCAATATTTTCTGTTTCTCATATTTTGTCTATTGATCTAATTGTGAAGATTTCCATTTTCTTTACATAGAACTGCAAACCATACTGAATGCTGTAGATTTTTGACCTTCATCAACAAGTATTCAAATTTCCCTTGCTTTTAGCAATTCAGATGGTGTTAGTTTACAGAATTGAATAAATGAAAATATAAATAAAACAGGTCTAAATGGAAGGCATTTAAATTTGAATTCATTGGCATAACTATTTAGAATTTTCATTTATAATTCATTAACATAATAAATAAATCATTGCACTAGATCTGAGCCAACTCAAAATAAACATGGTCAATTGCAGCCTCATCAAGGATCTAAAGCAACTTAAAAATTAGTGCTGTCTCAATCCACAAAATGCTACAATCCAAATATTTGGAAAAACAGCATTGTGTTTGTGAAAGATATATCTTATATGCATATGGCTAAATGTGTATAAATCATGAGCGATAAGGCCAGCTCAAAATTCCATTTTTCAAAAACAAAATTAAAGGTACTCAGTTTTTCTATAAAAGTACCATAGTAAGTGGCAAAACATATATAGGAGTTCTCCAACACGTTTATAAATTCAATATTATTTTTAAATTAACATAAAGCTTAAAAACCCCAGTTTTAGAATACATTAGAAACATTTATCCAAATTGGTATTGGTGTTAAGGCTATTATATAGGAACATTTTCCACACAGGCGGACAGAAATATAAAAGTGAATTTAGCTTGAATGTAACTGTAATTTTAGGTCATTTACTTTCAACTTTATCTGCTTACAGTTGAGTCAGTCCATATCAACTCCAACTTAAGCACATCATTACTTAGCCCTTACAGCAGTCGAAGGAGCCTTGAGATGCCAAGAACCGGCTGTGTGTTGGGAGATGATAAAGTTCCACAGCCCCTGCACACACGCACCAAGCTGTATTAGACCACGCCCATCAAGGCAAGTGGAAAGAAGTGATCATTTCAGGGATTCACCAACATGTGAGGGGATAAAAACAAAACAGAAACCACAGATTCTGTTTTTCCCAGAAGCTTAGGCTTTCCCCTTTTTCCTCATATTACATTTGAAGACATCATCATAGTGCAGAAGCCTAAGAGAAAAGATGAACTACCTTAAGCTTCTGTTTCTGAGACCCAAGCTTGTCGTTTGCATTCAAATTATGCTTCCTATCACAACTTCCCGGTTCACCTGTCCCTCAAACTGAACTGTTTAGTGTTTGATCCTACTTTCTTACTACCTCTAATTTTTACCCAATAGGCTATCAGATTTTCCTAGTGTACATCATGAACTCTGAGCCTTTTCTGATGTATCCTGCCTCATCCCACGAAAATACACTCAGCCAATTTAAGCTTCACTAATGACCGCCAGCACTCAGTTCTACTCAGTTCAGCAAATCGAGGGCATCTTTTGGGCCGAGGTGCTAACAGACAGTTGGTGGTGCAGACCCAGCAATAGCTCCATGGAAAGACCTGATGCTCTGCTTGCATAAGATACAGTTTGGGAAACCTTATGGGGCAGTTATACTCCATCAGAGAGTGTCACGATGAATAGAAAATGAATGGCTCTCAACAACAATGACAACATGGAGTAAGTATTTTTAATCACAAAGAATAAGGTCAAATTCTGCACTTCAAGAACCAACAGTGGAGAAATTAACTTCCCAATATCATACCATGGACAGCTAAAGGGAAAACTGAACTGTAATCTATAATTGCAATCTGCAATCTATAATTGCAGCCCCATCAGGGATCAAAAGTAACTTAAAAATTAGAGCTGACAAAGTAACCAAGTCCCTGAGGAATCCTGAAAATAGACTTCTGACCTCATCAGACTTGATCAGAAAACATGCGTAAGGGTCAGCAAACAGACCTGGAACTATCTATAAGTTTGGTTTTTTTTCTTGTTTTGTTTGTTTTTGTTTTTCATTTTCTTTTGCCTTATGTCTACCTTTTTAAGATGAACAATCCCAAGGAGAAAACTACTGGATTGGTGGTCATTGAGAGGAGGGGGTGGGGAAGGGGAGAGGGGAGCCAACAAACTCAGAGATAAGGGAACCACAAGAGATCTAAATCTGATAGCAAGGAGGGCATATAACGCTTGGTGGGGTTTGATCATGTATCCAAGAGGAATTACTGAGAGCTGAATGGAGGGGAAATAGAGGAAAGAAATAGGAGGCAAAAGCTATTTATAGAGGTATATCTATATGCATGTATATAAATATATTAATTTATATTGAAAAGGATAGAGGCCAATGTACATACAGTTATATGTTAAGTATTAAGATAGCAGATGAGCATTGGGGCTCTACTCAAGGCTTCTCTTAACACAAGAAGACTTTGTTCTAATAACCTGGCACTCTTTGATACTCACCTTCCTGACATGATTGCTGAAGACAAAATGGGTGCATAAGCAATTGTGGTGAAGAAAGCAAATGGTGCCCCACTATCAAAAGATATAGTGTCTGGGGTCTTAAAGGTTTCAGGTTAAACAAGCAGCCCTCTAGCAAGGAAGGGAATAGGCTCACATGGAAGAAGCACGCCAGCTTGTGTGATCATGAGGTGTTGATGGGATTAGGTATCAGATATCAAAAGATCCTAAACAAATAGCTATATCTATGCAAACAAAGGGGGTTGGAGTGGCGACCCAAAGCGGATCTGTAGCCAATTGGATATTCCCCCACAGAAGGGTTATAAGGATGGGATGATTCAACCAAGGTGTAGTACAGCACTGACAATTCACATATCACTCCCTGCCCCCACCCCTCACTACCATGATCCAGTTCTACCTTACAAATCTGGCTAGACCAGAGAACACATTCAGGACAGATAAAACTTTTAAAAACAACAGTGGGAGTAGCAATATCGTGAGGATAGGGGGATGGTTGGGAGGGAGAAGGGAGAGAAAGGGAAAACCCATCACAAGGATGGATGTATAACCACCCCCCCCAAAGGGGACAGATAAAAGAAATTTGGGTGAAGGGAGACAATGGACAGTGTAAGATATGAAATAATAATACAATATATAATTTATCAAGGATTCATGAGGGTGGAGGGTGGGGGAGAGAGGGGGAAAAAAAGAGGAGCTTATATCAAAGGCTCACGTAGAAAATGCTTTGGAAA
>NW_022111369.1:28254881-28256661 GCF_000313985.2 Echinops telfairi
GCCAACTTGAAGGCACCTAACAACAACATCATACTCTTTCCTACTTAGAAAAATTTAGTCATATTTAGTAAAAAATTAACTTCTGTGAGATTTTTTAGCTCTGCTTCAAACATCTCTTCTTTTGACCTGTGACCTCTATCTTTTCCAATCATTTCCTGTCAGACATCCACTAAGAGCTATTTGAAGGGTTTCCATTCTGAAGTCTTTGATGACTCCCCTTCCAGCAAAAACCAAAACAAGACAGAAACAAAAGCACAAGGTCTCTTTATTTTCATTTTCAAAAACTTTGCTGACATAATCCACATGGTTCAAGACCACCAGAAGCTATGTTAGAGAAAGTCTTGACTTTCTACTCCCGTAAACAATTACAGTCTCAGAAATTCACAGGGAGTTGCTATGAGTTAGCATCGCCTCGGTAGCAGAGTTTGGTTTCTGTTTGGTAATTAGTTTCAGGCTCTTGAGACATTTAAAAAAAGAAGAAGGAAAAGAAAAACTAACAGACTTAATTACAAACTATTTTATTTTTCTATAAAACCAAACACTCATAAATGAAGTATAATCATAATAAGTCTAAAATTTACTTAGAAATGAAGAGAGCCTGTTTTACTTCATGTTGTAAACATTCATGTATGTGCTTTACAAGCACTATTAGTTTGTAAGCTTTTAAAGGCTAAGGTGTACTTTATTTTTTTTGGTCAAAGTTCCCATTTATACCTCATACAGCCAGATGGTGAGTCTTACTTTTTTACTCTTTCATTCTCTTTTTTTAGCTTAAAAATAATGTGCTTTTATTTCTTTTTAACATAAAAAAACCAACTTCTTTCCCCAACAATTTTATTGACACATACTTTACATATCTTCCAATGGAAGAGTTCAAACATTCAATCATATCAAGGGGCTTTGTACAGTCACCACTACATCCATCTGAGAGCATTGCCCCTGCCTCTCCCCCATGATTAAATTGCCTTTAAAATGAGTTGTGCAAGCACACTCAGTTCCATGCTCCCTCCCCGCTCCCGCCTTCATTATTCACTCCTGAAACCCCTTTTCCTCCCCATCACCCACCCCCACCCCTGCCTTCGCTACAACCCTGTATCAGTTATTCTCCTTATGCATCCACTCTTCCTGCGCTTCCCAGTGGGGAGACCCAACAGACAACAATAAAAAGCACTAAGGTGTTAAGGCTAAAATCAGAATAGCATAAAGCCAAAAATACAAATAATGTGTAAGAAGGGAAAGACCCCAATCATCATTCAAAAGAGCCAGGAAGGACATTGCTGTCATGGACTAAGTAAGAGATACTTGCCCCCAGTATACAAATTCAGGTCATGTCTATAGGAGGTGGTCATACTTATCAACCCTAACAATAAAGACTAGCAGCATGTGTGAAGACAATCTCCGCGAGTCTCTTCATTATAATAGGCATGGATTCTCTAGATTCAGGGTTTTTTTTTCGGTAACACAAGCTACTGCATACACAGGCATCTGCCCTTCTTGTTGGGGACATGGGATACAAAGGAGTCCTCATAATCTGGCTACTGAGTAATGAGCCGCCTTACCTGGACAGGACTTGAGATACAGAAGTCCTTGTATTGAAGCAAGGTGAATTTAAAATCTCTAGATGCAGTTATTTACTTTAAAGCAAAGAGCAAGTCCAGGGTTATTGAGTGTGATCATAATTTCTTGGAGAAGAATTATGTTGGATTGTTCCCAAGGAGTTGGAGATGAATGTTTCCCCAAATGTCCATCTCTTCCAAGATTCAATTCAGTTCCATTTCCC
>NW_022111369.1:28257510-28258331 GCF_000313985.2 Echinops telfairi
TTGCTTTCCATGATCTCTATTTTACCAATGATTTCAGCCCCTAGCTTCACCTGATGGGTGAGAGGAGGTTAGGCTTCAAACTGAATTTTGGATCATTATCATGCATTTGGGGGATGAAGTGTCCTTGCCCATCTGTTTGGGATCTATGCCATAACCTGCATCAATAGAAATCTACACAAAGCTCTGTTATTATATGGAAAATAAGGCATGCCCAGAAATGGAAATCAACCTCCCAGGGCTATTTTAATGAAAAAATGTGCAAAGTAGATCAATGTTTTTGCTTTTCAAATGGTTTAATAACACGCTGCTATACAGTGATTTTAAAAAAATGACTTGGTCTTTTCAGAGCGGGGTGCATTATCACTAGAAAATAGGATCAACAATTTAAGAATATGTCCACAATCCCTTTGTGACTATATTGCTTATTTCATTGCCTAATGCAAAACAGAATCAGAGGCAAAGTGCAAACCCAGGCCACATGGGTCCTGACCCGTATCTGCAACTTGAGTGTTATTAATACACAATATAATTCAAAGGATTGGATGAGGTTAATTAATTTAAAACATTTTGAGTCATTTTCTGATATTAATAGGAAATCAATATTAATTGTTAGTGTTAGCCAATTTTACTTTCATTTGGGTGATGGGATGGTGGTGGTATATTTGTGTCTTAGTGATAGGACCAAGGTGAGGAAAAAATTAGCTTAAGGAAATGGGCTAAGATTTTAAAAGACATAGAGCTTAAAGGAGCAAACTGATCATTTCTTTAACTTATTGTGTTAGTCTGGGTACAGTAGAGAAACAAATCCACAGAAACTCATA
>NW_022111369.1:28261374-28264150 GCF_000313985.2 Echinops telfairi
CTGAAGGCACTGGCATGCAAGCAAGCTCAGGAATGCAAGCAATGCCAAGTGAGTTGTTTCAACAAATGGGCACAGTACTGAAAAGACTGGAAATTTGAAGACAGATGCCAGACAAACAAAGCAGGGGAGATCCACAGGAATGCCTAGTCCAGAGAATGGTTTCTTTCTTCACCCAGCCGGTTTTTCACACGTGTCTCTCTTCTCATCGCCCTGCATCCTTGGCTTCTGGTCTCTTCCTTAGACTAATTGAACTCTTCCCCCTGCCACTCTTAGACGACTCTGCTTTACACTTCCACATAAATGCACTCACCCATTTGCTCAGCAAAAAGATTGATTAATCATGCTAAAAATAGAACGCAGATGTACACCTTTTCTGATTTTCCACTACACAGTATTTCCTTTCTCTGTTTGAATGATTGCCTCTTAGGTTGATGTACAGATTCCACATGAACACAAAGTATTCTAGAATCCCCATTTTTCTCGATATTATCAATAGTTTGTTATGATACATACAGGCTAATTCCTTTGCATAGTCAGTAAGACACAAGTGACCATCTTTGTGTTATTCTCTGCTTCAAGCCAAGATCCATCTAAAGTCAGGAATGACACCCCTCATGTCATGTCCTCTTGTGAAGGTGACTTGGAAGTTTTGGAAACTTCCTGGTGATGTGCTGATGCAGCCATTTTTGAATTATCTCCAGCAAAATTTACTTTCATAAGATATTAATGGTATTGTTGGATGATTTTTTCATTGTGTGGATCTTCTTTCTTTGGAATTTGGATCAGTTCCAGTGGATTGGCCAGGGAGCTGAATTCTAGATTTCTTAGTACAGAACAGTGCTTCCTCAGTTTGTTAAAATGTTTCAGTTTAATTCTGTTAGTACCTGGAACCTTGTTTTTCATGAACACCTTCAGCGCAGCTTGGACTTATTTCTTCAGTACTATTGATCCTTGGTCATATAGTACTTCTTGAAATGGCTGAATGACAAGCAGTTCTTTATGGTTTAGTGACTGTGTATTCCTTCCCTCTTCCAATCCAAGTTGAATTATCTATGAGTAATAGACGTGATAACTATAGTATTATGAACAGAAACTTTAAAATGCTTTTTCCTACAAAACAAATCTAGACATAGTGTTTTCTTCTGTTCAGAATATATTTATTGAGAGCCTAATGCCTCCTAAGTATTGGTCCAAACACTATTGTTATTCAGTACCTTTGAGCCAGAGTCATGCTGCCCTATAGAGGACACAGTGAAATTAGGCTATAAGATTTCCAAGCAGATGTGCCACATCTGTCTCCTGAGGAACAGCTGGCTGGAGGGTTGGAATCACTGACATTTCAGATAGCAGCCATTACTTAACCATCGTCCCCCCGCCCCCCATCTTCTAAGCACTGTACAGAACAAGTCATCGGCTGTGCACCCTCTGGGAAAGAATGTACACTAAATAGAGGACTAGATCTAGAAGCAGATGAGTTAAATATAATGTAGTACCAATAAAAATATAAAAGTACGTGTGACTGCTAAGGTCAGCAGTGGAGATCTGGAAAAGCTTTTAGGACAGAATGTGTATCAAATGTATTTAAAACTGCTTAATATATTTTCAAAGACAGTAAGCATTTATATGGTCTGTTAATATTGGGGATAACGTGATTAATTCAAATGGTTCAGATCATATTTTCAAAAGCAAATTTGTTTTAGATCTCTTCTATTATTATTATTTTCATTAAAACGTTCATTAAGTTTAAACCTTTGGGTCTGCACTTGTTTTCTTTGTGCAGGCCACAAATACCCACAGTGACACTCCCAGATGAGGAGGCAGGCAGCCGTCTTGATCTCTCTCTTCTCTCAGCTCTCACACCCATGCTGTTCCTAAATCGTGGACATCAACCTTGCCTGATAGCTTCTCAAAAAGAGCTTTCCTTCTCTGTCTACACTGCTGCTCATAATTTCTTATAAACAACAATAATGGTATTCTAATTGTTCCCTAATCAAGCTTCATTCCCTGCAACACTCTACAAGGATCCTGAGTACTCGTTACTGAGGCACGTTAGTCTGAACTGTACAAACCCTCCACAGTTACCCCTTAGTAGGACAAACAGATATCTGAGGCTGTTCAAATAAGATAGTTCAGTTATACATCTGATATCTTTGTGTAATTATTAGCAGACTCCTTCCCCTTGAAACATGCCTGGTTTGAATAATGAATCATATGGTTACCCTGCTCATTGCGTTCATTATTTAGTTCAAATTCTGTAATTTTTCATACAAATCTCCATTTAAGAGTCCTACTGTTAAGTGAGGTAAGCATGCTTTCCGTAATGTGCCATCTCTGTGTGTCATAATATGAGTCTTAACTATACCAGAGGACTTCAAATCAGTGGAATAATGCAATTAAAAGATAATGTAATCTCCCATGTACTTTTCTAAGCTCCCTGTGCTTGTGCCCCTGGTTGTCAACATCATGCATGACATTAAAAAAGTAGTTGATGATAATTAATCATTGTTGAAAAGCTGTATGTTAACATCTCAAGTGCATAGTGAATTTTTAAAATCCACTGTCTCATTAACAGGAAGAAGGAATGTAGTATCCTTGAGGTACCATCCCCTCTCCTTCTGCCTTGAGAATTTTGGGCAATACAGAAAAAAAAAATCAGGTGTAAATTTATATCTTGGATTGCTTATATGAAGGTAACTAAAACTATTGCTACAAACTCACATAAGCTTTTGAAAAACAAAAGTGTAAATGTGAAGCTATACTGAAGTTTGTAGCTTGC
>NW_022111369.1:28266151-28267684 GCF_000313985.2 Echinops telfairi
CTCACTCATCATTTGAATGCCTCCCGACCTGCGGGGCTCATCAACACACTGTCAGATCATGTTCTATTGCAATTCTTAAGGCTTATACTGGTCATTATTATTATGTTTTACTTTATTTTTTTTAGATCAGGTCATCAAATGATTTTCCCTAGTCTGTCTTAGTCTAAACCAGCGGCTCTCAACCTGTGGGCTGCGACCCTTTGGAGGTCAAATGACCTTTCACAGGGGTTGCCTAAGACCATCAGAAAACACATATTTCAGATGGTCTTAGGAACTGAGACACCGCTCCTCTATCCGTCTACAAGTGGGTCTTCCCATCTGCAGATATGCCCACATACAATTACCCGGTGTGATGACATCATCTCATTAACCCCATCACAGACACCCTGTACAAATACAGGTATATGTGAGAGGGTTGGCACCATAATGTGCTTATGTGGAGAGAGCAGCTACTGTGTAGAAAGCAGCTGCTGTGTTGAAAGCAGTAATACTGGAGGTAAACGATACTTCATTCATTATAATTACATATTGTTTTGTGATTTATCACTATGCTTTAATTATGTTCTATTTGTAACATCCCAGTAGCAAATGAAAATACATCCCAGTAGCAAAATTATCGTCATGAAGCAGCAACAAAAGTAATATTATGGTTGGGGTCTCCACAACATGAGGATGTGTGTTAAAGGGTTGCGGCCTTAGGAAGGTAGATAGAGACTGGTCTACATTAGTCTGAAATCTATCCCCTATGGATGACACTGATGGTATTTGAAATGCCAGTAGTGTAACTCCCAGCATCACAGCAATATGCAAACTTCCCCAGTATGACAAATCGACCGGGGCCATACAAGACTCAGAATGATAATGTTTACATTGTATTGCAAGAAAATGATATGATATAATATAGAAGCAGCACTACAGTTGCCACAGAGCCACAGGCTGTCTCATAATAAGAGTCTGGAGAAGTCAGATCGGGCCTTTTCATTGCCTTCCCTTCAGTAACGATGGGGCCGGGACACACTGATGGTCTTGGATGAGGACCCACCTACATGTGCAGTCGGATGCCTGTGAACCAAGAAGAGTCAAATAGAGTCTAGGTCACGGCTTCTTATACACTTAGAGTCAACTAGGCATATTCTTGTCTGTAACCAGTCCTAATTACAGAAGACGTGAGGAGTCCCACAAATCATGGATCCGACGCTTATGACTATTGCCGAAAGCCTGTAACTAACCTGCTCTAACTTTACCTCACTCCCGTGACGCTCCAGCCTATGGCACTCATGGCGGCTGCACATCTCAGACTACAACAGGGCGCCAGGAGGTTTTCATTGGCTGTTTATTTTAAAGTTAGATTTTGAGGCATATGTTTTCTGAGGGGACTTGAACCCCTAAACTTCTGATTAGTCATCAAACTCATTAACCATTTACACTTTCCAGAGACTCCATGTTTAAAAAGGTGAGTTATTAAATCTGAACCATTCTGGTATAGCTCCTGTCCTAGCAAAATACCCCAGGCCAATTCCAGACCCACTGTAG
>NW_022111369.1:28269008-28270885 GCF_000313985.2 Echinops telfairi
TGGGGGTGGGGTGGGGGTGTTTGGAGACTAGGGAAGAGACTTTCTGACCTTGCGCGATGACATCATCTTGATGCTCTTCAGCCAGGATTAAACGATGCCTGAGCAATCTAAACACAGATTCTTTGCTTGGGAGAAAGAGGGAGGAGCCCTTTTCTAAACACCTGAAACATTCCGTTTTCTTGGGAGCATGCTGTGTATTTTGAGAAAGGGGCTGACAGTGGATCTGTATTGTATTAGTCACTTAACATCTAACTTTAAGTCTGGCCTTATGAATTCAATGCTTTTACTCCTAGTGGCTCAGAATTCAGCATACTCCCTGGATAGCAACTGTCTGGCACTTTGTCCTATGGGGATTCCTCATATTTCAAAGTAAACACTGAGTGTTAATGCATGTCAAATCTCATCTTGTCATCTGGAGGGTTCTAACACCTTGCCAGCTTGAAAGCTAACATGTTAAGTCAGGTTAAATGCACTACAAAATTAAAAATTGTACTAAAGACAATTAGTATACGAAATACCAAAATTGGAGCTTTATTTATTTATCTCAAATAATAATATTTTAATTTTCAGTTTTAAACAACAAAAATAAAGGTTTATTGTGTGATACAACTGCAACGTAAATTATTCTTAAACAGTAAAATCATGCTTTCAAGCAATGACTACTAAATTATCAACATGAGCTATAAAACATAATATCTACATATTTACATGCATGACAGCTTCTGAGAGAGTATAAATTAAAACTTTTCTCAATGACTTATAGTAAGCAAAATATTTATTTTAGATGTAAATTAGAATTTAATTGATATTATTCTTAATTTAGACAACATGGCAATTTAAAAAATTTTAATTTTAAAAATATCTGTGAAATTGTTAATTTTAGAAACAAACATAAGTGATAAAAATTTTCATCATTGGTACAAATTTACTGACCACTGAGTTGTCTATAGAATATATATTACAATTTGTTTTGTTGTACAAAGTGGTTTCTACATGTCAGAAACAATTTGACTGCATCGGTGTACCTAAGAACAGCTTTTCTTTTGTGAACGACAAGGAACACGTAATGATGCTGTCACTGGACTTGCACATTCACACAAACACAAACTCAAGCTCACCAACATCCAGTCCCTTCTGACTCCTTGCCGTCTCCTAGGAGAGAGAACTGCACCTCTGAGGTACGAGACTAACCCCCACCTTTCTCCCCAGGAGCACAAGGCGGTTTCAAACAGCTGGTCTTGTGGTTCATAGCCAAATGAGTCACCCCCTATGCCAATAGGGCTCCTTTCCACGGGTTATTTTAAATTCCAATATTCAGGAAGGGGATAAGAGGAAGTAGAGGGGAAGATAGAACAGAAGTGGGAGGTGGGGATAATACTCTCTGGATTAAAAGAGGGTGAATAGTGCATTCTGATAAAGAAAATAGCACGTGAAGGAAAACAATGAATTTGAACTATTCTTTCATGCAATGACTGTGCATTAACCAAAATCTAGACAAAAAATGTGTTAATAGAGAAAGCGATAGAATGGAAGGCAAAAAATTAGATATCAATCTGGGTCTACTACTTAGAAATCTCTAGGGGCTTTGTTCCCTCATTTTAACAACATGCGAAAGGAGTAAATCATTCTGTGAGGATTAAATAATTTATGAAGCAATTACCATATAGACTGGTACACATTAGCGTTCAGACACACTATCCCTTCTCTTTTTCCTTCTGCAAAGTAGGAGGTTCTTATCCTTTTTTTAACAATTTATACTTATTTTCACACACATGATCTGAAGAAAAGCTTGGTTTCCCTCAAAAGTACTCTTGCCCACTGACTTTGCTGTACTGGTCAATTTTAATGCAACATGGCTCACCTGGAAAATAAGGAAA
>NW_022111369.1:28271738-28273479 GCF_000313985.2 Echinops telfairi
TATAAAACTAACATGGTAGCCAAGGAAGTCTAATTCTTTGGAGAAGACTCATACCTGACATGATGGATAGCTCCCACATTTTTATTTTCTTTGCAGCATTTTCAATTTGTGGCTTTGAAAATTGTTTCTTCCAAAATGAATTGTTTCTGAATTGTGTCTGGAAAATGAACAATACTGCTACCAGATAAAAAGAATGGAGAAAAATAAATGACTTCTTCGAAGTTGATGTTTCTAATTTTGATAAGTTCCATCATACTAAAAAATGATTTCATATAAATACCACCTGAGCCAGTAGTCTTCGTACTTGGTATATGGCCTACAAAGGGGGTGGGAGGGAAAAGAAGAAGAACACAGTTAGAGCAAATATATGTATACCTATGTTCATCACAGCACAATTCATACCAGTAAGAAGATGGAAACAAACTAAATGTTACTCAGTGTAAGAATGGATAAATAAACTTTGGTACTGTGTCAGTTACATAATCTCCTGTCAACTTGTGAAGGAGTGGAGTCTAGCTTGCCAATCAGGTTGCAGCTTGATGACCTCATTTGGAGGCGCTAAGAAGATAAATAGCTCATTAGAGGCCAGATACACTCTCTGCTACACATTCCTGTTGACAAGCCACATGGAGCTACATTGATGGAGGCAGAGCCCTGGAGCTGGAGGAGCCACATGGAGACCCGTGCCACTGCTGAGATGTTTCCACCACCACTGCATCCTCAAGACTGTCCACCCATGGGCCTGTGATCTTCCTGCACTTGGCATCATTGCATATGTTGCGTGAGTCTGAAGAGGAATTTATAGACTGGTGTCAGACATATTGGCTAATATCAGACTTCTGGGCTTGATCTGGATTGGGCTGGGATGTTTTCTTAATATATAATTACTCTTTGATATAAAGTTCCCTCTTACACACATATGAGTGTCTCTGGTTTTCTTTCTCTAGTCAACCCAGACTAACACAGGTACATACACAAAATGAAATGGAATACAATATGTAAAAAACCAAATATATATATAAACAAACTTGCTACCATGCAGTCGATTCTGACTCATAGGGACCCTACAGGACAGAGTAGAACTGCCTCTGAGAGTTTCGGAGAATGTAAACATTTAAAGGAGTAGAGAGCCTCGCCTTTCTTCCTTCCAGTGGCTGGTGGTTTCAAACTGCTGACCTTGTGGTTAGCAGCTCAAACCTAATGATCAAACTGTGGAACATCACATGCTATTTGGAAGACATTATGCTGAAGGGTATTATACTGAGTGATATTAGTCAAACATAGGACTAACACTATATGAGGCCACTATTTTTTTTTAATCAAGAAAATATTTTCATACTCAATGAAACAAATGTGACGGTTACCAGGGGTGGTAACCCTGGTGACAGAGGGTTACATCTTGGGCTGCTAACTATGAAGTCAGCAGTTTGAAACCACCATGAAAGGAAGGTGAGGATTTCTATGCCCTTGAAGATTCACAGTCTCAGAAACACAGGGGACAATTCTACGCTGTCTTATAAGGTCATTATAAGTTGGAAATGACTCCAAGACAGTGGGTGTGAGTTTGAGTTTGAGGGGTGGGAGAGGAAGAAAGGGAAGGGATGGAATAGGTTAGAGGGTAGGCAGGTGTTAATGTGTGAGAAAAAGTTGATAATATACTACAAGAGGGAGATGACAAAAAGGGGCAGGTAGAACCAGCCATTGGGAAGTTTGATAAGTTGTTGAAGTTCTCAAATGTAAA
>NW_022111369.1:28274697-28276160 GCF_000313985.2 Echinops telfairi
TTCCTCCTGTCCCTCTATCATGTTCGACCTTCACTGGGCTCTCCATAATCTCTCTCCACTACATCGCACTTGATCAAACCCCACCAGGCATCCTACACCCTCCTTGTCATTGATTTTTAGATCCCTTGTCCCTGAGTTTGTTGGCTACTCCCTCCCTTTCCCCTGAAAAACAGTTTTAAAAAATAAATGATTCTACTGTCTAGGTGAATATATTTCATAAATAGGATAAAATTAATAAAACTAATTAAGGGTTATATATGGGTGAAATAATGGAAATGCATTAATAAAACTTATTCTCATTACAATATCAAATAATTGGAAAAGAATGACACAGTCATGCTTTGAAACAAAAGTATTTTTTCTTGTACACTATAGTCTACATTAAGGAGGCCTATGCATTGTCTGGACCAAACAGAACTTTAGTCTTTAGTCCTTACTGGAGTCTTTTGACTGAATGGACTGTTCTCTCTAGTAGGAAACAATGGAATCAAGGGAGAGGCTGACATCTATAAATTTGATGACAGTTGGTGAGCATTGCTCAGGCACCTCCTGCTTGCTTTATCTTGATACTTGACCGGTCTGGAGATGTAAAGGAAATGAACATACAGTTCTGCTTTAAATGGGAATAAAGTCAAATGATCAGTGTTATAGGTCTGCTATAGAGACTGCAGGTGTTCCCCCCTATTTGCATGCAGAATTGGTAGACCGTGTGTTCTTGTAGAAAAGATCAGAGAAGCAATGCAGGTGGTCCTCGGATGATTGCCCAAGGTAAATCCACTAAACCAACTAGCACTGGCGTGTTGGAAAAGAAAAATCTCGGCATATTAAGCCATAGAAATTTCAGAGTGGTTGAAATAACATTTGGGCTTTATGATAAATAGATGATTTTAAAAGGATCTCTCTCCCCCCACTCTCTTTATCCATCTACCCATCTATCCATATATACGTACATCCAAACATCCATCTATGATAAGGAAACCTGTGGTCAAAGAAGGCTGTTAGTGTATTAAGTGATGTGATTGATTCTGATTCTTTTGGGGAAATCAGAATAAAATTGCAAATTGGAGGAAAAGAATAATATGTCTAGAATCCAGGAGATGCCTTAGAGAATCTATCACGCCCCATGATTAAAATTAATGGTAAACGGCAGCAATCCAATTCAGCTTTGTGCTGTGTGTGGAACCTGCATCTGATTTACTGACTTCTGGATCTTTGCAGTTGAGCCAGAACTCTGCTGTAGTGTATGCTGATTCTGGAAATTCTCGACAGCTTGCCATTTTACCCACCAAGCTTGGATTCAGTGGCTCAGGAGCCAGACACCTGTGTATGACACACTAAGCATGGGCTCTTCAGCCCCTGTAGCTAAGTAAAATAAAGAACACCCTTCAGTCTGACATCTGAACTACGGATTGGACACTGGCTTGCTTCTAGAACTGTTGAGCGATTTCCTCCCTGAGAGAGAG
>NW_022111369.1:28277506-28279448 GCF_000313985.2 Echinops telfairi
CTCTCTCTCGTAGTTTGCGCCAAGTGGCCTGGACAGACCTGCCTCTCTACCCAGGCTATCTCTTCAGTGCTGTCCTTTGTACTACATTCCTCTTGGGTCCGGCCCCGTCGTCCTCTCTGTTAGCCCACCGCTCCCTGCCAGTGTATTGCCCTCAAGGTTGACCACTCCAGGATGAGGTCTAGTTTCTCCCTCCCTTTCCGGTGGAGACATAAACAATACCCTCTCCATGGGTAGATTAGTGCCCTGTTCCTCTACCACCCTCATTTTTCTTAATTCCCGGCCCCCCCTTTTTAGTTGGCTGTCATAAACATCCCTGGGTTGGGTCTGACCATTGCCAAAGTGCCTGGACTGGAACCACGATTTATGCATTAAGTAGCGTATCCTTTATGCCCATTATACTTTGTGAACTTACCTCAGTAGACTCATGTTGCACTTGTCCCTTTGGGCTTGGCTAACTTCACTTAGCATAATTTACTCCAACTCTTTCCAGGCTTCATGTATTCAACACTGCTTTTTAGGGCTGCATAGTACGCCACTGTGTGAATATACCAGTTTTTTTTTAATTCCATTCATCAGTTGATGGAAATTTAGATTGTTTTCAATTCTTCCTGATTGTGAACTGCTCCGCAATTAACACTGGACTGCAGGTGTCTGGGTCTTTTAAGTATATGCCCTTTTAAGTATATGGTCTTTTAAGTATACTTCTTTTAAGTATATGCCCAGTAGGGGGATTGCTGGTTCATATGGTATCTGGATTTCCATTTGTTTTAGATATCGCCAGATCAATTTCCACAGTAGCTGCACATACCTACAGGGCCAACAGCAGTGGATGAGCGGTCCTATCTTACCACACCCTCTCCAGCATTTCATGCTTTCTGATATTTTGAATTGGGCTATCTTTGAGGGTGTTGGGTGGTATCTCATAGTTGTTTTAATTTGTATTTCCCTTATGGCTAATGATCAGGAATCTTTTCTCATATGTTTAATGGCCATTTGGATTTCCGCCCCTGTGAAACTTCCATTCTGGTCTTTTACCTATCTCCTCAATGGGTTATTTGTTTTTTCTTTTTTGTTGGCTAACAAAGCATTGTAGATTTTAGTTATAAGCCCTTTTTCTGATGTGTCATTGCGAAAGATGTTTTCGCAGTCTGTTGGCTCTCTTATTACTCTCTTTGTTAAGTCTTTCAATGTACCCAGGTGCATTATCTTCAGTATATCCCACTTAACAATTTGTGCTTCCTCTGTGTTTGTGTCATTCCCTATTTCTGATAGTCTTTGTATTCCCTGCAACAAAGTACTTAGGTTTGTCCCAGTTCCCTCCTTGATGGCCCTAATAGTTTGGGGTTTTACCTCAAGATTTATGATCTACCTCAACTTCATTCTTGTTCATGGAGTGAGGTGAGGGTCTTGCTTCTTCTGCAGGTATATATCCATCCCCCCACACACACACTACTTGTAGAAGAGGGCGTCCACTTACTATTTGATATTTTGGGGGCCCTTATTGAAGATCACTTGTCTGTTCTGCTGATGTTTTTATTTCTGGATTTTCTGTTCTTTTTTCTTTTCCTTTGGACTGAGGATCTGTTGTTATACTAGTACCATGCTATTTTGACCACTGTGGCTGTATAATAGGTGTTAAAGTCAGGTAAAGCAAGGCCTCATACTTTGTCCTTCTTCTTGAGTAGTTCTCTGCTAATTCTGGGCTTCTTCCCTCTGCATATGAGGTTGGGAGTCAGTTTTTCCAATTACTTGAAAAAAGATGTTGGTATTTGTATTGGGATAGCACTACATTTACATAGTGCCTGGCTAGGATTGACATCTTTACTATATTGAGTCTTCCTTCATGAGTATGGGATATTTTTCAATTTGTGGAGTTTACCTCTGGTTTCTTGTAATAGTGTTCTGTAGTTTTCCTCATACAAATCTTTTGATTTTTTTTTTT
>NW_022111369.1:28280518-28282437 GCF_000313985.2 Echinops telfairi
AACAAGAGGTTATTTTACATTGGAGGAAACTAAAGGAAGAGAAATTGATGGCAAACTAATGTATAAAGGTTTAACAATGATTAAATACACAATACATCTAATGTCTAATGATAAAAATGATGCCATACATCTTTATTTATTTATATGTGCAGATCTTGACGTTAAAGCAGCTCATCATGTAACCAGGAAGATATGGTTTATCTGATCATTTCTTTTTCTAAACCTCTTATAACATATGCTTCCCTTTTTAAGTGGGATAAAAAGATTTTAAAACATTAATAATATAAGTTCATATAATGCTGAAGGAATATTTCTAAATGCCACTTTATATTTTACATTTGTCTGTAGAAGCTCTCAGTTTGTTGTGCCATGCTGGCTTGTGCTGCTATAAAGCTGAAACCAGGCTGTTGGTATTTAAGGAGTCAGCAGGACCACTCACAGGGACAGGGCTCAGTGGAGATTTTAGAGGAAAGCATACTAGGAAAAAAGATCTGGTGATATATTTCTGATAAAGCATTGGCCAGTGACAAACTGATAAATAGCAATGGGACATAGTCTGATATAGGTCAAAATATGAGCCCTAGGGTAGGGAGGCATTCAAATACAACTGAGGAAGAGCTACCTCCGTGAGTAGAGTCACCCTTAATGATGGCAATGGAGTACAACTTTCAGAACCTTTCTTTGTTCTCAGAAATAATATAGGTTGCTTAAAGAGGATGTGTTAAGCATTGTTGTTATTTTTAAGCCCTATCAAGTCAGTTCCAATTCATAGTCAGCATATATACAACAGAATACAACACTGTCCAGTCCTGCACCATCCTCACAATAGTTGAGATAGTTGCAACCACCATTTCAATCCTTCTCTTCGAGGTTCTTCCTCTTTTTCACTGATCCTCTATTTTACCAGTTCTTCACCAAGTACTGCTCCCTCTATATAACACATCCAAAGTGTGAAGTTCTACCATCCTCTCTTGTAAGGAGCATTCTTGGACTTCTTATCATTAGATCAGGCTTGATAACACAGACAGGCCCTAGGAAAAAGGAACACCCTCTAAGCAAAGGCTGGACACAGTGGCTGCAGCCAAGGGCCCAGTCACACAAGTCTTTGTGAGGATGGCACCCAACTGGCCTAGTGTTTCGCTCTGTACATGTGATTGCTCTAAATCAAAACCAAATTGATAGTACCTTATAAGCCTGGTAGAGGAAAACAACGTCTTTGTCTTTTTATTGATAGTACTATAAGAAACATGTTCATTTTACTGATGACTTATAATTATTTATTGTTAAAGGCATTAGAACTTCAGTTCAAAACATTCTTCAAAATATTACAAATCCCCGGAAGAGTTTTTCCCTGTTCACTGCTTTCCTTTCTGAATAAAAGTGCTGTTGTAAATGATTGGTTAGTGTTTTATCTGTCTGTCCATCTTCACTCATCTGGAACATTAGAGACTGAGTTTACACTTGCATCAGATAGTCTTTCTGAATCCTTCAAGAGCTGTCACAAGTTAAGCAAATGCTGAATAACTTTTATTGTATTGTTATCTTTTTCACCCTTGGTAAATCAACATAATTTATAAAAAGTTCTGCCTTCATGTTTTAAAATAAACCATGTTCTTTGGGAAGTAAAAAAGTCAATAAAATTGGAGAAAGTTAACTCTGTTACTGCATATCTTCATAACAGCAATGCAAATTGCTCTGACATTAAGATAATTAGCAAATTTCAGGTTAATAACCCCTAGCAATGCTCCTTGCATGCTTTCTTATACTTCACCCTTATCCCTGCCACTCCCTGTCTTTATTGGAGGTGTTTGTTTACCATAGTAAACTAATGTTATTGAGAAGAATGTATCAGAACCCTCATGTACATCAGGGTGGAATAGGAACTTAAAGAAGAATGGAAATAAGATTGAAAATTAGAG
>NW_022111369.1:28283476-28285593 GCF_000313985.2 Echinops telfairi
TGCAGATGACACACCCTGTGTGCTGAAAGTGAGGAGTACTTAAAGTAAACTTACTAACGAAAATCAAGGATTGCAGCCTTGTGGCATTGACATAACCTCCTGTCAACTTGAGGGTATTAAGAGGGAAGAGGTAGAGTTCAGCCTGTCAATCAGGCTGCTTGATTACCTCATTTGGAGGCACAAATGAGATAAAAGGCTCTCTGGAGGTAGGTTACTCTCTCTGTCTTACTCTCTTTCTCTTTCCATCTCTGCTTCACATTCCTGTTGACAAGCCATACGGAGCCATGCTGATGGCAGCCACAGCCTTGGCTATGCTTCCACCACCATTGGATCCGCAAGACTTTCCAGCTAGCTGCCTGTGATCTTCCTGCATTTGGTATCATTACATAAGCTACATGAGTCTAAAGAGGAATTTATGGGCTAGTATCAGACATATGGGCTAGTATCAGAATTGTGGATTTGATCTGGACTGGGCAAGGATGTTTTCTCAATACAGTTTCACTTTGATACAAAGCTCTTTCCCACACATCTATGAGTGTCCCTGGATTTGTTTCTCTAATCAACCTGTCTAACACATTATGGTACCTTAGGAGTTGGGTACTAGAGAAACAAATCATAAAGATGGAGAGTGGATGCTTGTTTGACCTTTGCCTCATGATAGTTTATCATCTTTGGCTAGCCAGAGTCAGATATAGTTATGTAGTTTACTGGGATGTTTTCTGGAAAAGATGTGGGATGTTAAAGTTTTGATTATTGTCCTTGGTTGTTGTCTTTGGTTATTTCTGTTTTAAATGGTGAAAATGAGTGTGATAAATGTAAATTTTGAGCTCAGGGGATGAAATTGCCCCTTGAACTTCTTTGAGTCCATGACATTTTAGTCAAAATGGCTGACAGAAGATCAAAATGGCTGAGAGAAGGCCCCACCCTGGATTGATGCAGTCAGAGGCCTAAGCCCATATTTGGCATCAATAGAATAGTTTAGATAAGGATTAAGATAATTTTAGATAAGGATAAAATTTGATTGTTTTAACCATTGAGTTTAAGATCTGGCTTTATTAGTTTTATAGATTTCGTCTGCCTATTGTCACTGATACAATGATTGATAGAAATGATTATTGAGATGTAAAAATAGAAAGTTTGTAAGTCTACTTGTCTTCAGCCATTAAATTGGATCTTTAAATGGGTGTGAGGCACATTTGCAAAGAAAACGCTGAAAAGATAAGCCTCATCCAGCATTTTGGAGTACTCAGGACATTTGCATTCTGTGTTAGACAGGGTTCTCTAGAGAAACAAAACTAGGACACTTATGATTTTGGATAGATAGATATAGATAGATAGATATATACAATGCAAAGAAATAAACAGCTAATCAGTCCACAGAGCAGTACAGAGGGCTCAGTGCAACGTACTTCCTTGAGACAGTTAATATAATGGCATAATGGCAGTCCTTCAACTCATGAGGGCTGCTAGGGGCAAGTCAAGAAAGAAGACAGATGAGTCTTCTGTAGAGTAATACAGGCAGTCCAGCCACAGGCAACAAACAGCAGGGTGGGTCACCAACAGTCAGCCAGATGACAGGGTCTGACTGTCCCCAGTTCAAGTGACATATACACCAGCAGTGTGGTGAAGCAGGTCTCAAAGCAACCTCAAACTATAGTGACACAGTCCGTGGGTTGGGTGTTGCACAGGCAGTGTAGCTCACAAGTTGAGGCAGAGAACTAGCTAAGGCAGCCGTACACTGGGTCCAATCATCAGAGAGCAAGAGACAGAAAGGTGAGGCTTACCAAGCCATTTATTTCTTTGCCTTTCAATTACACTGTGACCTTATTAATCCCACATGTGTTCATTGGCCAGGTTGGCACAATAAATTTACCAATCACACATTCGAAGAGACTTGCCTAGCGGGCTATTAAAAGACTGAAGAGAAAAGGAACTCTTGGGGTGTTTGAACTTTGAACTAGTCGTTTGTGCTTGACGCTAGAAAATTCTGGAGCCCTGAAGGAACTCTTCTTTCTAGGACTGAATGTTAATGGGAGCCAGCAAGTAGCCTGAAATGCTTGCTAGGTGACCACCAGGATCCACTTGTTCAGCAGAAGTGGGAGAAATGCAGGAATAGA
>NW_022111369.1:28286349-28290143 GCF_000313985.2 Echinops telfairi
ATGTTGACAAGGGGTGGTCTATGGAAGTTACATAATCTTGTGTCAACTTGAGGGTATTAAGAGAGAAGGGGTGGAGTTTAGCCTGTCAAGCCAGATGCAGCTTGATGATCTTATTTGGAGGCAAAAACTAGATAAATGGCTGTCTTGAGGCAAGCCACTCTCTCTCTCTGCTTCACATTCCTTTTGACAAGCGACATGGAGCCCTGATGTTAGCAGCCACAGCCTTGGCTATGGTTCCACCACCATTGGATCCACAAGACTTTCCAGCCAGCAGCCTGTGATCTTCATTGCATGTGCTGCATGAGTCTAAAAAGGAATTTATGGACTAGTATCAGTTATATGGGCTAATATCAGAATTATGGACTTGATCTAGAATGGGATGGGATGTTTTCTCAATATACAACTGTTCTTTTATATAAAGCTCTCTTTTACACAAACATGAATGTCTCTGGATTTGTTTCTCTAGTCATTGAGTATGGGTTATAATGCAGTATTAATGAAAAAACGAACAAACAACCAAAACCACAAATCTTTATCCTTGCACAGATAGGTAACATCATGTTAAATGAAGAAAAGATTGAAGTTGTCAAGGGTTTTGTCTTGCTTGGATCCATTATCAGTGCTCCTGGAAGCAATAGTCAAGAGATCAAGGGACAAACTGCATTTGGTAAATGTACTTCACAAGACCTCTTTTAAAGTGTTGAAAAACAAGGGTGTTATTTTGAGGACTGTTTTAGTCTGGGTTGACTAGAGAAACAAATTCAGCCATTCATGTGTACATAAGAAAGAGTTTTATATAAAAGAGCAATTGACTATTGAGAAACATTCTAGTCCGGTCCAGATCAAGCCCATAAGTCTGATATTAGCCCATATGTCTTATTTCAATTTATAAAGTCCTCTTCAGACTCACGTAACACATGCAATGATGCTGAATGCAGGAAGATCACAGGCCAGTGGGGGGAAAGTCTTGTGGATCCAGTGGCCATGGAAGCTTCTCAACACTGGCAGGGGTCGCCACCTGGCTCTCCCAGCTCCAGGACTCTTGTGTAGGTCCATGTGTCTTTTGTCAGCAGGAATGTCTCACAGGGAGTCAGTGTATCCAACCTCCAGCGAGCTATTTATCTCCATTGTGCCTCCAAATGAGGTCATCAAGCTTTGACCTGATTAACAGGCTAGACTTCACCCCTTCCTCATTTTGACAGATTACTATGTAACTGCCACAAGGACTAACATGTGACTGACCTAAACCATGCATTTTTAATCATCTCACATGCATGTGAAAGTTGAACATTGAATAAAGAGCATGGAAAATGAATTGATGCATTGAATTATGATGGTGGTGAAGAGTATAGATAGTACCATGGACTGCCAAAAGGACCAAAAACATTGTTTTAGAATAAGTATAGCCATAATACTGTACATCCAGAAGTACCTTCCAGGATTTTTGCTTGGGAGAAATATAAGCAAGAATGGCAAAACTTCAACTAATGCACTTTGGACACAATTTCAGGAGAGACTAGTCTCTGGAGAAAGATGCCATGCTTGCTAGTGTAGAGGGGCAGCAAAAAAGGGGAGGACCCCTGACAAGATGGATTGACACAATTGCTGCCACAATGGCCTTAACTTTATGAATTGGCACTCACTAAGGTAATTTGTTACACCCACTGCTGTGTGCCAACGCAGAGATCAACACCATGTCCCTAATATGGCATCATAACCCAGTGTGATCACCTAATAACCTGGAGGCAAGTTGACTATATTAGACTGGACTCTTCATGGAAAATGAAGCATTCTGTTTTTAATGGATAAAAACTTCATAGCAATGAAGTCTCCTTGTTCTTGGACTTAGCTGACCTTACCAGATTCTCCATCACCCTAGAAGGTCTGACTTGAAACAATAGTGGAATGACCTCTTGAATATTCTACATCTCCAGGTAGGTGGTAATACATTCAGGGCTGAAGCAATGTTCTCCAGGAGATTGTACATCGGCATTTAACATATGATGCCATTTTCCCCATCACTAGAACTCTTGGACCCAAGAATTAGCGTATGGAAATGGGAGTGGCCCTTGTGCCTCCCCTCCTTAAAATGTTATGCTCTGCTGCTGTACGGGTCTTAGTTTCAAAACAATTAATTCTTCTATCTGGTGACAGAATGAGTTTTTTAAACTGGGAGTCAAAGCTGCCAACTGGCTATTCCAGGATCATAAGTCTTTGAATTAACAGTCAGTTCAGATACGCAGTATCCACGTTCATTCAGAGGACTACCTCCTGAAGCAGATACGTTCTCTTGGACAGGGTGGAGTTTATCAGAATCCTCCACATTCTTTCAAGACCAGAGTATCAGCTTTGTAATGACTTGAAAGATCTTTCAAAATGTTCACTTGCAGCTCAATGACTCCATCTATGTATGCCACAAAGCTTAATCATAACTTTAATTGACTATAATATTTTTAGATTTAATCATATGTGTTCTCTTAACAAAAGTAAAAAATAGGTCAAATAATAAGGAATGGCAAGCCACAGCCATTACTATGATCCTTCTGGGAATAATCATTTTGAAAACAGTCCCAACTTTTGTGAAAAAGGAAACCTGATTCTTATTTTAAGATAATCTCTGTGTGGCCCTAAACCCTGTGCATGTACCTATGTTTGTATAGAGTACTGGAATAGATATTTTGCCCTATTAGGAACAGCACATCTTAATAAATATCCTGTTTCTCATCTCTGAATTGTCAAGCCTCTGAAGACATCCCCATCACCAGCTGCACAGAGCTTCCCACTGTCAACTCACAGATGTTCTGGGTTTTGCCTGCCAATAATGTTTTTCATTTCTTATGATGACTCACCACTGTGGGTTCCCTTGATAGACTATTAGGATAATAATTTCTTATTTTATTTGGCATATTTATAGTTTCATAGGTATCCACTTGAAGTCAAAGGACAACCTGTATAGACAGATATTTTAGGCCCCATATAGACAAGTGAGAATATTATTTGAGGGCAGTTGTTACTTTTTGTGATCTTATAATGAAGCACAAGGCTACACTTCTGTATCACATTTTTTTTGCTTTGCAAAGTGCGAATAAGCTGTATCATTTAATCATAACAAATGTGCAAATTAAATTTTATTATGCACCTTTTTAGATAGGAAATCTGAGTCTCAAAGAGGTTCAGTGATAAATTGAGCTCACCCATCTCTTAAGTGGTAGAGCTGAGAGAATCTAGCAGGAACTTTGCTAGGAGACATAATTGCTTCCTGAACTGGCTGTTGTTTTCTGAAGCTTTATAGTTTGGGCCTAGTATAGGATTGGGAGAAAAAGTGTGAGTCCCCCCTAGAACTAGCTTTTGAATTTTCAGTTCCCCACTAGAATGATTTATGCTAGCACTAGCCCTTGAATTTGAATCTGTTCATTAAAATCAAGGAAAATCTATGCTACTATAAAATAGCACAATTATATTTGAAAACAACCCTTATCTATATATATTATTACTTCTTAGTAAGGAGAAACAATTTATCTTCATCTGAATAGAAAAAAAGTCATCAAATAATTATTATTTTCATTTGGAATTATATTCTAATTTTGAATTCTCCTTTTTGCTCCTTAAAGCATCTTGAACATAGTAAGCATTTAGAGAACTTTTTGTTTCTGTTTACATCAAAGCGATATTGCAAATTTCAAAGTTTTATTGACAGATTTCACATATCACGTAGTTCAATAGCTCAATTATATTAATTAGAACTGTACATTTGGGCTTTGTTGCTTTTCAGCTAGACGGCCGCTTGTTTACCT
>NW_022111369.1:28290761-28292550 GCF_000313985.2 Echinops telfairi
GACCCCGATTCTATTTTACAAATCTGGCTAGAACATGTATACTGGTACAGGTAAGAGCTCGCCACACAGGGAATCCAGGACAGATAAATCCCTCAGGACCAATAAGGCCAGCAGCAGTACTAGGAGACTAAGGGGGCAGGGGAGTAAGGGGAAACTGGTCACAATGATTGACTATGGCCCAGCCCGCCTACCCAGGGGGACTGACAGCAGAAAAGTGAGTGAAATGAGACAGTGGTGGGTGAAAGCCATTAAAAAAAATAGAGAGAATAATTTATAAATTATCAAAGGGACATGGGAGAGGGAGGGTGGGGGAGAGAGGGGGAAAAACGGAGCTGATGTCTGGAGCTCAAGTAGAAAGAAAATGATTTCAAAAAGATGATGACAACGTATGAACAGATGTGTTTGACACAATGGATATATGTATGGATTGTGATAAGAGCTGTAAGAGTCCCCAGTTAAAAATAAAAGAACTGTACATTTATCTCCACCAATTCAGAACATTTACTTTCTTCTAGTACTCACTGCCATCAGTCTTCGTTAATCATACTTCGATCTTTATGATCAGCAGACAATCTGAGGAGCTGGCCTATTTGAAGAACTCAGCGTCAGAATTGGAGGATGATTCATGAATGTCCAGCAATATGTGCATAATAAAACTGTTTACTGAAAAGGAAGACTTAAATCACTTGTTGATGGAGATAAAATAATGGAGCCTCAGTATGCATTGCAACTCAATGTGAAGAAAAGGGAAATGCTAACTACTAGGCTAAGGTAGCATCATGATAAACTGAGGAAAGATTGAAGTTGCAAGGATTTATTCTACTCGTGTACACAATCAATGGTCATGAAAGTCGCAGTAAAGGAATCAAATGATGAATTGGGCAAATATGCTACTCACCTCGTAAAGTGTTGAAGATCAAGGATGTCACTTTGGTGTGCCTGGCCCAAGCCATGGTATTCTCCATCATCTCATATGCAGGTGAAAATTCAAAAATAAGAAAGACAGAAGAAAAATGAATACATTTGAATTATGGTGCCGGTGAAGAATAATATCGAAAGTGCTGTGGACTGCCAGAGGAACAAACAAAGGTTGCTTGGATGAAATACAGCCAGAAGGCTCCTTTGAAGTGAGGCTGCAAGACTTTGTCCCATGTGCTTTGTTCTTGTTGTCAGAAGAGACTCACCCCTGGAAAAGGACATCATGCTTTGTAAAATTAGCAAAAAGGATCAATGCCCTCAACAATATGTGTTGACACAGTGGCTCTAACAATGGGCTCAAACCTTACAATCGTGAAGATGGTGCAGGACCAGATGTGTTTCTTTCTGTTGTACATGTTGTTGTGCTTGTTAGGCACCATTGTCAATTCTGACTTGTAGCCACTCGATGCGCAGTGGGCATTGTTCTGATGCTCGAGCCCATGGTTGCAGCAGTGTCAAACCATCTCATTGAGAACCTTTTTGAACCCCAGAAACCCACTCTCTCCTTCCGGGTTTCTGTGAGTCATATATGCTGAACTGGCAGCGAGTTAAGTACAATTACTAGAGATTCCAATATACTGAAAATGATTTAAAGGGGATTTGAAAAGGGTTGTGGCAGTACATTCACAGCCAGTGCCAAAATGTGAAGCTGAATTCAGAAGAGGACTGGGGACAAGGGATATCATTGATGACTTCAGATGGATCTTTGCTAAAAGCCGAGGCTACCAGAAATATACTTACTTGCATTTTATCAACTATGCAAGCATATTTTGACATGTCAGTCATAGAAAATGATGGATTCCTTTAAGAA
>NW_022111369.1:28293952-28296024 GCF_000313985.2 Echinops telfairi
TTAGTCTGGAGGTTCTGCTGAAACCTGCTCACTTGGTTTGACTCTGCTGGTATGTGAGATACCAGTGGCATACTTTGCAGCATCACAGAAACAAACAAGCTACTCCCAGTAGGGAAACGGATAAGACAAGTTGTGGGGCTTTTCTCTAGCAATGTATTTAGAATGCCTTCCAATCTGAAGTGATTTTCTTTGGACACTGAATCATATAATGTTCTAGAACACCTACATTTGTTGGCAGCAGGTCAGATGTGGTGGAGATGGCTTGGGGTCGCATGGAGATGGCAGCAGAATCTTAGGCAGATTTGGCAGCCTATAGAACTGGGGGCCATTACTTGAAAGGTCTGACCCAGTTCCAGGTGATTACGGCCAGAAGAGGAAATATTGTATGTATCCCTGGTGAAACAGGAAAAGTGGAACAGAGGGAAATAAAACTGATACTTTGTTTGAGATTGATTTGAGTTTTCTAAACAGACTCAACCTGGGGAAAAAGATAACTGTTTTTTTCACTCAGTAATCATTTGCAAAGAATGAAAGACTATAAAGGTGGGGAATAAAGTTATATGTGAAAATCTCAAAAATTAACAACCACCCCCCAAAAAATCTCCAAATGGTTGTCCAAGGAACCTAAAATGTCATTTTCATTATCCTTTTAACTAGAAGCATTGAAAAGGTCTTTGTTAATCTATGAAGTCAGGTGAAATAATGCATTATTTATTACAATAGTCTACCAAAGGATCCCACTGTGATAGACCACAGTGGAAAACACTTATTATTGACAGTAATAAAAAAAAACACTGAAAAGCAATGCAAGAAACAAACTACTAATACAGGAAGCAACATGAATATGAATGGACTTCACCAATATGCCGAATGGAAGAAGTCGGGCAGATACAAAGAAAGTTCTTTCTCTGAAATGATAACAATTCTTTCTGTTTTCAAAATGTTGTGGGTGCCACTAGTACTTTAATTATTTTCAAAATTGATTTAAAGAGATATGATTTGATTATTTCACTGTATTTGAACTATGCTTCTTAAAAAAAACTTAAATTGTATCACTGTCATCAAGTCCATTCTGAGTCATAGTGGTCCTACTGGAAAGGGTAGGGCTATCCTTGGGCTTCCTGGGCTGTAACTCTTCAGGGGAGCAGTAGAGTGGAGTGGAGGTGAGCGGCTGGTGGTTCTGAAATGCTGACCTTTGAGCAGCCCTTTAACTAGTATTCAGGATATTTTAAAGTGGTGTGTATATATAATGGATATAGATGGAACTATTTACAGATGAAAAGATGAATGTAATATTTTGATTCACCTAAACATCAATGTAGTTTATAATAGTATAGACGTACAAAGGAAACAGGATAATCTCTGTATCAAAAATTGTGCAAGGTCAGTGATAATCACGAGGACCCTTTGTTTTGTTTACATTTAAACATTACCCATAATAATAAGTTGAAATGAACGATGTCTTTTGCGTTCGTCTCCTCATTTACCAAAGAGATATTTGAGAACAGAGGGGCAAAATAACTCGTTTTAAGATCTAAAAGTGAAACCAACACCTGGTTTCAACCTTATTTCTCTGATCCCACATATTTTGATCTACTGCTTTTGGAAAATCTGCTTAAAAAAAAAAACTAAACAAAAAGACCAATCGTGCAAGAGGATGTGTAAGCAATGCATATTTATGACCTCCAGTTCAAGCCCCCTTTTCGTGCCCCCTCCCCCACTTGAATGTGACTGCTGCTTTTTGTGATTTCTGTTGGTCGATTTGTAGAAATCAAGTTCACTTTACTCAAATTGAAGAACCTACAGGAGAGCAAGAATCCTAGAAAACATTTTAAAATAAATAATTTAAAAATCTCACAGCAAAGGACTTTTTTTCTTTTCCCCCGTTTTTTACCCCAGTGCAGAAATCATTCGCCTCATGCAGGCAAAGGCATTCTGTTTGAAGGAGCTTGGTTCTCCATTCTGGTTGGAATCAGGAACAGCCTGGCCCTCCCTCAAAGAGGTGAACCTGTGTTAAGAGATAGGAAAAGGGGTGGTGGTGGTGGTGGTGGTGGTGGTGGTGTGTGTGTGTG
>NW_022111369.1:28296124-28297112 GCF_000313985.2 Echinops telfairi
GGTGGTGGTGTGTGTGTGTGGTGGGGGATGTCTTGAAGCACGCCTGTGCGCTCCTGCATTCGTGTGTCTGTGTTCGCGCACGCACGGGCGCGCGCGCGCCTGTCGCTTAGTCTGTTTGGAAGGTCCCAGGGAACTGGCAGGGTCAAATCCGCCGCCAAGGCAACGTCAATTTGAAGTCACAAAGGTGAGTTGAGTGTTGACTTTCCTGGATAGAAGAAATGGAACTCGAAGACATTGGATATCACGTCTAGGAGAGTAATGAGATAGAATTTATCTCTCCTCCATTCAATACCTGATGGTCTGGAAATTAAATCCCATTTGGAGAGCCGCAAATCTCACCGCTGCTTGATTTCCACAGCTGGGGAATATTTATTTATTGCACTGCTGGGGGGTGGGGTGGGATCTGGTGTCTGGCTGCCGCTGATTGGTAGAAAAGAAAATGGTGATAGTGGAGAGGGAAGAGGATTTGTCAAGCTTCCCCAAGCCTCCTCAACCTGTAACTCTTCCCGGCTCATCTCTTCTCTGTCTGCGGGGCGCTTTGGGGCTCCTGAGTTGAGGAGCGCAGAATCCCTGGAAGTCTTTTCAATGAACTCGACCTTTACTGCGGTGTCCTGTGGCTATTTACCAAACAAACGGGCCAAGGGGAACCAGCTGTTAACAGACCAAAAAGGAGCACCCTCTTAAGCGCCCTGCTTCCTTCAGTAGTTTCCTCTAGGGTCGTTCGATCCTCCAAAGGGGTCGCGACCCACACGTTGAGAACCGCTGCCCTAGGTTGAGCAGGGGGTCCTCCTGGTGGGTGGGGGGAGGGAGAAAAAGAGAGCGAGAGAGCGAGAGAGACTGAAAAGTGGGAGAAACATCAGCTCTTGGTCCTCGCATGGCCACCCCTGTACCTGAACCTGAACTTGAAGGGACGCGCGGAACACCCCACCTTCCTCCCTCCGGGCCAGGCAGGAGGCTGCAGTTGACAGAACAGCGCTCTCACCCCTAC
>NW_022111369.1:28298212-28299759 GCF_000313985.2 Echinops telfairi
GAGCGAGCGAGGAGCAAGAGATTGAAGCAGCTCTGGAAAAGCAAGTCAACAGGTGTTAAAGGGTTAACAGGTGCAGGCACGACTCTGAGGACTCTGTAGAAACCAGTCTCTAGGCTGGTTTCTACTAACCACTGCCGGCCATTGGCACCGGTTTGGAGACCTTTCTTGGAGGTGAACCGCGCCGCCTGCCCTGGGTAGATAGCTGAGGGCGGGCGGATGGTCCGCGAGATTAGAGAGGGAGGCTTCAGCGGGCTACTGCGGCCTCAGCGTGAGCCACACCCAGGCTTCTCTCTCTTCCCTCTCTTCTCCAGTCTTCTGAAATTCATTTCTAAGATGCCTCTGAAACACGCCTACAACTCCGTTTCCTTCTCTGTGGGTTTTCTTCCAAATGTGCTGCTAACTTAAATGGTCACGAATTGGGTCCTAGGAAGTTAAAAGAGAGGTCCATTCTTCCATGCTACTCCGCGTGTGAAACATAGTGGGAACAGTACTGAGGAGTCATCCTAACCCATGTGCAGGCAGCTAGACATGTGCCCCCACGGCCATGGAGTCCGTTCTGACTCATACCGACCCATAGGGCCAACTGGAACTGTATTTGGGGGCTTTCCCGGCTGTAAATGTTTATGGGGGCAGAAAGCCTCGTTTTTTTGCTCTCACAGAGCACGTGGTGGATTTGAACTGCTGACCTTGTGGTCAACAGCCCAGTACTAAATCTAGTAAAGGCCACCAGGGCCCCCTGACGCGGTGGATGTAGGGGATGCTAAATTTTGAGTGTAACAGCTTAAGAAGGGCTGTTTTGTTCAGTGGTCAAGTGATGGTAAGCTTAAAAAAAATAATACACATTTTTGGGGGGTTCTACTGATTCCTCTGCTTTTCACCTTGACTGTTTTAAATGTTGTGTTGTTTTACCAAAAAGTTCTCATCCGAAGTGTTTTGTGTTCTTCAGAGTGGTGTTCAGGAACTCATAAGCCATGGATGTATTCATGAAAGGACTTTCAAAGGCTAAGGAAGGCGTGGTGGCTGCAGCTGAAAAGACCAAACAGGGTGTGGCAGAGGCAGCTGGAAAGACAAAAGAGGGTGTTCTCTATGTAGGTAGGTCATCCCAACTCTTATTTCAATGTTCATGACTGGCTGACAGGTTAGGATGATGGATACTCTAAATGCTGGTGTTTCTTTGCTTCATTCTTCCTGTATCCTCACTTGCAAAAAGGATGGACTGACTCAGAAATGTGTGGGTAGAGGAATGTGTGTATTTGAGTTGAAGATAAACTTTTGTTTTTCCTGATTATTCAATTTTCTATTAATGTAAAACATTTTGTTCCTTTAAAAAAGAATGTTTCTTTGCATAGCATAACCCAAATCAAAGTTGTTGTTGTTGACTTAATTCTGAGTTATGGTGATTTATGTGTATAAGTGTCTGCATTAAGTGCCCAGTTGTAGTTTTCAAAATTTGAGTCTTAAAAAATCAATAATATTCTTAAGAATCAAAATTGATAGGTATTTGATTCATTTTATTAACATAGTGTTTTCTTTTTTTCTTTTTTGGT
>NW_022111369.1:28300569-28309704 GCF_000313985.2 Echinops telfairi
AAATCATTGAAATAAAGAATTTTACATGGAGATTCCACTTAATGAGAATTACAAGATTTTGTTGTTCATGTGTGTGAATTATCTGTCTTTAAGTGGAATTTGCAATACTATATCTCAGTGGCAACTGTGGTTTATTGTATCATCATATTTGTTTTCGCCTTTCTAATAGACTAATTACATGTTTTTGACTGTTGCTTGACTTCAGTATAATTATTAATTTAGCAACTTTAAGGAATTTTAGGGTGCTTATAGTCACCTCATTACTTTGTACTTAATGTAGAGACCACCAAATATTAACTTAATAAAAATTTGCAAAATCACCCAAATTTACAACTGTTGAGTCAATTCTGACTCAGTGATCCTATACATTGCCCTTTCCCAGGTTATAAATAGGTTCATTTTATTATCTGGAAAATTTTTTACCTGTTAACATACTCAATTATGTATTTGGACAAATATATTTATTTAAATTTTTCAGAGATTAAATTCTATTATTTGCTCTGAGTTGACTACACAAAGTTTTGTATATATATATTTCCCATCGTTTTTAGAAATAGTTTTCCATGTGTAGCAGTGTTTAACGAAGTTATTGTTAGATGCCATTGAGTCGGTCCGACTCATAGCGACCCTATGTGAAACGGAGTGAAACACTGCCTGGTCCTGCGCCCTTATTACAATTGTTCGTATGTTTGAGCTTATTGTTGCAGCCAATGTGTCAGTCCAGCTCCTTCAGGGTCTTCCTCTTTTCTGATGCTCCTCCGCTTTACCAAGCATGATGTCCTCTGCAGGGACTGATCTCTCCTCACAATGTGTGCAAAGTATGTAAGATGAAGTCTCACTCTCCTTGCCTTTAAGGAGCATTTTGGGATTACTTCTTCCAAGATAGGCTTCTTTGTCCTGTGGTAGTCAGTGGTACTTTCAATATTCTTCTCCAGCCCCACACTTCAAATACTTTGATTCTTCTTGGTAACTCTATGAATTATTTATTAGTTGTGTTTGGAAATCTAAATCAGAATTAAACTCACACAGAATTTCAGGTTACAAACGGACCACATGAAAACACAAAAGTATATTGTAAGGGTTTGCACTGTTTTGTGTTTAACGTCTACTCAACTCAACAAAGGAAAAATTGTGAGGAGGTGCAAGACTGCATGGTGCACCTCATAGACCACACACAAACGCACACTCACACTCAGTCACTCAGCTATGACCCATTCCCCCGTACCCCATCTCTTTCTCCTTTCTCCTTCCACAGGATGAGTAATAAGGTGGAGAATGAGTGTATTGGATGGCAAGATGATATTGGTGCTATACCTATGTTGGCAGGTAGAGAGAAAGTTGTGTTGTTTCTGCCAAGTAGATTAGTAGGACAAAATATATTCGTGGAATGATTTTCATCAAAACTTACATCCAACAGACTTGTTGGCACCTAACAAAAACTACTCTTTCTCAACTAAACTACTCGCCTCTGCTGTTGTAGAGGGGAACAGGCAGAGACAGCGAGTAGGATCGTTCTGTGTTCAATGAAACTCTTTTTACAGAAATTAGGTGATGGCTCTGATTTGCTGACTTCTGACTTATTTATTAGAAGGAGCCAGGGCTTGATATTGGACAAGTAGCAATTCTAGCTCAGACTCCATTATTAATTACCTGTGGATATTGAAAATGTCATTAAATAACTCTGAGTATCATTTTCTCCATTTGTAAATAGGATACATTTTTTAATTTATTTTGTGGAGTCAGTTGAAAGTGATACTTTTAAAAATAGAAATTGCCGTATAGACTTTTTATGGGAATGCCATAAAAGTATAATATCTAAAACATAGAGCACATTTTGTACATAGGAATCATGATTGCTACTATCGAAGACACTTTTCAACAGAATAATTTCTTTGCCAACATTTTCTTTTCATCTGTTCTCCTCATTACAAGAACTATTATCAACAATTAATTTGAAAGGTTGGGAGTGTCTTAAGAAAAATATTTAATTATACTTCTAGTTGAAGAAGTTTAGTAGACTGTCTTCGTAAGTCTCATTAAAAAGCCTGGCTTTATTTCTCTATAATCACATTTTACACTGTGGAACATCCTCAACTGTGAAGAACTTCCATAGTACTTACCAATATGTTTGTCTTTTTCACAATTTCTACCATATGTGATAATTTTCTACATATAATTTCAACCTATACCCTCCAATTTAAAAGATAAAATTATGTCAATAAGATGACTGATAAGTTATAAATTGAGAATAAAATTCAAAATCAGAAAAAAATAATTTTTATGAATTATAAAATAAAGGCCAGATAAAGATAATCTTTAAAACTTTTCCAATGCTACTTTTAAGATGGTGTGTGAGATTTCACTTCGGCTGCTTTCGGACTTCCCAGTGGGAAGGATAACAAAATTTAATATGAGCCCAGACATGCTCCCACCCTCTAATCTTTACCAATTCTGACAACAACTGTTTCTGTCATGCCATTCTCTACATATTTACTGGGTTTGATAATTTATTGCAAAGGCCACATTAAACTCAGAAAACCGTGCAGTTCTTTAGAGAAATTAAAATGGTACAATTCTGGATCAGAAATGCTCAGGATACAGTTCTTTGGTCAAGACAGCTTCTTCCCAATAATTTCTCCAGCTAGGCATTTCTCTGGCCCTTGTCCCCTCAGGCACATAGTCCCTTGTCATCTGCCCTGATCAAATTATGTTACAAAATTCTTTTAGCATTGTTGACAAATGTCCAAATGGTGGGTCACTCCACCATGAGCTGCAGCCGAAGGCGTTTGTCTCTACCTTTGTGTGTCATTGAGAATGGAGAGACCTTACTTCACAAGTGACCTCCTGCCCAAAGGCATTTAACTTTGTTTGTTCTTTAGGCTGGGGAGCCCATGGCTCTGTCTCTTGCCCTGGCTATAGGTTCTGCTGCTGCTGTTCTTTCAGTACCAAAGTTCTCTGTCTCCTGGATCTAGGAGGTCCAGTGCCCAGAGATCTTGGGATCCAAAGGATGAGCATTATACTTGGCTTTTTTGTGTGTGTGATGGAAGTGAACTTCCTCCATTCTTACTTATGAAACGGCTCCTTTTATAATCATTGGTATGGCAAAATTGACCAAGCCCCCCAGTAGGGTTCCAAGTCTTCACAATCAAAATTATCCTGCTAATTATCACTCACAACCAAGTTGTGTAACCCTATTAGCATTTCTTAAGTAAATTCAACATTGGCCATCATAATGAATGAAACTAATTTTTAGCAAAGTAAGATTTAAATTTCCTCACTATATTGTTGTATAATGTGATTTTTTAAATCTTCCTGAACACTACAGTTTATATACCAAATCAATGCTAGCTTTTAAAATCTTACGATAGTGTTTTATGTTCAAAGTTGACTTATTGTATTGATTCTAAAAGATGGTGCCATGTTTCCTAATTTTAGAATTGTATTTTTAACTAGGTAGTCAATTCTAATATAATTATCCCCGGACCTTCTCTTACCCAAAAAAAGCCCTGGTGGTGCAGTGGTTATGCATTGGGCTACTAACCGTGAAGTAAGCAATTTGAAATCCCCATCTGCTCCTTGGAAGAAAGACAGGGCTTTCTACTCCTGCAAAGAGTTCGCGTCTTGAAAACTCACAGGGGCAGTTCTAGCCTCTCCTGTAGAGTTGCTATGAGTCAACATTGACGCGATGGCAGCGAGTTTTTGAGTTCTTTTACTCATAGGAACCTTAGTGTAGTTGGTTATGAGTTGGGCTGCTAACCACAAGGTCAGTAGTTCAAACCCACCAGCCATTCTGCAGAAGAAAAATGAGACTTTGCTCCTATAAAGATGTACAGGCTCAGAATCTCAAAGGGGCAACCCAGCTCTACACTATGGGACACTATGTGTTGGAATCTATTTGGCAGCAGTGAATTTGTTTTTTGCTTGTTTGTTTGTTGAGTTCTCATAAAATCTTCAGGAAAAGATAAAATGTAAGCAATCTTCATGGTCTCACCTAATGACTTAGTAGGAATTATAAAGACTGTGGCTGAATGAGCCATATCATATAAATTAATCTACCACACTACTCAATGAACATCAATGGTAAGGTTTGGATTGAAATTAAACTTTCGATTCACAATATGCTCTATCTTTTTAAAGCTGACTTTGTTGAGAAAGACAACATAATATGCAAAACACTGTGTAGCTTAGTTCCCTCAACTCGCAGGCTTCAGCTGTCTCTCCTCTGCGCTCCTGTGAGGTCAGAAAACAAGATAAAAACCACTGCCATTAAGTTGACCCTGACTCAAAGCATACTAAATGAATCGATATTAGTGTTTGTTATTTTTGTTTACTTATTTATACAGAAACATTTTTAATGTTTTGACAAAGTTTTAAAGCTCATGGAACAATTATAATTTTTACTATTGCCTTGTTTTATTTAATAATAAATTCTTAAGACCAAGGCCTAAACCAAAATCATGGTCATTGAGTCAATGACAACTCACAGTGACCCTATAGACTGTGGTAGAACAGCCCTGTGATTCTCTGAGAGTCTTAGAAACTAAGGCTGTCTGTACCGGAGTAGGAAGCCCTCCCTTTCTCTTGCGGAGAGGCTCGTGGTTGGTTTCTATAACTGCTGCCCTTGCGGTTCCTGCTCAATTTGTAAGCACTGTGCTACAAGGGGTCCCTAAGACCATCTCCATAGTTTCAGTTTCCATGGCCATGTCACAGTCGTACACCACTGTGAAAAGAAGCATTGCATGTATTGGATGAGTGTAGCTATATCTTGATACAGATATAGACAGCAACTCTATAGCTGAACCTCACAAGATGAACTATACAGGAATCAAATTGATTACACTTTTGGAAAGAGATGATGAGGAAACCCCATTTCATCAGTACAAACAAAGCCAAGGACTGACTGTAGGACTGACCACCAACTGCTCCTACTCAAGTTCAAGTTGAAACCGAAGAGAAGTAAATAAGTTCTTGATCTTGAATATATCCCTCCTGAATGTAAGTAAACATGGTCTCAAGAGCATATTTGATATGAAGATTGAAATAGAACATTAATTGCTGAAGACCAGATGAGTTGTGGGATGACATTAAGGATATCATACATGAAGATAACAAAAGTTCATTGAAAAGGAAATAAATACAGTAAAGACTAGAATGGATGTCAGAAGATATTCTGAAATTGGCTCTTGACCATAGAATAGCTAAAGAGAAAGGAAGAAATGGTGTAAAAAAGCCGAACTGAAGATTTAAAAGGTTGTCTTGAGAAATAAATCTAAAGTATTATAATGAAATGTGCAAAGAGATTAGTTTATTATACAGCGGTTAGATTATACAGCAGTTCTCAACCTGGGGGTTGCACCCCTTTGGGGGTGGAATGACCCTTTCACAGGAGTCACCTATTACATCCTGAATATCAGATATTTACATTACAATTCATAACAGTAGCAAAATTACAGTTATGAGGTAGCAACGAAAATAATTTTATGGTTGGGGAAGTGTATCAAAGGGTCGCGGCATTTGGAAGGTTGAGAGCCACTCTGTTAGAACATCAAAAGGAAGACTATGCGTGCCTTTTTTAAGCTGAGAAATAAAGAAAACATTGAAGGCTTGAGTTATACTATTGAGTGATTGTATTGGTGGAAAACTAAGTGATAACAGAAGCAGATGGGAGGAACAACCAGTCACTGCATCAAAAAGAGTTGGCTAATTTTAAATGAGTTCAGGAGATAGTGCACGAGTAAAAGCTGATCATACTGAAGGAAGAAGTCCAAGTTTCAAGTTTCATTGAAGGCCTTAGTGATAAACAAGACTCCAGGAACTGATGAGAAACCAGTTAGGATGTTTCAATAAAGGGTCCCATGCTAGAAGAACTCATTTGTCTCTGCTAAGAAACTTGGAAGACACCTGGCCGACCAAATGGAAGGGACGCATACCCATGCTGTAATACACCAGGCAATTCTGAGTTGGATGGAACCAAATTGATGGAATCTAGCAACAACAACAACAAAAGCACAAATAGAGAAAGAGGTATAGTTATGGGTATGGTTATGCATTTGAATATGCATATGGAATAAATGAGTATTTTAAACGGAAAATTCCCATATTAATATTATGTGTGAATAATAATACTTAGGTGAGTATTTACTGTTCTAAGACTTTTATATGTATTACTTCATTTACATTCTGGATTGATTCTGTGATGTATATTTGACTGTTACATGATGAAATGAAGGCTTACACCTGGACAATGTCAATCTCAGCCCACATCCTTAGCTATAAAGCTATGGTTTAGTTTGTTTTTAATTTGAGACCCCTAAGACAAGAATGAGCTTACACACAGGAGCACTTGTCAGATGGTGCAGGACCAGGCAGTGTTTCTTTCTGTGGTGCATATGGTCACTATGGGTCGGAACAGACTCGGTAGCAACTAACCGCAACAACCAAAGGATAGAAACAGTTACTTCGAGTCTATTTTGATTCATGGCAACCCGTGTATTAGAGTAGAACTTCAATGCACAGGAATGTCAGCGGTTGGGTTTTTCAAACGTAGTTCAACAAGTAGCTCTTGTTGGACTCAAACCGCCAACTTTTTAGTGGACAGTAGAGTGCTGACTATTTGGACTATCCTTTAACTTCATATTTTCCAGTGGGGATTTCTTAAATATATTAAACTATTCTGTTAAATGTAGATGATTGCATTGGCAGTCATAAAAATTAAGTGTAAATATTATACATATAAATCTTCCTTAATGTTCTTTCCAATAAAAATATTCACCAATAACTTTAATATAATCCTTCATATTTGTTTCCATTATCTTATTATTTAGAGCATTGAAAGATATTTTTAAGTAAAAAACAATGGAACTAGAAACTCAGACTGTTTTTCTTGAAATTTATATCAGGAATGGCATTAATTTAAACAGTAAACTTTTCTTAAAATGTAAATATATAAACTTTGTATTTACTTTATATTAGGGACCGTGGTTCACTAACCAACATTTTTTAGTTATCTCTCCTACCCAACCAATTCTTTTCTACTCTATATTTTAAGAATCAGTTTCTTAGTGATTAATTAATATGATGGATTAACTTTACTGTTCAGAAAGTTTAGGGCCCCCCTATATATTTTATTACTTTTTAAATGTGTTTTATTTCTTTCTTGTAGGTTTAGTGTTATAATTAATATTTTTAACAGTTTTATTGACATATAATTCATGTTCCATGCAGTCAATGGTTTAAATATATTTAAAAGAGTTTTTGCAATCATCACCACAATCAATTAAAAAAATTTTTTTCATTTGTGTACTTATTGTTATTAACTTACCATTAACCCCGTAACTTCCCCTGCTATAATCTTAAGGAAATGTTCTTTGAGTCACTGTTTCTATAGATTTACCTATCCTGGATTTTATATTAAAAAAATGATACAAAAATACTTAACAATGACGAAATAAATTTCAAAAAATCTTCAATTTAAGTAAAAGCAGAAGATAATGGAAGCCAGAGCAAATTATAAATGGTTTAAAAGGGAAACCTAGGTACACCTGCAGTAATCCACTTTCCAACACCCTCTGCCTGAGGTGTGTATTCACAATCGGGCTCAATGGCCTGAGGGAATCGCGGAGGCTTAATCAGCGTTGGTACTCTGCAAATGGATTTGGGGCTTGTGCTGTCATCTATCGCCTTTTGCAAACTGGATTCTCATACTTTAAGCCCTGATGCAATTATATCCTCAAATCTTGGAGTTGACTATAATCCTTGGATCTCACAGACTGGTGTGCTTCTTCCACATAAACATAGCTGACACCTCACTAGGCTGACTCCTTGTTAAAAGACAAGCCTTAAGGACCACGGACACTTTCTTTCTGGTAGCTGAAAACCATCTGATGTTTTCAACAAATTGTGCTGTGGCATTCATATCGTAAGAGTGTTTAAAGCAGTACATTTTTGAACTGAACTGGAAGATTGAATAATAATCTCATTATCAAATTCTCTCTTTCCTTATATGGTTCTGTCTTAATTAAACTTATTTGAGCTAGAGAGTAGTTTTCAAATGAAACTCAAATCCACTATTGTCATTTTCTCCAAAAACATTAAAATTTTAGAAATAGCCTGCAATACACTGAGAGAATGAACATTGGAAGGGTTATGAATTAAAATGTTTAACAAACATACTGAATAACATATTAATAAATTATTATTTTTTTAAGTTTGTTAATAGTCAAGATTTAAGAAAATTCCTATTTTGCCTCTTCTTGGGAGGTAGAACTGGAATACATTAATGATAAAATAGTTCCTTATTTTGACACATATGTATAGTTCCCTGGAAAGAGTAGGGGCTCAAGATGGAACAAGTGCCACTTTCTATGTGTCTATAGCCTGCGTCCATTTAGATAAATTAGTAAATTAAAATTTTCATTTTTAGAAGTGGTATAATGCACCTATGTCAAATTGTTGCTATGAAGATTGAAGGTGATCAAATAGTTTCTAAAAAATGTTAATGCTTCCTTTTCCCACCCTCTCTAATTTTAAATACCTTGTATTAATTAATTCTCCTGTTACACTTCAGTAAATCTCCTATAGTTCTGAATCCTAAATCCTCTTCCCAACCAGTGTCAGTGTTATCACACTTTTTAAATTTTTTACCCCTTTGTAGTTTGATCGGAACAATGAGCAACAAGGGGATGGAAAGAGCCATCATTGATTGCTACAGTCTGAATTGGAGAGAACCTTGTCTTTGCTTCGCTTTCTGCTTTGTCGTTTTTCAAACAGTGATGACTGAATTATCTTGCTTTAAGTTTTGACGTTCCCTGAGAATATAATCATATATGAACTTCTGACAATTTGCATTTTTAGATTAGTTGTATTTAAAGCAAGTTAATCAATATAAAGCTAGTCTGTTACTTATATTTTGAATTAAACTTTCTTTATTCTTTTAGGCTCCAAAACGAAGGAAGGAGTAGTTCATGGTGTGACAACAGGTAAGTTTCATGGGGCTGATATACAGCAGTGACATTCAATAATATGTAATCATGAGTAGAGTCCAGTATTAATTATTCAGAATTATAATTGTAAATCATTGCTATGCCTGTAGAAGCATTCTAAAGGTACATCAACTTTGTTTACCCTTAATTCTTT
>NW_022111369.1:28310761-28311667 GCF_000313985.2 Echinops telfairi
CCGGGCACCATCTGCTCTCTTCACCACTTTTGCTAATGCACCCCCTTTGTCTTCAGCGATTGAGTAGGGGTAGGCTGGTGCGTGCACAGCATTTTTAACTTCCAAGAATAATTACTTTGAATAGATCAATTCTGTCTAAGATATAACTTAATATTTGAATACCATTTTAATGTCTTGGAAAATTGGCAACATATATAACATGTAAGGGTTTACACTTTCTAAAATTAAATTAGAGTAAAATTTTCAGTAGAATATTCTGAAACCGGAACAATATTGATTATAGTACTTTTGGAAAATTCAGAAGACATTTCAGGAAACACTCGGGAATTTTGAGAAATAATCTACTGCATATATCTTTATGTGGCTTAATTTCCCCAATAATTTGAGCAGGCCTAGTCAGTGACTCTGTGGCTGCAGCAATGTGTTCACATGAAGGGGTGATTGTGAGTGCGGTGCAGGACTGGGCAGAATTGGGTTCTGTTGCACACAGGGTAGCAAAGAGACACACTGACTCAATGGCACCTAACAACCACAGCATAGGGAGATTCACAATAACGGAATAATGAATATTTTGAAAATGACGGTGGTGGTTATTAGCAGGAAGGGGAGAATGACAAAGATAGAACTGAAAATTCAAAAGAGAACCAAAGGGTAGTAACCTTCATAGTTTATTGACTTTCTCTATTTGAGTTTTTTTTCTTTTATTATTAGGGGCTCATACAACTCTTATTACAATCCATACATACATCAATGATGTAAAGCACATTTGTACATTCATTGCCCTCATCATTCTCAAAACATTTGCTCTCTACCTAAGCCCTTGGCATCAGCTCATCATTCCCCCCCCACTCCCCGCTACCTCCTCCCTCATGAACCCTTGATAATTTATAAATTATTATTTTGTCA
>NW_022111369.1:28313805-28315480 GCF_000313985.2 Echinops telfairi
CTCAGTGATTAAAAACATTCACACTAGAGTGTAAACTAAATTATGTACATTTCTTATGGTAGGATATCTCAGAGTGTCTAATAGACTAATTTTTAGAATAAATCTCTGAAATAGCCATTCTCAACCTGTGGGTGGCTAACCCTTTGGGGGTCAAACAACCCTTTCACAGGGGTCACTCAGTTCATAACAGTAGCAAAATTACATTTATGAAGTAGCAACAAAAATAATTTTATGGTTGGGGGGGTCACCACAACACGAGGAACTGTATTGAAGGGTCATGGCATTAGGAAGGCTGAGAACCACTGCTCTAAAAGGAAGACACCGTATGTAAAGTTTTGCCAGAAAGCCTTGGGAAACCTAAGCTCTTGGGTGCTTCCTTCCAAAAGCACTGTGAAATTTTGACTTATTGCACACATTTCAGTCTTCATTTCTCTCTAATCCACATATGCACACGCACGTCTTCTGCTTCATGTTTACATTCTGACATTGTTAAGAGTGGAAAGGCATTATTTCTTTTTTTTTAATCTTTCTATCCATTATTTAAAGTGAATTTGAGACCATTGAAAATACTACAGGTTGGCTCATTCCCATCTCAGTCTTCAAGATGATAGCCTTTCCCTGGGCTTGAACTTGACCACCTCAATAGTTGTGCAAGGCTTTTTACCTATTATCCATTCATCTATCATCTATCTATATCTATCTATCTATCTGTCTGTCTATCTATCTATCAATCTATCAATCTTCTATCTATCAATTATCTATCTATCTATCTATCTATCTATCTATCTATCTATCTATCTATCATCTATCTATCTATCTATCACTGGGTTTACTTCTCTAGAGAACCCGGCCTAAACAGTGCCATTTCGGAGTGCTAGGGGCATAGGGCTGGGGCCATTGAACAAAGTTGACATGACAGGACCGCTTGCCAAAGGGCAAAAGAATGAGGCCTACTGGTGCCAAGGAGATGATGTTGCCACTCAGTTGGATTAGGATTATGGCGATATCTGAACCTGAGGAGCATAGTTGCCACTCCAGTGGTGTGGAGATGGATCTTAATTCCAGGGTGAGGGACCTCCACCTAGAATTCGGAGAGTATGGATCACACTAGAATCTGGTAGGTAAGGCCGTTTCCTTGATGGGCTCAGGGAATAGAGAATGATGTTCAAGCCTAGAGACTACTGTAAATTGTTCTGTTAGAATTTTTATTTGCTTGGTGACCCTTATCCCTTCTTCCCCTCTATTTTCTCCCATTTGTAATGGAAATATCTAACTTGTACCTATTCTAAAATTGTCTTTTGTAAGCAAATAAGTTATATTCTTGATTCATAGATGAAGTGAAATTTTGCCCCAGGATGGAATTTGGACTTGGAGTTGATTTGGAGGATGATTTGATGGGGTGAAAATGTCTTATATATGGTAAAGACATACATTTTTCAGGGTCCAAAACATGCAATATCATGAATAAAATTGTGACCCTACAAAATATGTGTCAACTTGGATGGGCCCTAATCCTTAGCGGTTTAGCTGCGAGTTGGCAGTTATGTGATTGATGTGATTAAGCAATCCGTTGTAAGGGACTTAGAATAGGATGTATCATCTCCATACTGAAAGATGCAAGGGGGGTAACTTATAGGAGACAAAAGGGGCGAGAAGAGACCAAAGAAGGAGGAGC
>NW_022111369.1:28315964-28329077 GCF_000313985.2 Echinops telfairi
GTTTCGGGGTTCACCTGCACTTCGTTGGATTTTCGAAAGTTGTGACCTTTCAGAAGTTGGTGGTCAGTCCTTTCCTTCCATAAACTTCGGTGTGGCATCAGTATTTAATCATTCACACCAGCAGGGAGTCCTTCGAGGCAGGAGGAAGCCTGTGTGCAGCGCAGGCAAGCATGGGGGAGTAGTCATCTTGTGCAGGTCAGCCATAGTCCAGAACACAAGAGGGTGGGGACATTTCCAGGATTCGTGGGCTTGGGTAAATTCCACATGGGCCATCATGATGCACCAAGCTAATTTTTAACATAGCATGATTTAAATTTCCTCATCACATTGTTGTATAATGTGATTGTTCTATTTTCCTGAAACTTACATTCTGTGTGCCAATTCAAAACTAACTTTTCTTCATTTTATAATATTGCTTTTACGTTCAAAGTTGACTTATTATATTGATTCTAAAACATTATGCTATGCTTCTTAATTTTTGAATTTTATTTTTAACCAGATAACCAATTCAAATATAATCTAATGATTGAAGTTAATATATAAATGACAGAAATATGAAACGTTCTTGTAGTAGGATACATACTACAACATTTTGAAATGCTTGAGATTTCAAATTGAAAGGAAAATAATTTGAAATTATTTAGAAGTACAGTGAGTATCTACCATGAACTGAATTTACACCGTGGCTGCAACATGTTCAAACATAACAGCGGTGACGGTGGTGGAGGACTGTGGTTCATTCGAGGGTATGAGGGCCACTAGAGTTGGAGCTGACTCAGCTTCACTTAGTAGCCACAACTGTGAGAGAGTATAAGTACGAAGATCATTGATTGTAAAGAATCAAGATAGAATTGTGGGAGTGGACAGGCCTAGGCTGGTAAATTAGTAATTATGAAGTAATGTGGGAAGTGGAATAGTAAAGACTCTCCTGAACTGTAATGGTGTCAGATGAAGGGGACTAAATGTAAGGGTATGTTCTGAAATAGCATGTGAAATTTGGGTGGCCTTTGACAAAGGACTTTCATGTACTGTGCAAACAGCGCAGGATTAGAGGCCTCTGTCCAGATGGAGCTGTGAGCACCAGGGGCGGAAGGATGGGACCGTTATAGAAAACATAAGGGAGGACAAAATAGTGTAGTAGCGATCGGTTGAGCCGCCAGGATTCCTTCTGATGCAGATTAGAATCTCTTTTCCCTTAGATATATACCATTTTTAAAATGAAAATCTCTATGTGTGTCCATTGCTGGTGTTTCAGTGATTTTTGGTGGGAATATCAATAAGCAAACAGTCTAAAATATCTTAACAGTAGAAAATACAGGATCAATATATCAGTGTATAACCTGCTATATAAATCCATCCTACAGAATTGTTTAATAAATGTTCCTATTATTGCAACACGTTGAACATTTTTCAACTAATTTACTTATGTGTCCCATAATAAAGGCTAACTAGGTTATAATAGCATACACCATACATTTCACTGTAGTTGATAGAGATTAAAAACAATAGATTACAGTTTAGCCATATTTAAGAAATTATCTAGATATTGCAAAAACTTTCCTATATTTCAAAGTTTTAGGTGTACACCAAATATCGTTTTGGGCCACTCTGAAGTGTTGAAGAGCAAGGATGTCACGTCAGGGACTAAGTTGTGCCTGATTCAAGCCATTGCGTTTCCAATGGCCTCAATATGCAAGTAAAAGTTGCACAGTGAATGAGGCACATCACAGGAGAATTGATGCATTTGAATTCCCGTATTGGAAAAGAAAATGGAAATTACTTTGGACTTCTAGAAGAACAAATAAATCTGTTTGAAAAAAGTACAACCAGTATGCTCCTTAGAACAAGGATGGTGAGACTTTGTAGCACATATTTTGGACATGATCTCAGGAAAGACCCGTCTGTGGAAAAGTAGAAGCTTCGTGAAAAAGAGTAAGACCCTTGGCTAGGTGGATTGACAGAGGGGCTGCAACAATGCACTCGAGCATAAACAGTGGTGAGGATGCTGCATATCCAGACCGTGTTTCATTCTGATGTACAAAAGTGCACCGTGAGTCACAATTGACTAGCTGGGACCTAGCAAGAGGAACAAGAAGATTGAAAACCCATTTTTGTCTTGATTTAAGATTAAGAAAAATGTACATTTTTAATTGAAAAAAAATCTATTAATGGGTTTAAGGAACTCAGGTGGCATAATGGCTTAACTGCTAAGCTCAAGGTTCAAATGTGGGAGAAAGAAGTTTCTGCTGCCTTAAAGATTTACAGTCTTTGAAACTCTAAAGGCCAGTTATAGTCTATCCTATAGAGTCACCATGAGTCCACGTTGATTCCAGGACAGCAGATTATTATTATTACTAATGTTCTTGGAAAAAAAACCCCAAAGAACACTTTGAAGTCTATAATTCACTATGTATTAAAAATTGATATTCTTGAAATACTTTACATTATTTTCACTACAGCTTTTTGCTGACATTTAAGTTAAATGTTGAATTACGAAAGCCACTATGTGTTAGGAGGAATCAGCTATATCGCTAGATAATTGCTGTCCCCAAAGTTTAGCAAAGGATAATGATAACTTAGACATTATATTTGGATAGCAGTACAATTGACAAGCAATGGCAGCTGCTTGTCATACTGATTCTGACTCACGGAAGCCCACGTATGCAGAGTAGAACTTCTCCATATGCTTCTCCAGCCTCGGACATTTTAGAAGCACGTCAGATATGCTTCTGGGTGGTTTCCAGCCTTCGACCTTGCAGTCGAGTACCTAACTCTTTGTGCTCTCCAGGAGCCTGGCATTGTCTTGGTAGTTGTTTTTGGCAACTACCCTCAAGTCAGTTCTGACTCCCAATGACTCTACAACAGAACGCAACACGAGCCCATCCTGCACCATCCTCAAACATTGTTATGTTTGAGCCCACTGTCGCAGCCACTATGCCCATCCATCTGGTGGAGGGTCTGCTACTTTTTGCTGACTCCGACAAGTATGTGTGATTTTGCAGGGATTGGTTCTCTTGACAACAGGTCCAAAGTATGTGGGGTGAAGTCTCGTCATCTTTGAAGTATTCTGGCTGTACTTCCAAGACAGATGTTTGTTCTTCTGGCTGTTGGCAGTCCATGGCAGTTTTAATCATGTTCTCCAACACCATATTTCAAATGCATCAATTCTTCTCCAGTCTTCCTTATTCGTTGTCCAATATTTTATTAAGTAAATGTGAAAATAATTAAAAAATGCAGAAAATGGATAATTTAGCTCTGTGTTAGTCCAGGTGGACTAGAGAAACAAATCCAGGGAGACTCTTATATGTGTATAAGAAAGAGGTTTATATACAAGAGCAATTGAATATTGAGAAAACCTCCCAGCCCAGTTCAGATCAAGTTCATAAGTCCACTATTAGTCCATATGTCTGATAACAAACTATAAAGACCTCTTCAGACTCATGAAACACATACAATTTCACTGAATTCAGGAAGATCACAGGCTAGTGGGTTGGGAATCTTGTGGATCCAGTGGCATTGTAAGCATCTCAGTGCTGGCATGGGTCTCCACGTGGCTCCTCCAGTTCCCAGAGCACGAAATGAGGTGAAACAATTAACTTTGACATACAATTAAAAATCATTTTTTGCCAACTCTGATATAACTATTGCTTCACCTTTAATGCAAGAATTGCTTTTCAAAACTTTTCTTAGAAAACACAATTTTATCCAAATATCTCCTGCCACTAAGCTCCAGATCATTAAACTTCTGAGCACCATTTAATATCTGCATGGTCCAATAAGACATCTAGCAAAGATACAATGTTTGGTTCAACAAAGTCTCATTCAGAAAATTCAATAGCATTTACTTCTCCTGACTTGTTATGTATCTGTAATGTGTGTAAGTAGAGGTTTTTAGGAATTGAATGCCAGAGGAGGTGAAATTCTTTTACGTTGTGCTCTTTCTGCCACTCGTTAATCTACTGTTGCTTTGATTGATCCCAGTGGCCGAGAAGACCAAAGAGCAGGTGACGAATGTTGGAGAGGCGGTGGTGACAGGTGTGACAGCCGTAGCACAGAAAACGGTGGAAGGAGCAGGAAATATTGCAGCTGCCACTGGCTTTGGCAAAAAAGATCAGACGGGCAAGGTATGTTTGGATCCGTCGCACGGTATATTTATTCGATTGTGAGGTCTTGTGACTGTTCACAGGAGTCACAGAACAGGAGTAAGGTGCTTCTTCTGGGTGGAAAGCTGACTGAACCTTCCCCCTCCCCAACCTCCGTAAAAGTGCTTTCCTTAGCCATGCATTGTGCTTTTGATGTAGTGACTGTGTTACATATCATGATGGTACAATACAACAATTGTTTCGTTTTCTGGAAGACAGTTTAGGAAATGAGCCATGGAGTAACTGCTGAAAGGAGCAGTGGCATTTCAGAAAGAATGGGTGTTTTCAGTTAGCACTGAATCTTGAAATTTCTCTTTGTTGGACTCTGACTGATCTCTGTGTGAATAGCTAACATTTCAAAAGAAAGATCCTTTGACCACATTTCTTTAGAGTGACATCGTTTCATATTACATTTAGATACATTCTTATTACATAACAGTTTAATGCTAAATGTATGTTTATGGGAACTGAGACTGACTGCACACCAACCAGAGAGTCGCGACGTCTGGAGGTTTGAACATTCTCAAAAGAATGTTGACTTTGTATTCCTTCAGAAATAGAATCATGACATCGAAGGGTATTAGGACTTTTATTTTAAGGACGTAAAATGTTACTGAAAGATGAGATATTAAACAGGCTATCGTAAGCAGCAATTTTCCAACTTTTATGACAACAGGAGAATTATTTTTCTTTTTCCTGACACCATGCCATCCTTGCCCTGAACAGTGACAAGCTAGGTGCTGCTCCCTTGGTTCCGATGCACAGTGATGCGGCACATAGGTTGAAACATTGCCGCGCTCCGTGCCATCCTCACAATTAGGTCTGTGTGAGCCCTTTGCTCCGTGGGTGCCCTCTGTTGTCCGAGGCATGACGTCCTCCTCTTAATATCTGGTAGCTCCTAATAACACCCCCACGTACGAGAACCAGCCCCGCCTCCTTGCTTTTAGGGCGCATTCTGGCCATACTTTTCCAACACTGCTTTGCTTGTTCTTCCTGCAATTCATGACACATTCAGTGTTCTCTGCAACACCATAGTTCAAGTGCCTTGATTCTTGGCTTGCCTGCCTGATTCATTGTCCAGCTCCACGAGGAACTGGATGTATGATGCTTGAGTCAGACATGCTTAACTTTCAACGCGACATGTTTGCTCTTGCACACTCCACAGGAAGCATTTGGGGCAGATTTGTGTTCTATAAGCCTGCCTTTTGCTCTTAAGAGGGCATACACTCAAGTATGTGCTAGAAGAATAAAACAAAGGCAGGACATGAAAAATAAAAGATTTGACATTTTGATCTATAATGGTTCTATGTCCTCTGCTTATTCCCTTTGACTTGCTAGGGCTGTTGTGTTTTGCTTGAAGGGAAATAATTTTACACACTTGAGTGATGTAGACCTCCTGATTAAATGATTAATCAGAACGTTGGAAGTTGCCTTCAGCTGATTCATATCACACTGACTTCACCAAAAAGCCACAGGCAACCTTCCCAATACCTTGCAAGAAGCACAGACCAATAATAATTTATAATCTTGACGACTGTCATTCTACATGATATCAGAAGATAACCAACAGGAATACTAATCATATTTATACCTAGAGTAGAAGTTTTGGAGGACTATGAAATGTCTGAGTTGTATCTTTGGTAGGAAGGGCAAAGTCTATTAATAGCACTACCATCCTAGATTAAAGCCTAACATAGTAATTTAAAAATTCTTTCAAAAGTTATAAAATCAGTAACATTTTCAATGTGGTATGTAAAAACAATATATCAATGTTTTCTACTCACGTGAGTTTTCTAATGCTACATAAATATCCCCATTTAGAAAAAGATCTGTTTCAATGGCTGTTCTTTGTATCTGATAATATTTTGCTAGGTCCTAAATGGATGAGCAGTGGTTTGTAATTCCTCTTAACCCTGTAAAATGTTAAATGTATGTAATGATGCGTAAGGTTGTGAGGAAAATAAGCTGACTCTGATCATTAAGGAGCATGTTGATGCTGCTGGGTAGGTAAGAACTGACCTAATCACAAGGGGGCATTTGTACTTCACTAGCTGCTCCAAGGGAGAAAGACAGGCTGTCTGCTCCTGTAGAGAGTTACGGTCCTGGAAACCCTTTATTGTAGCGGTTCTCAACCTATGGGCTGTGACCCCTTTGGGGGTCAAACGACCCTTTCATAGGGGTCACCCGATTCATAACAGTAGCAAACTTACAGTTATGAAGTAGAAACAAAAATAACATTATGGTTGGGGGGTCACCACCACATGAGGAACTGTATTAAAGGGTGGCGGCAGTAGGAAGGTTGAGAACCTCTGCTTTATAGGTTCACTAAGAGATGGACTTGACTTGATGTCAGAGGGTGGTATGTTCGCAGTAAAAATAAATAGCATCGATATATTTTGTGACTATTTTAAGTACGCTATATAATGGCCTGGATATTATGGGGGCATAAAAATAATTAGCAAATGGGTGCTCTCTGTCTCCAAGATATATGCTATCCAGGCTGCTTGTCTAATTGCCTCCACAAGCCATTCTTTTGTCTGTTGTCTGTCTACTACCAGTGAAGGTTTTGATCAAAAACCCCGTAGATGGATCCTGACCAAAAGAAGAGAAAATATATAACAGAACATTAAATTGCTATGGAAACCAGAAGTACTGGCTCCATTGACACTGGGAGAATCCCTGAATCGGTTATCCTGATATAATCTTTGATTTTTGAATTGAATTCATCCCATGAAGTCATCTGTAAGCAAATCAACAGTTTAGCTCAATTAATAAAGAGTGTCGGCATAGAACAGTTGACTCAAAGAATTGTTTATGTGAACTCCTACTGACGCAGATGAGAACTTCCAGGGATGTGAGGAGTGACACTGTTCCACTGGTGACACAAGATGAATCATGTAATCGATAGCCTTGATCTCTACATGCAGGGATTGTGGAAGGGATGTATGCAGGGTGTGCATATTTTAACAAGCATTGTTTAAAGATTAAACTGAAATTTTTTTTAACATTTTATTAGGGGTTCATACAACTGTTATCCCAATCCATACACACATCAATTGTGTAAAGCGCATTTGTACATCGTTTCTCAAAACATTTTCTCTCCACTTAAGCCCCTGACATTAGGTCCACATTTTCCCCCTCCCTCCCCGCTCCCCCCTCCCTCATCAGCCCTTGATAGTTTATAAATGGGTATTTTGTCATATCTTGCCCTGTCCGACGTCTCCCTTCACCCACTTTTCGGTTGTCTGTCCCCCAGGGAGGAAGTCACACACAGCTCCATGTAATCGGTTCCCTCTTTCCTACCCATTCTCCCTTTACCCTCCCTGTTTTGCCACTCACACCACTGGTCCTATAGGGCTCATCCGTCCTAGATTCCCTGTATTTTAAACAGAATTTTTTAAAAGAGTGATTGAAATGTACTCTTCAGACAAAGAGCCTGTCATCTTTACCCTGGAAAAACAGGTCTTAGAAAATAGGATGTATTTGGAATAGGTATGCCTACATCCATCATAGAAAAAAGGAAAAGTGTCTCATAAGTAAGAGAGATATTTTCTCCCCTTAAATACATTTTTTATGGTTTCTGTCAGTAGACCATGAAATTACAGTGCACAGATAGAGGTGAGAGCCACACTGTGTTCGCTGTTTAGAAACAGAAACAGCAAGTACTTCCACCCCGACCTAAGTCAGAACTCCATAGCCAGTAAGCGCCATGACCCTCCAGTGTACACAGGCCGACACAGCCCAGTTTAGCCGTCAAAGGACCGATCGTGGCGATCGTTTTATTAGTTAGGGGGCGTCTATTATAGGAGGAGTGTGATGAAACTGCTTCAAGGAATACCACCAAGCAGCTTTCAAATCATAGTGTGTAATTAGCCAATTCCCTCATCAATGCTCACTATGGATTACAATTGTGCTGAGGATAATGGGAGGCTAATGGCAATATTATCATTAAGAACACATTCTCATGGTATATGTCCTAATGTTTATTGCGTTTGCCCTTTCATATTTAGATGCAACAGGATATTATTCATAGTTTGATTAACCAGGTACTGGAGTCGTTATCCAGGAGCCCTAACTATCTTGGGGTTTAAATGGTGGGCTGCTAACGACAGGGTCAGCTGTTCAAACCTACCAGCTGTTCTGCAGCGGAAAATGAGGTGTCTGCTCCGGTAAAGATTTACAATGTTAGAAACCCTATATAAGGCTGCTATGAGTTGTACTTGACTCAATGGCAGTAAGTTTTGTCAAACTTACGTATGATCATTTCAAATTTACTTTTGCTTATTTATTGATTTTTTTTTTTAACCATCGATACTATCTGAGGTAAACCTACTCACGAGACGGACTGATGGGTGGCTGTAGGAGTGGGCCCAGGCATGACATCAGTTGTGAGGGATACAGAGTTGGGCAATGTTCTGTTCTTTTGTACATGGGGCGACCATGAGCAGGGACCAGCTGGGCAGCACCTAGCAACAGCATACCGCCTGTGCCACACTTTGATCATATGATGAACTCCCTGGTTATCTTAGAAGACAGTTATATGACATGTTTAAATGACAGTCCTAGTAGGAAAAAGAAAACAACCATGTTGTCATGGGGTCAGTTCTGACTGACAGTGACCCTCTAGGACAGAGTAGCATACTAGGGGACCCTGGGTTATAGTCTTTATAGAAGAAGATTGCCATAGCTTTGTGCTGCAGAGCTACTGGGGAGTTCAAACTCAAAACTTCCAGGATTAACCAGCACACACCACTCTGGCAGAGCTTTTTATAAGGAAATAACCCCCAAATGTCCCTGCCAATGAATTGATTCTGACTCCTCGTGAGCCTACATAGGGTTTCTGAGACTATAGATCTTTATAGGAGCCGATGGCCTCATCTTTGGCCCTGAGAGTGGCTGGTGGGTTTGAACTGCTGACCTTGTTAACAGTCCAATCTTCATCTGTAAGCCCCAGCAGGGCTTCTTTTTAAGGGAATGGATGTGGTTACATATGATGATGAAGAGTTCTGGTGATGCTACAGGATAGGGATTGGATTGTTCATCATAATTTTTTCAGTTCAAACCCACCAACTGCTCCATGAGAGAAATATGAGGTGTTTTCTCTGTTAATGGATTACAGTCTTGGCAATCCGATAGAGGGTCACTGTGACTCGGAATTGACTTGAAGGCTGGATGGTATGGTGTGTATATTGATGTTCAATAGCTCATACCAACTTCAGTGGAAATTAACTTGCTTTACCCTAAGAAGTAAGAAATGCCTGGATTTGTTTTGCCCCTTCCAATGTAGACACTATTTTCTAAACTTCAGACAGGGATTGGATGGTGGTGTTTGTGCCATTTCAAGAAAATATCAAAAATAGACTTTGTTGTCTCAAAATATTCCAAATAGACAAAAATTGAGGGCATCTGTTTGAATCACAAAGAAATAGAAATAAGATAAGTGAAATGCTGATTATGTTTTTCATGTAAATATATAATTATGGAAAATAATGAATGATGCACCTCATCAACCTAATTGTTCTTATACCAGGGAAAATTGACTAGTTTCCAACTCAAAGATTAGTAATATTTTTATGTAGAACTTAATTAAAATTCTTACCAAATACTTGAACATTTAAGCTATGATTTAAACATCCTTTCTAACAAATGATTCTACAATGACTAAGGAAAGATATTTATGAAATTTCTAAACATAGTATTTAATTCTTAGTGAGCTAATAATGTATATTATAACAAAGAACTCTGAGGCACAACTTATGTTTGTTAACTAAAAATAAGTAAACAAAGGTGGAATAAATGAATAAATGGAAAGGAAGAATATGCCCCCACATACATATTCCAGATTAGAGTTGGGAATTGAGCCTTATATCTGTGTGAGTGTACTTGTGTGTGTTCTTGACACTGCATTACACACTATGATAAATTATTTGGAAGTGAATTACTAAGAATACATTCATTTATATCTTTTTATTATTATAAATAATCCACATTTTTATTTTTAAAAATTACATAGATTTTTATCTATATATACGTGCAAAGAAACTGGATAAATCTGGTCATCTATAATAGTACATCACATCTAATTCATAAATATATACACTATCTTATTATTGAGAATCCTCAAGAAAAAGAAAATTGCACTTTATACATATGCTTTACTATTGTATGCTAATGCTACACAGATTTTACTACGGAAGCATATATATTTACCTAATGTTTTAGTTACTGTCCAAGGGGGTTTGTATCACTTTCTGGTTTTAAAGAAATTGAAAAAGCATGTACTTCTCAATATCATTAAACTAAAAATAAAGAAAATATCTTCTGTGGCCATACCCCTAACACAGAAAATGAAGGTTTACATTCACAAACTGTTATTATACTTGAGTAATTCATTACAGTTTATTGTTTACCTTTTGCCCTGATTATTTCATTCATAGTTCAACCCTGTGCAGTAAGCTGGCCATTTAGAGAAGACTAGCTGGGACTTAGAAAGGTTAAACGAGTTGCTTGATTTCTGGTAATGTATAATTGAACAAGCTGACCTAAATTTAAGCCATTAAACACAGGATCAAAATATTTTGAACTCATTTAATCTAGCACTTTTATTTCACAAACGAGAAACTCTTGTTCAGAGAGGCGAGTTTTCACCCAAGATAGGGAGAGAAGCAAGACGACTCCTTGTTCTTTAACTTAAAAGCCCACGCCCTCTTCACACACAGAAAAACAGTAGCACAAAGATGGGAAAGCGACTCACTGAAAACAGAATTATTTTTGCTATATAAAATGAAATCACATGACTGTTCTTTTTTTCTCAGATATCCCGAAAGTCATGAGTTCCCTTGAACATTGCTCATGTGGTGTAATCAGAAAGGGTAACTTGCTCAACTAATTTTAGAAAACCTAGTGTAAACAACGTTAAACCATTTCTAAAAAAACATACAAAACCTGCAGGAAATTGCAGAGCCGCTCATTTCTGAAGTTGTAGGTTATGCTGCCTGCTGTTGTCAAGTCTGCTCCGACTCAGGTGACCTGGAGGAGCAGAAGAGCATTGCATTTCACCAAGTGCCCTGCTTGGCTGGCCCTCTCCTGTGCTGAACGCGCTGTGCTTTTCTAGCGATGGCTCTTCTCCATGAGAGGTCTAATTCAGTGAGCCCGAATCTTGCCATTTGCACTTCTGAGGGGCATTCTAGTTGCATTTCTTCTAAGCCTGATTTGTTTTCTGGCAGTCTGTAATATATTCAATATTGGAATATAATTGCTGTATCCTAAGGTCTTTTCTGACAGAAAATGCTTGTACTATAGAGAATAGTTTGCAATATTTGGTGGAATACAGATTTGGAGTGTCCCTGACTCATCCTTTTTCTCCTATGCTTAATAGTTGTTATTTTGAAGACATCAATAGAGACATTTAGGCAGCGCTTCTCAACCTGTGGGTCGTAATCCCTTTGGGGGTCGAACCATCCTTTCACAGGAATCGTCTGATTCATAACAGGAGCAAAATTATAGTTATGAAGTAGCAACGAAAATAATTTTATGGTTGGGGGTCACCACATGAGGAACTGGTTTAAAGCGTCGTGGCATTAGGAAGGTTGAGAACCACTGCATTTAAGAGATTATGAGAACCTAGTATCCATGTGGAATTTACATTTAATGTTACCGCAAACTATTAGTCTTTGTCCATCTTTTGATTTATTTCTTGAGGCATAACCTCTAAGGCCTCGGAATGGTTGAAGTGTCTTTGTTATCTAAGAGACCTCTAGACCATCCTTGATGGCATATGTTAATAAGGTGATTCAAAAGGGCGTTGGTCAGACAAGAAAGACCTCCAAGTGGTCTGTCAGTAACCTAGGGGACAGAATATAATTCAAACAGTGTCCACCTAGTAAGGCCCCTCGATGAAGGCTCTGGACATTGACGCTCTATAGCTTTCCAGGTTGGTGAAAGACACGTGGGTCAGTAGCATGTCCTTGTACCCTATGAGTTTCTTTGTTTGTATCGACTTGGCTATAGTAAAACCATGCTTGAACTTCTGCAAGTCATTCTTATAAATGACCAAAACCAAGGAGTACAGAGAGCCAGCAGGTCTGGAATGATGGGACTGAAGATCCCCAGTGCATATGTGTGGTATCTTGAGGGGACAGAGGGAGCCCTCAAATCTATAAGCATCACACCAGACAGGAGAGAGGCCATTGTGGGGACTCTCAAGCTTGTGCTAGTTTCCGAAACCTTGGGGTAACTTGTCAGCTTGGAGGACTGAGTTCCAAGTGGTTAGCATGAGAGGAAGAAGCACTATGTAAGCAAGTGGTGGCAAAACAAAAGTGGCAAAGATGTGAAACATGGGAATTTGATATTTTCATTCATCCCCATGCCATATCCCTGTTCTTTTATAGCCACGTTCTGCAAGAACTGGTTGGAAAATGACAAGAAAATGACGCTGTTCATTCACGTGAGGTTTTGTACCAAACCCTGATAAAGCTCTGAGATGATCTAGACGAAAGGCAAGCGAAGTAGTTTGTAGCAATGACAATTGGCTGAGACAGTTTTTTGGTTCCTTTTCTCCATACCCAAAGGGTAGAAAGCCCACTGAAGGGAGAGACGACGGCAAGCTCTCCTCCGGTTCATTGTCCTTGCCTCCCCGGCCAGAGCTTAGCCTCAGAGCATCAATAAGCCATGCTCATCTAACTTTGACATCTTCATGGTTGGCACTTTGGCCAAGTTAAAACCATTGTTTTCAATATTTGTTTAGTTACTTACAGTCTAAAACTGATTTCTTGTCCAAATACTTAATAAAATTCAAGATTTTTCTGTTGCAGGCGCTTAAGAGGAGATCAAAGTCTTCTCTCCTCAAATATGTTGGGGATATATCTGCAAAGGGAGTAGGAGAAGGGAATGGAATGAGTATGTTCTTACTCTTTTTTTAAAAAAAATCATTTTATTGGGGGCTCATACAACTCTTATCACATTCTATACA
>NW_022111369.1:28329616-28332000 GCF_000313985.2 Echinops telfairi
CCGCATTCCCCCTCATTCACAATGCTATGATTTTTTGTTCTTTGATGCCTAATACCTGATCCCTTTGACACCTCGTGATCCCACAGACTGGTGTGTTTATTCCATGTGGGCTTTGTTGTTTCTCAGTTAGATGGCCTCTTGTTTATCCTCAATTCTACAGGACCCCAGACTCTATATCTTTTGCTAGCCAGGCACCATCAGCTTTCTTCACCCCATTTGCTTATGCACCTACTTCGTCTTCAGCAATTGTGTCAGGATAGGCTAGTGTGCTTCTTCCATGTGGGCTGTGTTGTTGATATAGCATCTTGGGTCTTAAAGGCTTGACGATAAACAGGCAGCCATCTAGCTGTTCTTACTCTTATTGGAGTCAGGCTTTCGCCCAATATGAGAGCTGCACAGTGGCTAATATTCTGGACTAACTCTTTGAAATGGTACATTACATTGTCTAAATGTGCCTTAATGAGCTTCTCCTGATCTCAGCTGTCACTTTCCTCCCTATTTTGGACTGTCAGTTATAACCTACATATTCTACAACCCTGATCTGAGCCCACAGGAAACTTAAGAATTCCTTATCAGCCCCAGCTCTCAGAATTCAGGGTATGTGTGATGAACAGTCGTGAACTTATTCAATTTGGAATGTCAGTCCTCTACTGCTGTATGATGCTTTGCCCAGACCCTAATGGTCTTGGGAAAGATTAGCAAGTTCTAGTTCTCAGGCACCATCCTAGCATGTAATGAAGTTGATTCTAATTCATGGTGACTTCCTGTAATCTGTGTAGTACTGTGCGCCACAGGCTTTGCAATGACTAATTTCAGAAGTAGATCACAGGTTTTTCTTCCTTTGCACCTCTGTGTGGGCTCACATCTGTGATCTATTAGCAATGTTTTGAGTGTGTTCACATGTTAATCATTTACACTAGTCAGGGAATCCTCTGGCTCACAGCTAGCGTTAAATCTCATGAGGTGATGTACCTAGCTACCAGTTGCCTCCACAGAGAAGGGATGAGAGGAAAAAACAAACTCTAATGTTCCACTAATACTTTCCTTTAAATCTTTCCCTGAAGACCGCTTCTTCTTTCTTTCTTTCCTTTACTAATGAATTAAAAAATTACATAAACTGACAGACAAGTAGTGATTTGTTGTTTTAGTTTTTGAATTTGCATTGCCACCAAACATGTGCAAACCGACATTATTACAGAGCTCTTTACTAATACAAATTACCCCTAATAAGTGTGGAAACAGAATGTTGATTTTCAGTATGAGTCTTTGAGTCACACAAAACTTAGGGATACAAAACCGAAAATCCAAAACAAGGTATGATTAAGGCAGTTAATGGTGTTTTCAAATGGAACAGAGAAAAAACAAACGAACCGTTTAACAATTTACATCTGAGAAAACAGAGGGATTATGTTAGAACTTAAATTTCTGAGCACTGAGTTTGGGAAGGCTTCTGGTACACAGAAGAAGCCCCAAGTCCAACTATGAGTTTCCTCATAAATTCAGCCTTTATTGAGCACTCTCAACAATTTCATCATATAGCAATTGTCTGTCTATCATTCTGACACTTTGGCCAAAATTCACATTAAGAAATGTGAATTTTTCTTTTCTGTGCTCCAGTTTCCTTGTATGATTAGTTAGCTTTGTAGGTGATTTAAAAGTATGGTTATAATTATAGTTTTGCTATCCATTCCTTTGTCCATTCATTCATCCATCCATCTGATTTATATTATTGAAAGCATGCCAGGTATCAACAGAAATATATTGATATTGATTTCTTGATTTTAATGTGACTTGGGTGAAGATTTACAGGACATTTCTCATTCAACAATTCATTCACATTTAGTTTCATCTCACTGACCGCAATTCTCTTCATGTAAAATCACTTCTCCACTCCTTTCCTAAGATGTCTCTTTCCTTTCCTCCCTTCTGAACTCCTTCTGGAGTAAATGTTGACCTTTGATTCTTTGGTACTCTAGGAATACTGGTGGTGGTGCCGGGTGAACACTGGGCTTCTCACCACGAGGCCAGTGGTCCAAACCCACCAGTTGCTCTGAGTGAGAAAGATGAGGCTGTACTGCTCCCATAAAGATGGAAAGTCTCAGAAACCCCACCTATGGTGGCTATGAGGCATCCTGACCGACTCATTCACCACTAGTCAGAGGAGTCCTTTTAAACAATAAACCCACTTATCTCTGCCCTGTCTCTCAATCCTCCGACGACTTCCTACACGAAATGGAATGAAATCCAAATCCTGATCATGGTTTAACAGCATGGCATTATCTTGCCTCTGCTAATTCCTGTTTGTGGCAACACAGGGGTTAAGTGTTAGGCTGTTAACCACAAGGTTTCAGTTCAAACCCACCAGTCACTCCATAGGAGAAAGA
>NW_022111369.1:28333311-28335325 GCF_000313985.2 Echinops telfairi
CTTTGGGTGTGACTGATCTTGAGAAAGAAGGAAGAAGTCATCTAAGTGCAGCGACAGCCTGCCTACTCTAATGTTTGATGGATTAAAACCATTTTACTAACAAATCTGTAAAAGGAAATGAATGGATATCCTAAAACAAATTAGGTGTCAGGCTCACTTACTGGGCAACTGATGCCAATTTTGATCTTATTTATTGAGTAGGTGGTACCAATGGTTAATGTGTGCAGCGGTTAATTTGGGTCCTCTCAAAGTCACCTCTGAGGCCTAGTGATTGACTACCAGAAAAGCAGCCATTAACACCCCCATGCAGTTGACTTGATAGCAGCTGGCACTTTTTTCTTCATCCTCACTATGTCCACAGGGGGCGCCAGACTGAAATGCATTAGTGTTTGTGACTGACTTGAACTATTCTAAGGCGCATTGATTCTGAGCATACCATTGCTTGGTTTTAACAGGCATGTTTCTCACATACTGATATAGTTGGTACTTTTTTTAATCAGTATCAATTTTATTGAATAAATATTAAAAACTCGTGGGTGCTTTTGGTTTGTGTCTTTTTTCCCCCTTCAGTCCTTTAAAGGTACTTTATGTGATCTAAGCTACAAATGTATTTACATTTCTCCAGACCTATTTTAGATGCTAGACACTTAGTTCAATGTGTTTTATTCCTTATCAGATTGGAATTATTCCAAGCCTCTTCACTTGTAGACAGTGCTAAAGCTGAAACAGGGAGGATGCTAAGTCTGCCAGAAATTCATCTTAATATTCCACCCAGGCTTTCTTGATACTGAAGGTCGCCAGTCGAAAGAAATTGGTTTTGCTAGTAGTTTTCTTTATTTATTGGATGTGGGGTGAGCGGGAGTGGTTAAAAGAAGAATAAAACTAAACAACCCTATGAACACAGAGACAGTATCTACAACCAATTCTTCAATAACTAGGGATTGTACCCTTAATGATTTCCATATAAAAGGATCTCGCTTTTTAACACCATCAAAAAGATATGGAATAATAAATGATGTGATATGGCTCAATTTGAATTCTAGAATTCTAGAAATGATCCTGTAGGTAAGACTACATAATAAAGCCTTCTTCAGCTTTTTGTAGAGAAGGAAATTTCATTATCATTATTAGTTGTTGTGTTAGGCTGGATTAACTAGAGAAACCAATCCAGTGACACTCATATATGTATAAGAAAGAACTTTGTATCAAGAAGTAATTGTATATCAGGAAAACATCCCATCCCAATCCAACTCAACTCCGTAAGTCTGATTCTAGTCCATAAATCCCTGTTCAGACTCACAAAGCCACAGGCAATGATGCAGCACACAGGATATCACAAGCGGGTGGAGACAAAGTCTTGATGGATCCAATGGTGATGGACATATACATCTCTAGGGTTCAGGTCACCATCCGGATCAGCCAGCATGAAAGTGAAGGCAGAGAGTGCGAGAGAGGGAAGTTCCTAGGGCCCTCCTTATGAGAAGGTTGAGGCAGCAAGGAGGTACCATCAGGCCGTGACCTAATTGACAGACTAGACTCCACCCCTACACTTTCATATACCAAATTGACATGAAAGTATGTAGCTACCACAATTGTGTTCCCTTAAACAGATTGTTTGATTATTCACTTACATCATCTATATGAAATCAGAATTCTAAAACTCATGCCTCAGAGAAGTGATGGAGATTTCACACAATACTGTGAACATTGAGCCTGGCACAACTGAACTGAATGTTTTCAGTTCTTTCATTATAACTGCTTAGTGCCAGAGACTTTCTCTGTGGAGCCCAAAATAAAACCTGTCATCTTTGGTCACTTCTGCCTCGTGGCAGTCCCTTGTCAGTGTGCACGATATACTTCCCTGTTGGTATTGTGGTTAGGCTCCATGGAGTTCGTTCCAACAGGGACTCTTTGTTCAACAACACGAAACACTGCCGCTCGTCACGTGCCATCCTCACACCTCTTTCCACGCTTGAGCCTATTGCTGCAGCTACTGTAGCAGTTCAGCGGGCTC
>NW_022111369.1:28335515-28336825 GCF_000313985.2 Echinops telfairi
GTGATGTCCTTCTCCAAGGACTGGTCTCTTCTGACAACATGCCCCAGAGTACTTGAGATGGAGTCTCGCCAGGCTTGCCTCTAAGGAGCATTCTGGCTGTACTTTTTTCCAGCACAGATTTGTTTGTTCCTTTGGCAGTCCGTGGTACTTCCCATACTCTTCACCAGCACACAATTCAAGTGTATTGAATCTTCTTTATTCAGCGTTTAACTTCTATATGCATACGAGATAAATGAAAATAAGCTGGTTTGGGCCAGGCACACCTTAGTCATCAGAAGAACTTACTTGTCTTATAAAACTTTAAAAGGTCTTGTGCAGTAGATGTGTCCAATGCAGTGTATAATTTGATCTCTTGACTGCCTCTTCCATGAGCATTGATTGTGGATCCAAACAAGATGATGTCCTTGACAACGTTCATCTTTTCTCCATTTTTCACGATGATACCTATTGGTCTAGTTGTGAAGTGTTACTATTTTACATTGACTTTTAATCCATACTGGAAACTGCAATATTTGATCTTCATCAGCAATTAGTTCAAGTCCTCCTCATTTTCAGCAAGCAAGGTTGTGTCCTCTGCATATCACAGGTTGTGAATAAGCCTTCTTCCCATCCGAATGCTGTATTCTTCTTCTTATATCAAGTTTCTCCATCATAGGCTCAGGATCCAGATTGTGTAAGTGTGATGAGAAGACACAGCTCTGAAGGACATCTTTGCTGATTTTGAACGATGCCGGATTCCCTTGTTCTGTTTCTGCAGGACTACTTCTTTATTCTTGTCCACATTCCACATGAGCACAATTCAGTGCCCCAGAATTCTCATCTTCTCAAGGCTCTCCATATGGGTTTGCATTTATGTATGCGTATCATAGCAAGTGTTGATGCCTGCTGCTGCTCAAAATTGCTCACAGGAAACAAGGACAGACTGTTATTATCAAAACCAGACCTATGGCTATTGAGTTCATTGTAATTTATGGCAATACTACAGGACAGAGTAGAACTGCCCTTTGGTTTTTAGAGGCTGGAAAGCTTTATGGGAGCAGACAGCTTCATTTTTCTCTGAGAGAGCAGCAGGCGGGTTTGAACTGCTGGCCTTGAAGATAGAATCCCACTATGTAGCTCACTGTACCTTCAGGGATCCACTGGTAACCACTAGTGTGTAAATATTTACTAAATGAGCCATTGATACTGCTGCAAGAATTGACAGTGAGTCTATTTTCTCTCAATTTTAGAAGTCTGCAAGAAAATTCCTTAGATTTAGCACTTAATCATTCTGTAAGTTTAACTAATTTCCTAATTATTTCAATAGAAAA
>NW_022111369.1:28338207-28359047 GCF_000313985.2 Echinops telfairi
GAGGGCAAGGATGCACTTTGTTTAGAGGTCTTTTTATTCATATCTGCCTTTAATCATGATCAAATCAAGATTTAGAAAGTAATATTGCTGTTATTCGATTAGCAGTATTAGAACATATACCCAAACGCTCCAATACTTAGGATGAACGTAGAGAAAATACCTCAATGATTATTTGATATTTTGTTTTTCTGAAGATACTTAGGTATGTGCCTTCCCTGTATCAATTACAATTTTTGCTGATGCAGATGGTCAAAGCAACTTGAGTAATTTGAGGAGGTTTTTAGTAAATGGTTAATAGGAAGAGTTGGACAGAGTTTAGAAAAACACAAGAAGTACTCCAGGATAATCACAGTGGATGTCGTGAAACCACTAGGGCTAAGTGAACCGAGCAGGTGAGGTAGCCAGAAAATCTGGGGTGGGGGGAGCAAGTGCTGCCTTATGGAGCTAGGATCCTTGGGATTGGGGGTGTGTCCTGGCAGGGATTGACTTGGAAATGTAACCTGACATGGCTTTCCTCCTTCCCTCTACTCTCCTGCTCATGCCAAACCTACTGGGAGCCAAAAGGCGAAGGAGCCTTCTGATGAAGACATTGGTTCACTGGGAGTGGGAGAGGGGTGATTTTACTTACCTGGTTGTCTGGCAATACCAAGAGACATTTTTCTTGTTGCTGTATTTGGGGAAGTTTGCTACTAGTATGTAATGCAGTGGTTCTCAACCTTCCTAAAGCCACGCGACCCTTTCTTTTTTTTTTTTTCTTTCCCAATGTCCAGACTATGCAGAAGAGGGAAAATGATTAATGTCATCTCAATTTGCAAGAGTCTCCTATATTTTATCCCATGCGTATAACTGCACATATCACTGACAGACAGCGACCCTTTCATACAGTTCCTCATGTGTGGTGACCCCCCAACCATAAAATTATTTTCATTGCTACTTCGTAATGGTCATTTTGCTACTGTTATGAATTGGGTGACTATGTGAAAAAGTCGTTCGACCCCCAAAGGGTTCGTGACCCACAGGTTGAGAACCGCTGATCTAGTGGCTGGATGATACAGGGCAGTAATGCTGGCAAATATTCTACGATTCTTAAGACAATCCCCCACCACCAAGAGATATTTGATCTGAAAAATCAATAGAGCCTGAAACATTCCACACAGTCCTCTTCCCAGGGCGCTGAGCAGGAACAAGGTTAAAATGGGGTTCTGGAAAAGCCTGCCCTCCTGCAAAAGAAACCAATGACCACACTCACAGAATAAAAAGAGAGCACTGAAAATACCAAAATCTTAAGATCGTGCCTGCTACCATTTTATGAGAATTTATTAATATTCAACCTGTGCAACATAGTATCTAGCTGGTCAGGTTTTTTGTTTTTTTTTTAAGAGGACTCATAGCAGGATTTATACAAGGATTTGTTAATAAAGGGCACACACTAAGATTACAGTCAGTCATGTCATGCAAAACATAGGCAGGGATGTAACAGAACTTTGTAATGTATGCACAAAAGATTTCATGACTGCACCGGCAATCCACTATTGCCACTAAATCCTGTATGGGTAAAGGGTATATTTTGCATAGTAATATAAGCACCTGTGATATTGAACTTGATTTTTATACAACTATGTGTCTTTGCATACACAAGTACACATGGCCTTTCTATCTAGTTGATATTTGATTATTTTATTCACCTCTAGTTATTCCCTAGAGCATTCTCTGCAGCAAGCTGTCTCTCACATTTTTATCCGTTAAGCCTTGAATCCACTATATAGATTCTCATGGATTCTCCATTTTTTGGTTGTTTTTTTCTCTCAACAATGTACTGAGTTCTGACTGCTTATCCCATTGTTTATATTTCTAGCCCAAACTCTTTCTTGCAGGATACTCTCATGTCTTTGTCCACTTGACATTTTATTTAGACATCACATTATCCCCTCAATTCCAACATGGCTAAGCATGAACTTAATATGCATCCCAAATAAGACGATCAATCTTCCATTTCAGTTACCCCAATTGGCACCGGGAGTTTCCCTGAGACATATAATATAGACACCGGCATTTTCAAATTTGTCTGTTACTTACGATGATCCTAAAATTCTCATCTTTATTATTATTTCTTCCAATATGAATTAAATCCATGCCTATTCCCACTTTTTCAATGTGTGGCTTATTTTATCTATCTGAGTAAGATGAAAGTTTTTGTTCATAAATCATGGGTTTATTCCAAACAAGATGTGTTTAAATGTGTCTCTGTGATCAGTGGATGGCTACAGACAAGTTCTACAGCTGTCTGGATTTTCTGGGGACCAGGTGCCATCAAAAGAAGGCTCATTCAAAAAGGAAGTCTCAGAAGTGTCTGGTAAGTTAGTTTTTGTAAGTCAGAGAGATCAGATGGTTATGATGACTTTCTGCCATTCCAGAGGAGTAATCTGATACATTTTCTTAAAGAACACAGAATTACCATATGAACTTCTTACAGAAAAGCTTAAAAAGAGAGAGAGATAAGAGAAAATGGCATGAGTGAGTAAAGATCCAAGCTGCTCTGAGAACGCTCTTCTCTGAGAGCAAGCAAAGACCTTCCAGTGGAACTTTGTTGGGAAACCTTCCCTCATCCACACAATCGTCCTCACCGTTCTACGTCAGGCTTCTTTTTGTTTCTTAAACTCAACGAACATTTAAAAGAAACAGGAGTCAAGGATGCCCGAAGTGCTGTTTTGACGTGCTGTAAATCAAATGGTTCCAAATACTTTGGGGAAGGGTCTGAGAGATGAAAACGCCACCTATATTTAAATATAGAACTTGGTGGAAGCTATGTTGATGAACAATAACTTCATACATCACTTCCTATTCAAACATATTTAACTCATTCCTCCCTTGTTTGAATCTAAGGTTTGTCACTTAATTGATAGTTTAAGGTTTACTTGTTGCTGTTATTGCTCTTTGCGTGTTGTATTTAGCTTTTAGCCAATGTTTTGATTCTTGTTTCTTGGTAATTCATTTGAGAATTAGTGGTCTAATTTTATCCAGGAATTATAACCATATGCATATTCATAAGAAGTGGGCTCTAGAAATAACTTAAGCAGAAGCATGTATACTGACAATTCATTGCAGAGCTTTTCACGCTCGCAAAAGTAGTAAAATAATAATAAATAAAAAAGAACAAAACACAAATGCCCACGAACAGATGAATGAATAACAAACTGTGTTGAAATGTTTAAACGTCCATTGAAATGTGATGGAGACATAAAGGAAAATGAAGCCTTGCTCACATATCAGAACATAGATCAACCTTGAAAACATTGAGCTAAGCAAAGTTATCAATCTCAAAAGGACACAATTATATGTAGAAATAACAATTATTCATGGCTAACAGGGTTTTAGATGAAGTAGGAAAGGGAATATGCCTCATTACATAAGGCATATTCTAAGTGCCAAAACTCCCCATTCTCTACTCTTGAGTGAATTCTGACTCATAGCAACTCTACTGAGAAGAGTAGAATTGCTCTGTAGGGTTTTAAGACTGTAAATCTTTATGAGAGCAGAAAGCTTCATCCTTTTCCCATGAATCAGCTGGTGAGCTCGTATTATTTACCTTGTGCTTATCAGCCAATGTCTAACCAACTACGGCACCATGGCTCCTATTTGAGGGACATCGAGTTTATGTTAATGCTGATAGAACAATATAGTTGAGGTTGTGATCATGACTGCACAACTCAACGAACACAATTGATGTCATTGAATACATGTAGAAGTCATTAAATTGGTGAAAGTTTTCTTTCAAAACACACACACACATTTGCTGCTTATTGCGTATGCAGGAATTTCAGTATTAACATATGAAGCTTCCAGCACTAGTTTATCCACTGCCACTAGAACGCAGTTACATTTTCTATTCTTGTGTATGTCTGTCATTTATTTTATACTTAAAAATTCTAAGTGACCTACTCGCCCCTTAAATCATAATCATCCTGCTATACATTTGTATAGTTCCTTCTTGTCATATTGCACCTGTCTGACCTCTCAGACAGGATGCTGGGATATCTGTCTTCTCAGTCCTAAACCTTTGATCATAACCTGAGTAGGACTTCACTGCTAGACAGTACAAAGTGCTGGAGATGACATCTTGCCAACTCACTTCTGAAAAGCCTTCTGTCTGTACTTCAGCCAAGACAGATTTGCTTGTGCATCTGGTTGTTCATGGTTCGTGGTACTTTGAATATTATTCACCAACACCATAATTCAATGCTTCTGTTCTTGTCTGTCTTCTTTATTCATTGTATAACATCCATATGCAGATGAGGCAACTATGGCTTGGCTCAGGTGTAGCTTATTCCTCAAAGTGACATCCTTGCTCTTAAACATTTTAAGGAAGGCTTGTACAGCAGATTTGCCTAATGAGGTGTATCACTTGGTTTCTTGGTTTTGCTTCCATGAGCATCAACTGTGGATCCAAGTAAATTGAAATCCTTGACAACTTCAACCTTTTCTCCATGTATCGTGATGTTGTCTATTGGCTCAGCTGTGAGGATTTTGGTCTTCTTTACATTGAGTTGTAATTGCTACTAGAGGTTGAAAACCTTGATCTTCACCAGCAAGTGCTTCAAGTCTTCCTCACTTTCTGCAAGCCAGGTTATGCTATCTGTATATCTCCGGTTGTTAATAAGCCTTCCTCCAATCCTGATGCCGTTCTTCTTCATATAGGCAGGCTTCCCAGATTATTTGCTCAGCATCCCAATTGAATAAGTATGGTGAAAGGATGCACCCAGTGGGCACCTTTCCTGATGTAGAACCACTCCGTGTTCTCTTCTGTTCACACGACTGCCTCTTTGTTCATATGGGTACAATGAAGTGTTCTAAAGTACCCATACTTCTGAATATTATCCATAATTGGTTATGATTCAACAGTCAAATGTTTTTGCATAGTCAATCTAACCCAAGTATACATCTTGCTGCTATCTTCTTTCAGCCAACATCCGTCTCATATCAGTCATGATATGCAGCCTTCTATGTCTTCTTCCTAATTAGCCATCCAGTGAGCTCGGGCTCCTGGTGAGCACATGGATAACAGGAAACATTATTGCCCAGGTCTGCATTGTCATCTAACCCTTGGGGGTGGTTACTGTGATTTGTCTGCTCTCCAGCCTGGAAGGACCATCTTTCAACACTGTATCAGATCATAGGGTTGTCATTGTCTGGTTTTCAGAAGCAGATCCAGTCTTTCTCCCTAGTCTGTCTTCATCTGGAAATTCCACGGACCCTTCATTTGAAATCTTGGTGATATACTTCCCAGTCTCCTAGCAATACAAGTTACCCCGCTACAGCCACAGACAGACTGCCTGCGACTGGGGCTAATCTGGGATCCATAAAGGGTATATTTGATTTTTCCAGGGTATGAAATATATCAAATCTATGAAATGGGACCTTGAAGTGAAATACTGGTAATTTCTTTTCTTGAAGATATATTCACCTTTTTCTAATACATGGCATGACGTTTTACTGAATTTGAAGGGGCTGACTTTGTATTACCACTCCTGAGGAATTGACCTTCTTTCCCTGCATTTTCTCCCCTTTCTCTAGGCTCTTGTTTCAGGTGATTTGAGCTCCTCCCTCCTTCGCTCTATTTCTTGTCAATCTAAATAGTTCCTGAATTTACCCCAGGACCTTACATTTGCTTCCGTGAACATTTCTCATTGTCTCCAAGTAGCCATTCTTCATTCCTCCTTGCATGCACAAAAATCCGCGTCTCACAGTTGTCAAAGTTTTACCCTGCTCAATACCCACCAGCTGTTCTCCTTCAGATACAGGACACAGTGCTCGGTAATGCCGTGGCTGTGCAAGGCCTTGCATGAGTTCCCGCTCTCAATTTACTGTTTGCCTCTATTACCCTCATTTCCCCTCTACTTGCTTGGTTCTCTCCTGCTGGGTGGATCTTTTTCTTTTAAATGAATTTTATGACTGTGGTTCTTGTTTACTTAGCGCTTTTTTCCCCACATTTGACAGGAAATTTTCTGAAAATAGATTTTGTGTTTTACTTGTTTTTTCAAATCCTTATCATTTAACAAAATCTTGGAAAATAGAAGGCCCCCCCCAAATGGGCTGAATCGATTCCTATTTAATTAGTATCTTTTAAAAGACATAATTTTAATGATAAGAAATAGATATTGCTGCTTTTGATATAAAATTCAGGAAAACTGGAGATACTGCTTTCTAAAATGTTTCTTTCTATAATTTTCCTAATATTTTTTTATAAAAGTAAAAATAAGAGAAGGGCATTAAAATCCAGAATTCTTCACTTTTAGTATTATAACAAAAGAAAAAGATGCCTTTTATCTCTGCAAAAAACAAGCAAACAAACAATTAAACACCCTTATTTGTTTTTGGTGTTGATACTTCTCTTTGGTAAATTCTACCCAAAATGAATAAAATTTCCCCTGAACATTAAGGAGCAGGAGCTACTGTATGTGAACAAATGACTTTTGTCTCTGTCTCAAATTCAAGCAGCTCAGGGCTTTTGTAACACACTGACAATAAAAATAGGATGGTTCATCGATACATAACTTGTTGATATTTCTAGTTATAGTACTTCATTGCAAATATCTTTGTACAGTGACAGTTCCAATTTATATATATATATATATACTTCAAAAATTCATGGAAAATATGATTAAAATATACAAATATATATACTCATTAGCTCTCAAGTTCATGTACAAGATAGTCAAAAATAAAAGTTAATTTTTCAATATATTTATGTGTTTTAACTCACTATTAAATAGGTGCCTTCTCATATGAATGATAACATGTGTACTAACATATGCATTATTTTGGTATGTATCTGCTATTATAAAATTTCTTTGTTGCACGATATTTCTGGTATTAGATCATCTATTTCAGGAGGCACAACTGACAGAATTGAGACAGCTCAGCACATCATAAATAAATAAAAAAACACCCAAACCCAAAACGCTCAGAGAGTAAAGGCCAAAGATTAATTAGCATAGTCATTGAATTAATTCTTTTTCTTCCTGAGCATTTGAAACTAACATCATTGATAGATGTCTCTCATACTGTTCACCAGGTGTGAGGAGAGCAAGCTGTTGATTTTCTTTATTGATTTTTTTCATGTCCCAGAAGAATAAATTGATATATTCTGCATAGCTGTGATTTAATAGTGTGACAAAAATGAAAAATGGGATTTTTTGTACATAAAGAGAACAAAATATAAATCCCTTCTCCTTGTTCCCCCTTCACTGTCAACCATGTTTTGCCTGTGAAATGTTTTTAGCACCAACTATTTTGAAAGGGAACGATAGAATGTTGTCTCGTGCTTTTTATAATTTTCTAGCCTTTTTTTAGCAAATTCTGTGACTATTGAATTGATTGCTCCTGTGTTGCATGGCAGTGATCTCTATAGGAAAGGATTCTTCCTATTCTGTTGACCAAGCTGCCCACAAATACAGACAATGACCTCTCCGAATGGCTTTCACTGGAAAACTAAAAGGGACTCAGTGGGAAACCTACCTCAAGAAAGCAAACCCCTCCAGATTGTCTCAGGATGGTGTGTCTCTGCTGCAGACAGTGCCTGTGCACAAGTCCCACCACCTGGAATCAGCTCAGGATGGTTTGTTGTGGATACTACTGAAGACAAACAATGACGTACAGAAACTGTGTTTAATGTCAGAAGGCTCATTTAAAATTTTGTTTTAAAATGCATATTGTTAGCATCCTATGCATTTAGAATATTTGTAATATAGCAATAATTTTACACTGCAGGGACAACCAAACTCTCAAAACCAAACTCACTGCTCTTGAGTGAATTCCAATGCAAAGCAACATAGAGAGGAAAGTTGGACTGCCCCATGGGGTACAGGCGGTAGTTAAAGCACTTGGTGGTTCACATCCACCAGCCAACCCGCAGGGATAGATTTTCATGAAATCATATCAGGAAGTTACCATTGCAGTTCCAGAAAGATACATTCAATATTCGATTTTATTTATGTGTAGCGGTGGACTTAGAGGTAAGAATTGTACAAAATTAAGAAACTAGTTCTGGGTTTTGGAAGACAGGGTGAAGGAGAAATCATTCTGGACTCCAATGTTTCTATCTTCTGTGTCTATTTTCACTTAAAGTGAAGGGGATAGCAATATTAGTTATGTGGAAAATTTGTAAAGAAAGAAAAGTACACGAAATATTTAAAAACACTTTTACTGCACTTACTTCCCACAGAACAAACTTTAAGATATTTTACTTCTCATCATTTTATATTCCCAGACTCATTGACAACACGATTACTTTTTGGAGTGTCCTTGACTTACGTAAAGTGTGGTTTTAACAACTGTCTCTGTCGGTGGCCGAGGCAGCGATGGTCTTTCTACTGTTGGGATTCAGTTACTCAAATAGGTCACTGCTCGAATTGTCCTTCACCTGTTTCATGGTTCTCAGTGGTCTCTCATACCTCTTTCATCCCTTTTGCCACCAGAGAATTTGTTCTTATCAATTGCTGCTAGAGATATAGGACATAGGGATTCAGTCAGCATTCTCCACATTCCAAGACCTGGACCACACAGATACAGGTCGATGTTGCACATAAAGATTCAATCCTTTTTGGTAGGGCTTTATTTTGACCCAGGAATCCCTCTGTCCTGTCTAAACCTTGGGGCTGCTCATACTGCAGTGAGAGCTAGGACAGCTTACTGCTGAGAACTTATATAACTAGTAGAGAAGTTGTCTAGAGAATCAACTTATAATGTACCGTATTGTAAGCATGTAATGTACCTATGTAAGCAGCATGCAAACACATATGATGCATGTGTACAACAGCAGCCCTGGTGCCATCGTGATTATGCATTGGGCTGACAACCTCAAGGTCAGCAATTTGAAACCATGAGCCACTCCACAGGAGAAGATTATGCTTTATAGTTCAGTAGAGTCACAATCTGCAAACCCCCAGGCGCAGGGCTAGCCAGCCCAGTGGGCTCACTGGGAGTCCGAATCGACTTGATTGCAGTGAGTGAGTGTGGCAGAGCACACGCACAGGAAACTAACATGTGAGCGGGCTGGGCGATTTGCAGCAATTGTGTAAAATACTTGTTTTTGCACGAAAATATGGTATTTTGTTAAGATGTTTTCATACAAGTGTATAGTATCACTTAATGACCTAATAAAAAAGAGTCTGCTTTGGACTCTTTTGGGAACTAAAAAGTATGTAATTTCTACATTATAAACACATCCTTTGTTTAGGAAAATGACGGTTATGCATCTCCTTCAAAACCCTTGGAAGAAAACCATTCATAATGGAGAAGGGCCCGAGCTGGGTAGTGCTGCGCACTGCCTGTTGTGCTGCTCGTCATAGCGTGTTTCTGCCGTGTGCTCCCTTGTACTGATTTGCTAGAGCTGAGTCCTGTGGTACTGCTGTACATAGTGAAGAAAATGTATTATTAATTGTTCAAAGTACTTGATAAAATGGCATATTAGTACATTAATTTTGCTAATGAATGACAAAGTGTACATGAATTGAGGCGCCTTATGGGATTGTTTAACATAATATATTGATATTAAATATACAAAATCTAAATGATTATAAAAATATGATTCCAGTCTATTCATTTTGTGCTAGTTATTTTGATCATTCAATGGTGAAGGTACATTTTTAGCAGGATCTTTATCCATCCTACAAGGAAATGGAATGTTTTACTGAATCATCTATGAGACAAAAATAAATTTTTAAGTCTGTCTTATACTGTGTGTATAAGCCACTTTTCTTCCTTAGCTATATTTCAGAGAGAAGATTTGCTTTGATAATAAAAAATCATGTTATCTTATAAATCTTTATAAATGAACAGTGTTTTTGGTTTGTGATAAAGGAACTAAAAAGATAAAAGAAAAGACTAAGTGCATAAAAAACGTAGGGACTCTGAATCATACCACCGAGCAATGGAAGGAGCACAGTGTTCCCACGTGAGTTTTTAGCTCTCACACTTTGGAAACATAATTAGCAACCATGAGAAAAGGGGATTTCGTTTTCAAGTTCAGTGAAGAATTCAGCTTGGTGTGATTGACCCTGTTATTTAGGAAGGTAGCAAAGATATGTTAGTCAGCAAAGAGATCTGCAGATTGAGAAATCAATTCTGATTTCTCAGCCCAGACAGAATTTTGAATGAAATTTCCACAGTCCGTAGTCTCTGGGCATTGCTTTCAATGCCAACTTTTAAACCTCTAAGTGAGCAAACAGTAAGCATATGGTACTTTACACATCCTCTGGCTTGCTGTTTTATCAGTGTTGATTCCATGTTTGTGAAAGTTGTTCAGCAGTGGAAGTGTCATATAGTGTACTTGTATTGTTTTGGAAGTATGTGTGGAAGATTAGTGCACTATCATACCAACGTGTACATATTTATGTGTACATATTTCAATATTTGTGTGTGTGTACAGATGCTTCAAAAAGTTCTTGGAAAGTTGGAATTAAAAGATAATGGATTTTTTTCCTACAAACTTTTTGAAAGCCCCTTATATATGTGTGTATACCAAAAACAAACTCATTGCTACCAAGTCAGTTCCCACCCATGATAGCTGCATTGGTCAGAGCAGAGCTCCTTAGGATTTTCAAGACTCGAAATCTTTACGGCAATAGATTGACTCATGTTTCTGAGGAGCTCCTAGGGAATGATAGGAGCAATGAACTTGCTGTTCACAGTCTACTGCTTACCCCAGAGCATCAGCTGCACACACATACACACATACATGCAAACACACACACATATATGTATGTGTATATATCTATATGTATGTGGGTATATCTATATATACACCTATATGTGTGTATATACATATTTGCACAAGTGTATATATGAAGATCCTTCAAAAAGCTTGTGAAAAAATGAAATTAAAAAATTATGGGATACATCCATATACTTTTGGAAGTTTGCTAGTGATATATATGTAAACATATGTAAATGTATAAATATATGCATGTATGTATAATATACTTTAATTTCCTTATCTTTTAAATCCATTTTGCCAAAAATATTTTGAAGCCTCCTACATATATGGTTGGCAGTGAAAGTGAATGTGGTATTTTCCATAATTGAAAATTCTGGGTGAAGGGAATGTAGGGATAATTTGTACTGTTGTTCCTTTTCTATGAGGCCCTCGATGAGTTGGAATGACACAGTGGCTGCATCAATGAGCTCAGGCACAAGAACCATTGTGAGGCTGGCACAGGACTGGGCAGTGTTTTGTTCTGTTGTGCACAGGGTCGCTGTGGTTTAGATTGACTGGATAGCACACAACAACAACAACAACACAAGGTTGAAAATATTTCAACATATACAAGCTCACCAACAAAAAGGAGTTAGTGTGCATAAACAAAAACCCTAGAAGACAGGAAGTTCTACCCTGTTACAAGACTGTAACTCTACCAGACTAGAAAGCCCCTTCTTTCTCCCATGGAGTGGCTAGTGGTTTCGAACTACTTACATTGCAGTAATCAGTCTGCTATTTAACCACCATGCCACCAAGGATCCTATTAATTTATACAGTAAATATTTATTTTTCATCTATATGCTAAGTAGGGTTGAATGCATTCTTTAACAAATGCTTAAAAAACAATGAACATTTATTTCTTAAGTCCATTGCTTTGTTACACATGACAGCTATGAAAGTTTCTTCCCCAAAATGTGTTCGTATCGCTACTCCCATTCCTGTTCCTGGATTCCATGTGTCATGAGCTCTTATCTCTCATCTGTACCTGTGTCCATGCTCCAGTGTAGTCTGAAGTGAGAGGCAGCCTGGGGTCATGAGAGTGGGGGGAGGAAAGGGGAACCGTTCGTTCTCAGGGATCAACACATAACCACACACACCCCCTTCCAAGGGGAAGAACAATAGTCATGGGGGAGGGAAGACTGTGGTGGTATGAGATGTGAAAATAATAATAGTTTACAATTTATCAAGGGATTATGACGGTGGGGGGTGGGGAGGGAAAAAGGAGGAGCTGATACCAAGGCTCAGTAGAAAGTAAATGTCTAGAAAAGAATGATGGAAACAAAAGGACAAATATGCCTGAACCAACTGATGTACGGATTGTTATAAGAGCTGTAAGAAACCCCAATGAAATGATCTTTTAATTTAAAAAAAGTGTTCGTAAATCATTTTCATGAGCAAAGAATTTATTTATACCTTAGACATTATATTGTGTTTTAGTACCCCAGGCAAATGCAAAGCAGTTTCTTTCATGAAACTCTAATAAGAGCTAAATATTACAAGCAACAGTCAAGAAATCAAATGATGCATTGCTTTGGACACATCTGCTGTACAAAACATCTTTTGAGTTTTGAAAAGCAAGGATTTTACTTTGAGGATGAAGGTGCACCTGAACCAAGTCAAAGTGTTACTTGTATGCATGTGAAAGTTGGATATTGAATAAGGGAACCCTAAGAAGAATCAATGCATTTGAATTACAATACTGGTGCACAATATTGAAAGTGCAGTGGACTGCCAGAAGGACATACAAATTTGTCTTGGAAGTACAGACAGAATGCTCCTTAGAAGTATGGACATCTCAGGAGAGACCAGTCCCTGGAGAAGAACATCATGGTTGGTGAAGTAGCGAGGCAATGAACAACAAGGAAGCCCCTGGACAAGAGACATTGAGACAGAGGCCCAACAGTGGGCCCAAACATCAGAGTAATTTTGAGGTTGGGGCAGGACCAGGCAGTGCTTGCTTCTGTTGTACATCAGGGCACTAGGAGTCAGGACCAATTTGATGGCATCTAAGAAGAACAACAAGGAGCACTGTGCTGTCTGGACAAAACATATTACATATCTATTCTCACATCGCAGATTTCTCTCTGAGTGATACTAGTTACTGGATACAGTTCCCAATATTTATTAGTAATACATAATAGTATTACTATTTCTCCATGTAGAAGAGAAAGCCCCCAGTTTTAGACCGCGGAGAGACTCCAAGGTCAGAGTAGAGGTGCAACAGATAAACTATTCTCTTTTTTTAACATGACAAAAATAGAGCATGTTACAAAAAGGTACATATTTTCCAGCCAACTGTTTGTGTTGCCAGCTTCGGACTGACGATCATTAAGATTAATCTAGCCAAGTGAGTAACTCTGGCCAAATATGGCCAGATATCCCAGTGGGCGCCAGCTTCCTTCTCCACGCCCCAGACGCTCCTTTGATTTCTAGTCGTGAGCTCAGGTCGGAGGCCCGGCACCTTCTTGGCTAGATCACTTCCTTTATAACAAATCTATATGTTATTGAGGTATATTTAGAAGTTGCCCTACTGGGAATTCCTCCAAGTAATTACGGTACAGCTTGTGGACCAGCTTTCACTCTTGGCAGCATCAGGTACCACAAGGGCATTTGGAGCTTCTGTGAATAGCAGGCCAAGTTTATTTATTCGTCTTTTCTGCAGTATCTCTTTCCTTCCATTCCACTTTGTTTCTTCCAATCCAAAATGACAAGGAGTCATTTTGCCAGGTGAATTTATTGACAAAGAAAAATCAATTGAAGTTTTCTGTTTGTCCTCTCGTGACCTTTTAATAAACTTTACCTGAAGCACCTTTTCTCTCAGTTGTTTAGTTGAGAAATGAATAACGAATGTTTCTTTCACAGTTTCACAAAGTCCTGTCAGAGATGATGACTCCTGGCAGATGTAAAGAACTTGAAAATATATTTAATATGAAGAGTCCATTCCAGTATTCAGTATCTGTGGAAGTGTAACAGCCAATGTGCTTATCATTCCCATTTTTAAATGGAGGGACCCTGGTGGTGCAGGGTGGTAAGGACGGGGCTCCTAACCACAAGGCTTATTGTTCAAACCCACCAGCCACCCTGCAGACAATCAGACTGTGTGCTCTCACAAAGACAGGGTCTTGGAAATGCCAGGGAGTAGTTCGTCTCTGTCCCCTAGGGATGCTGTGATTTGGAATGGACCCACTGGCAGGGCTGGTTTATTTACTTATTTATTAGTCTTTAAAAAAAACTAAAAAGAATAATTGTCTTATCACCATTGTGTAGAAAAGCTATACCCATATTCAATAAAAAAGAGATATTATTAGCCCAGAATTTATAACATGTGTATAAAAGTTTTCTAGTAGAGTGTTTTGCAACTTGAGGTAATGAACATGGATTTTAATTCCAAGTCTGTCAAAACTAATACTGTGCCTTTGATCAAATCAGATGGATTTCTGGATCTCAATTTCCTTGTAAATAAAATGTCATCCATCTATTATTAAGCACTGAATCAGTTTATAATTTTCATGTTTTATAAATGCTGAGCTTTGCTTTTATCTTCATCAAGTTTTAAGGATGAAATGAAGAAAAATCATAAGAAAGTCATATTTGTTATTAAAAATGATTTTAGAAAACCCAGTGTGTAATAAATATTTAGTAAATTTTCTCCTTGTATTACCGTATTTCCACAATATTGTAATGAACAAATGCATATGAAGTCACTAAATGACTAGCATGATTTTATGAAATCATATCACTGTATATTTTTGAAATCATGGAAGCTACTGATCCTATAGTGGTCTTACATTTGCTTCCCAAATTGTAATTAAAATTTTGTGATCCCAGTGCTGTCATTTATCCTCACTGAATCTTATGTATCGTGAGAATGCTGTTGAGCAGAGTGGAAGTCACAGCAGCCCTGTGCATATCAGAGTAGAACTATACCTAATACCGTTTTCAATCACAACGCTCTTTTGGAAGTATATCTCCAGGTTCTTCTTTTGAGGTACCTCTGAGTGGCTTTGAACTGCCAATCTTTCAATTAGTGGCCAGCCCCTTAGCCATTTGTGCCTCCAAGAGACTCCTATTAGAGTAATATTATCTAGCTTATTAGAATAAAATTACCAAGATTATTCAGAGAATGAAATGTAAACATTGGGTTGAAGTATTTTACAACCCTTAAAGCATTATGCACTTTTTTGTTATTTTCATTAAATTTTTGTTTAATAAAATGGTTAACTTTATTTAATGATTTTTAATTTCAGTTTTATATTATCACTTGCTTTTAACATGCTTTAAGATTGTTATTGTTGTTGGCCCAGGACTGGACAGGGCTTTGTTCTGCTGTTCATAGGGGTCACTACGAGTCAAAACCAACTGAGGCCACCTCACCACAGCATAGAAGACACATAGAGTACTGGGACCTTCTAAAAAGAGAACATTTATGCACATCAAAAGATTCCATCAGGAGCATTCAAAGAGAGCCTACGGATGGAGAGAATAGTTAGCAATGATCTATCAGATAAAGGACTAATTTAAAAAATCTAGATATCTCTAAAGTCTTAGTAAAAATATAAATAGAAAGAACTCAATTAAAATTGGGCACAAGACATGAATAGACAATTTACTCAAGATGGCATCCAGGTAGCCAACAATCATCTTAAGAAATGTCCCAGTAATCAACAATAACATAAATACAAATTAAAACAAAAAATATCATAGCCTCTTTGGTATACTTCATTTTTTTATTGTATAATGAAGGTTTTATTACCAATTGTTGTCATGCTCCTATTGATTAACTATTTATAAAATTAACTCAAAAAAAAAAAATTAACTCAAGAAGTGACCAAACAAGATCACTATGTGTCACAGAACATGATTAATTATAATACTTTATATCAGATGTAAAGCAAAATGGAGCATCCTTTAAACTGTTTTAAAATATGGAAATTGGAAAAGAGGCCGTATTTTCCATGTTAGTTTTAAATCAGACATTGTCATGTCAGAAAAAGGCCCATCATTTTATAAATAGGGGCATGTCTACTCTCTTAGCTCATAAACCCAGAGTTATTATGGGTTCATAAGCACCCATTTGGAGCTTCCGGAGATTCAGGTCGGTTTTAGAAGAGGACATGGAACAAGGGATATCATTGCTGACATCAGATGAATCTAGGCTGAAAGCGGAGAATACAATAAAGATGTTTATTGTTTTATTGACTGTGCCAAGGCATGCCACTGTGTGGATCATAACAAACTATAAATAATATAGTTTGAGAAGAATAGTGCTCATGTGGAACTTATGCAAGCATCAAGAGACAGTTGGCTAACAGAACAAGAGAATACTGTGGTTTAAAATCAGGAAAGGTACCTCAGGATTGTATCTTTTCACCAAACTCATTCAGTCTGCATGCGAAGCAAATCGTCAGAGAAGCTGGATTCTATGAAGAAGAATTTGGCATCAGGATTGAAGGAAGGCTTATTGACCACCTGAGATGTGCAGATTACGTAACCTTGCTTTCGGAAAATGAGGAGGAATTGAAGCACTTGTTGATAAAGATCAAGGATTAGGACTCAATGTAAAGAAGACCAAAATCTCCACAACTGGATCCATAGGTACAGCATGAAAAAAATGAAGAAAAGGCTGAAGTTATTAAGGGTATTGTCCTGCTTGGATCTGCAATCAATGATCATGGAAGCAATAGTCAACAGATCAAAAGGCATGTTGTGCAGAGAAATTCTGCTACACCAGACCTCTGAGTATTGTAAAACAAGGATGTTGCTTTTAGGATTAAGGTGTGCCAGACCCAAAACATGGTATTTTCAATTGCCTCATATGCAGGTAAATGCTAGACATCAAGTAAGGAAAATTGAATAATAATCAATGCATTTGAATTGTTCTGGTGAAGAATATTGAAAATATCATGGACAGCTAAAAGGACAAATTGATCTGTCTTGGAAGAAGTACAGCCAGACTGCTCCTTAGAAGCAAGGATGGCAAGACTTTGACTTCCGCACTTTGGACATATGGTCAAGCAAGAGCAGTCCCTGGAGAAGGACATCCTGCTTGGTAAAGGGGAGGGACAGTGAAACAAAGAAAGGCCCTCCATGAGATGCATTGATGCAGTGGCTGTCACAATGAGCCCAGACATCCGATCGTGGAGAGGATGGCATAGGACTGGATAGCACTTCCCTCTGTGTGCATAGGGCTACGCTGGGTTTGAACCGACTTGATGGTCCCTAGCAGCAACAGCAAACCTCCATTTACTTGTTAGGCTTGTGAGATTTAATCATGGAAAATGCTACATTCTGCTTCTTAAACAAGAGTTATTTGAATATTTTGGCAAAGACATTATTAAGGCTAGAGATAATGAAATGTTTAAATTATATTTTCACTTCAAGTATGAGAGGAGCAAAGTTATTTCCTATAATGTACCATTATCCATCCTTAGAACAGTGTTTTTCTATCATTCTACAATGTCTATAGATATATAATATAATGTCTATAGGTAGATACAAACTTAACATATGGAAACAATATTTGTTTATTTTGATTGACATTGTCCCATTCATCTGATCATGGAAAAAAGAAAAAGTTATGGTCCTTTAAAAAAATTATACATAAATATGAGTAAGAGTGTACATTTTCTCAAGTTATGTCTGTAGAAAATTTAACAGGAAAATAGAAGCTTAAAATTAATTGCTGATCCAAGTTGTTTTGTAGTGTCTATTCCTTAGTGGAATGCATCAAGTAATTGAACCCAGTATCATTCTCATTTTTTTCTCATGTTCTGTTGATAACTAGACCAAAGCTTTTTATTTTAACCAATTATCCAACTGTCATTGTGATGGGATATTTAAAAGGGACTTTGCTTGAAGATAAAAAATAATTATTTAGCTACTGATATAACTCATTATGGTGATTAAGCTTTCACTTCTCAGAAATGAAATAATTCTTTTGTAAAATTGATTTCAAGACAGTAGTATCACAAAACAACCAATTCCAAATGGATGCTGTAGTCACAAAACTTGGTTGGTTGAGTTAAAGCACAATATTCTCAGTTGGGAGTGCTCTTTGAAAAATTAAAACAAAAATGTTAATCCAGGATATATCTTTCCTATTATGAATATTAATCATCTGTTACAAAATCTCAAGTTTCTCTCCCAGTTCACACTCATTCTCACATCACTGAAATCACTTTATCGTATTTAAAGGCAAGAAAACTATAAAATGACACCTTTATGTTATTTTTAATGAAGGATTCCTGTTGAAAAACTGTCTTATGAAATTGAGAAAGGAGCCAAATGGCATGCTACCTAAGTCTTTTCTATAGCAATTCTACCTAAAAGTAATTTACAGCATTTATAAAAAGGCATCTATTTGAAGAAAAAGACCAAAATTTTGGTGTCTGTCTATATCTGATTTGAGAATGGTCTTTATAAAATAAAGATTAGGACATGTTTTCCTTTCTTACTGAGAAGCATGGCTTAGAGGAGCACTGGTGGCTCAGTGGGTAAGTGCTCAACTGTGAGTGGACGGGTTGGTGGTTCTAACCCAGCACCTGCTCTGTGTTAGACTAGACCTGAAGATTTGCTGCTATGCACAAGAAAACCCTACAGGGGAATTATATTCTGTTTCATAGAGTCTCTATAAATTAGAACCAGCTCAGGACACACAGCAACAACTACATGTAATCATGAACTAAAGAAAAAGTGGGCACCAATGTTGTTGCATAAGCCCTGCTACTCATGGCTGAGTCATTTAAATAAAAAAATAAAATTAGAACCTAATACAATTAGGTTCTAATTTTTTTAATTGGCTGTGGGCTACAATCAGGATTCAACACTCATTGCAACAAATCTTTTTTATTTCTTCCCATAAATGCTATTGAATGGTGTTAAGTCAGCTCCCTTTCTCGAGAGCAGCAGCTTGTGTTGTGATGAAAGGATCAGACCTAGAAATGTTCTCCGTGAGTGTGGAGGAGTATTCCCTTCTGAATGGGAAGATGATATAATGCTTCGCAGAAGTGCCATTTGAGCATCAGAAACGTTCTATTCAGATTGTTCTTCCCTTAGTGTCCTTTATTCTGTTTTTCCCCTTTGTCTTCTTTGCTTTTCTGTTCTCGTAGCTAACTTTTGCCTACACTTCAAAATTTCCTACAGCATAAAGTCTTCTTTATCCCTCTCTTTCTCCAAGCCTTATTACATATCCTTCTTCTTTGTACCCACGCATCTTATGCACACTTCTGTTGTTACTCTATGTCAACTGGTGTATAATACACCGCTTGTATGTTCTCATATGGTGAGGTCATTGCGAGTAATGGCTGTAAGATTTACCTGCATCTCTCAGCTCCATGCCAAGAGTTGGAGAGAGGGGATACACAGAGCTGAACCTGGAAGGTAGATCGAGCCAGGTGGCAAATGACAAAGCCACACCACTTTGAGTGCTAGCCAGTGGACTGTGTGAACACGTTGGAGGTTTTTCTAATGAGTCGTGAAGATTTCACATTGGATTTTGAAGAGAAAACCCTTGACATAACCAGAAGCATGTAGAGAGAGGAATCCCAGCTCAGCAATATCTACAGGAAGATGTGTGAGAGAGCACGGTGGTGCTGAACCAATTTGTAAATGTGAGAAGAGAGAAAACGTTGACAAATGTGCATGTGAGAGGGGTGAGGGAGAGAGGCGGAAAGGATGACTAAGTGTGGAGCTGTTTTTAAAAGAGTGAATGGAATTTGGAGCACTTGAGCTTGTCAAGCCTAGTGCTCACTTTTGAATAAAGCAAAGCAATTACAACTTATTATTTCAACGATGGAAATAATATAAATCCTCATTTCACAGTTTCTCTAATATGCCAAGAATCTATTGTCTCAATAGCCTGGGTGAGTGAAAAATAAATGAATTCTACTTAACGCCAGAAATAAAAAATCTAGTGTTTAATTGTTAAATCGGTTTTAAGTGGGTAGAACTCATGTTACATAAATTTTTTTCCTAAAGATTTGAAGTACACAAATTCTGCTCCTACACTTACAACATTGATATATATTTCACATATTTCACATGATCTATTGATATGTATTTCACATAGAAACATAGTAAAGTGATTGTTTGATTCAAAGTGGCCAATACCAGTCCACTTGAGCTCACTGATGCTTAGGATATCAATATTCAAGTTTTCTGAAAACTTCCAATTTGCCGACATTCATACTTTGTACAGTCCTCCCTCACAATTATTAATGGATGTTTGCAGCTGTTCCTTCTGTTTGATGCTCATGCCACACACCCACAAATGGAAGTCCTGAGGGTTTTACTCCATCCAGGTCATTAAGGTCAACTCTACTTTGGAGGCGTACTGGGTTCCCTGTTGGGCTCTTACCTGCAAGGTCATCAGCGTGTGAATACCAGCCACTCTTAGATAAAGAGGAAGCATCCTCTCCCACAAATGGTTACCATCTGAGAAACCCACGCGGGCAGTTCTACTTTGTCCTCTAGGGCTGAGTTGAGTTGCAATCAGCTCAGTGGTGATAAGTAGTCTACTTTGACTTCCACAATTGTATTTTGAGTGCTTCTTGACCCAGGGCTCATCTTCTGGTACTAGATCAGACAATGTCTCCCTGTTATTCATAAAGATTTCATGGACCAATTTGTTGAAAGAGCTCCAAGACATCATTCATAGTTGTTTTAATCTTGAAGCTCCGCTAAAATTGCCACCATGGGTGGTCCTTCTAGTATTTGACATAGCCATGGCATCACTTTCAGCATCACAGCAACATGTAAGCCAGCACCAGCATCGTACCACAAAGTGATAGATCAGTGGTGCCTGATGGACCTCAAGATTTGTGTTAAATATTATCTTCTCAATTATGTTAAAGACTGGTGGCAGCCAAATTAAATACAAGTACACTGTTTTATGATGTGTGGTACAGTTTGGAATAATTACAACTGTAACCAAGGCATAAAGAGAGGGAAGGGGGAGGTAGCAAGGGGGAATGGATCACAGGGAGCCGCGTATGGCCTCCTCTCTGGGGGACGGGCACAGCGGGGTGGGTGAGGGGAGGCGCCGGACAGTGTAATGTAAGATACAAGAATAATTTATAAATTATTA
>NW_022111369.1:28359231-28369162 GCF_000313985.2 Echinops telfairi
AAAAAAAAAAGATACTTATGGTACACAATTAAAGAGATTTTGACTGATTAAATATAAAAAGAGACAGATAAAAGAAATCATTTCTTTTGGCCATCCTTTTTACCTTTGAATACCCCACCCCATTCTATGTGTTGATGAATTACGGTATACTGTATACCTATGTATAAATCGAGTTTTTCAGCACATTTTTAATGGAGTTTTGAGATATTTGGGTTGACTTATACTAGAGGATATATGGTATATAAACACCTCTTCTAAGAGTTCTAGGTATTTGTGTTTGTCTCCTTGATAAAAATCAACCTTTGTATCTTTAAAAATCTGCAAACAGTTTTAAGTAATAGGGGAAAAATGCATTTTGTTGGTGTAGGGAACTTGGTCCAATTCTTTGCTAGAAAATATGCTTTGTGATTTCTGAATATGGTTTCTGTATGTGCTCTTCAGTAGGCACACATTGCTAATCCCAAGGTCAGGGGTTCAAACCAGCCAGATACTCTTCATGAGAAAGATAGCCTTTCTACTGCTATCTAGACCGGCTAAACCTCACTCTTAAGTCTCAAATTGACAAGATTATATAACTACCCAAACTGCAAAGTAAATTTGTACTTTAAGCTACTAAATTCATGGTAATTGTTGTTCACAATAGGAAAATAAATACAATTAGTTTAAAAATCAAAGAAGGAAATTAAGTAGGCATAATACTAAGGGAAAATTTTAAAGATCATACATCTCCAAGCTCAGCATTAAAGTTCATTGTTATTTTTTTTTAAAGGGTCTCTGGTAGCACAACTAGTCTAACAACTTTTCTGTATGAGAACTGTGGGCAGCCTGCTTCTGTGCAGATTTACAGTCTTGGAAACCCCATGATGCAGTTCTAGCCTGTCCTTCAAGTTCTAGGAGTTGGAATAGACGCAGTGGCAGTCGCTGTCGGGTTTTGTTGGCGGTAGACTGTTTGGTTTATTAAAACAGTTTTTTTTTTAGTTTTGTGAATGAATATCCCCTTCCACTTTATAAAACTATAAGTAGTATTTAATAAAGTTTGAAAATATGATGAATTACAATATTGTGCATTTAATTTAAATTCTACTGGGAAATGACAGGAAAAAAGACTAGCACGTACAAAGTCTGTCTGAAGACTATCTTGTGCACTCAGAGATGCAAGTGTCCGCTGACTTTTCAGTGAGCTATGACTGTAAAACTAAAACTTCAAGAAAACTAGTTTATTAAGTGAAAAAGTTTCAATATGATTGTTATAGGTCAATAAACAATGTAAATTTTGACCTAAGTATTTATCCTCTTAAACATTTTAGAAAACAATAAATTGAATTGGTGCAAAACAATGGTATATGGAACTGTTTTTTAATAGAGAAGAAAAAAGAAAAATGTTAAAATAATAGCTTCATGATTACTCCATGAGCTTAAAGCTATTCCATAATTTTAACTAAATTGTATTAATGACATATTAGAGGAAATGGCTTCATTTTCTTGCCATTTGAGAAATTAAAAAAAGAAAGAAAACCCACGAGTAGTGTTAAAGAATTAACATTGGTTTTAAGCATAAAAAAGGCATGATATCTTATTCATATTTCCTTGCAGAAATAAAAATTCAACATCTTCTTATTTTCTAAATAGAATAATTTTAAGATTCAATTTGAGATTTTGATTTTTAAAATTTCACTAGTCTGTATTTTTTTAAATTGACAAGTTGGATTTTTGGGTGGAAGAAATCAAGTATTCTTTTCTATTTTTCACAAAGAAACAGAAAAGTATAAATTTAGTTTAATTCTTGGGTTCTCACAACTGTCAGTATTTCACTTTCACCCATATTTTGATATCAACTTGAAATACAAGTAGCTCAAGAGCAATTGTGCTCTGAAATTTAGTTTAAAAATATTTGGCTATGGGCCTGTTGCTGAGGGACAGAGTAAGTCATTCTAAACCTATTTTCAGAGATAAATGCCGGATTATTTGGGCTCAGTATTACAGCACCAGGCTCAACAAACAAACAAACAAACAAACAAACAAGCAAAGCATGATTCCAGAGCGTGTCAGAAATGTTCTGGCTCTGCTTGCAGAACTCTATCCCTGAGAGGCAGTCGTGCGATTACAGGAGCGGGCTGCAAGTAGTTCTTGGGATTCTCCATCGTCTTCCATTTTTATATGAATGTTTTGAAGCCCCTTCTTTATCACCCCTCTTAAAATTCTCATTTTCTTTACATTTCATAGTTTTTAAGGAGATTACCTCCACAAGAACCACTCTCTGTATATACGAGTATGTGTGTGTGTCAGTGTGTCTGTGTGTAATATACGTATGGAATCCTGAGATGGGGCAAATGGTTCATTTGCTTGACCACTGTGTTATGCTGTGTTGTCTAGAGAAGTAAAAAAAGCAAAACAGTGATACTTGTACAGGTTTAAGAAATAATTTTTACCAAGAAGTAATTATATAGCAAGAAGTCATCCTAATCCAATGCATTTCAAATCCATGTAACCGGTGCCAGTTGGAGCCCTCTTCAGACTTACGTAGCTGCTGGTAAGTGACGCAGAAAGGTAGATAGATCATAGGAAGGGGAACAGAACTGTGTGGCTCAAAGTCATTGGGAACTTGTGGGGGGCAACACCTCCAGGGTCAGGAGACCACATGGGGCTGCCCCGCAAGGGGCACACACAGAATCCAAGCAAGCAGTAGGGCAGAGAAGAGACGTTCCCAGGGTCTGCCTCCTAACAAGGCCACTTACTGATGAAGATCAAGGATTGCAGTCTTCAGTATGGGTTACGACTCAATGTAAGGATGATCAAATCTTCACAACTGGACCGATATTAGCATCATGCTAAATGGAGACAAGGTTGTAGTTGTCAAGGATTGGACCTTACTTGAATCCACCATCCATGCTCATGCAAACAGCAGTCACTGAGTCAAAAGACGTAGTTATTGGATTAGGTAAATCTGCTGCTTTGGTGGTTTGAGGTGGGCCTGACCCAAACCATCCTCTTCTCCATTGTATCATATACACTGAAAGTCAGACATTGCATAAGGAAGACCTTAGAAGAATGGAGGTATTTGAATTGTGGTGATGAGGAGGAATATTGAAAGTACCAGGGGCTGCTAAAGGGGAAAGTCAATCTGTATTGGAGGAGTAAGGCCAGAGTGCTTCTCGGAGGAAAGGATAGCAAGGCTTCTACTTATATAATTTGGATATATTGTCAGGAGAGATCAGTCCCTGGAGAAGGACATCATGTTTGGTAAAATGGAGGAGCAGTGAAAGACAGTAAGGCCCTGGGTGAGAGGGATTGACACATTAATAGTTTGAGGCATAGACACGATTGTGAGGTGGGCGCGGGACCTTGCAGTGTTTTGTACTGTTGGGCACAGTGTCCCTATCGGTTTGAGCCAACTAACTTGATGGCACCTAACCAGATCAGCACCAAGGTCAGAACTAGCATTGCTGAGAGAGCTCTAACAAAGTGTGGTGAACAGAGTTGGGGCGGGGTGGGGGGCAGGGGACAAATCTTCAGAAACACTAATCATCTCTCATACGCCCTAAGTAGAGAGCTAGCTGCCCTTCAGGTTTAGATGTTGAAACAAGCATAGGGAATGATATTATTACTGTGTGTTCTTGAATCCAACACTCAATAGTACCATATTTATTAATATTTATTAATTATTCATTAATATTTTTGGAAAGGCATGGCAGTCTAGGAAGGGAAGATTATGGACACAATATTTTTTCAGTGCATCCTAATTTTAGGAATAAAACATATGAAGGAAACATAATATCTTAATGTTTGAGCTTGCTTTGACTTTACAGGAAATAATTATAATCTCTGGCTTATACTGATAACCTAAGATGTACTAGGCATCAAGTTAGGATCTTTTCCTGCAGATTGTCTCAATTTTCATCCCAATAAGAAGAGAGTATCATCATTATTATTACCACCAGTTTACAAACAAGGAAAATGAAGATTTCAAAAATGAAGTAATTACACTTGATTAAAGACTTAATAATTAGAATCTACAGGTGCAACTTCAAACCCTACCTTTTAATCATATTATACCCTATACTAATTCCTACATTTATTTGCAGCCTACATGTTAAAAAAACAAGTCAGAAACATAGTGCCTTTGATGTACTCACTTAATAAGTTCTGTTTTAAAATGGTCTTTGATTTTAGTTTATTGATCAATGAGTGTGGTTCACTCGCACTCCTATAGGCACATTTTGTACAAAGGGCTTCTTTACCAACATGCACGTTCAGTACACGTTTATGTCCTGTGCTCCATCATAATGATTGGACAGAACCAATAATGACACTGTTCATTTGCAAATACCCCAGAGGCCTGAAGTGTCTGAATAGGAATTAACACACCAACACCAGAAGAAGCATGTCAAATAGTCCAGCAAACAAAGGCCATTTAGTCACAGACTCAGAAGAAAATAGCAACCAAAGAAATAAAAAATATTTAACATTTCTCATGGCAAATATCACAGAAAGACAACTTTGGTTATGCAAGCAAGCTATGATTTAAATAAAGTTCTTATTAAATTCCAGTTTGGGTGAGAGAGAGAGTTTACTTGATTGTTGTTGTTTTTTTAAACTAAGAAACACGCATCTTGAAATTCGTTTTTTCCCTAAATGGTACAAATAAAGAGTTGTCATACCTGTTTTGGGTTTGCCACTTGTTAATTAATTTGCAAGCCATTGCTGTGTTGGTTAGAAAAGTGTATCCTTGTGACGGAGTCCTGGTGCCACACGAGTCTGGTTCCGGGGTTGGCTGCTGTGAATGAGTCCCCACCTTGAACCCACCTGCCACCCTGCGGACAACAGACCTGCTGCTCTGCTTCTGGAAGATTCCAGCTTTGGAGACTCTCTGGGGGCAGTTCTACTCCGTCCTATGGGAGCTCTATATGCCAGTAATGTCTCTATGAATCATAACAACTTTGTGTGTAGGGTGGGCGCGAGTGTGATAGAAAGGAGAATATGTATGGATGTGTGAATGAAAATCTCGCATTCCTTTAAGCTGTAGAAGCATTTTTCATCGAAGGGCATAGCACATTGTTAGTATGCTGATCTCGGGGGGTGCAGCTGCTTTTGAAAGGCCACATCCACGGAAAAACCGTTGAACCCTTCTACTCTGAAGCTTCATGAGGAAGCTGTGCCAGCCTCCGCTCGGTGGTGGTCGGCTGTACGCCGAGTGCTGCTGCTTGCACCCAGAGGAGTTGGAATATATCAAATTACTTAATCTACTTTCACTTGATATCTGTTATAAAGAACATTATTTGAAATAAGGCTTTGGATGACTGAAGTACGTATATTGCCACTACACAGGCAAACATGAGTCTCATCTGTTCATTCACAGACTGGCAAATTCACATTTTATAATTTTCTCTTCTCTTTCCATGATCCAGTGTATTGAGTGACACAGAAATATGAGCCTTACTAAGCACAGAAGCACCCTTTGGGAGGGTTCAGTCCAGGCTGAGTGTGGAATAGCAGGGCGTGAAGCATACCACATTTCTACTGCATTTACTGAGAATGACCAAAGTTTCTTTAAAATGGAGCTGCCAACAGTCATTCTCTCTCATTCTGCTTTTAAATCTACCACAGAGCCCTAGGAATTAATTAAATTTTAGTTAGACCCCTCCTAATACATAGTGGTTACACATTGGGGTGCTAACTGCAGGGTTAGCAGTTTGAAACCACCAGCCACTCGTTGGAAGAAAGATGAGGCTTTCTGCTCCCATAAGAGTTACAGCCTTGGAAACCCCCAAGGACAGTTCTACTCTGTCCTGTAGGGTTGCTGTAGGTGAGAATGGAGTCAATGGCATTGAGATGTTGGAGTTAGTATGCTACCATCATTAACGTATCCAGGGCCTCCTTATCGCTCACTTACTATTTCTCCGAGTTAGTGTTTCCCCTTAGATCTCTCCACTACTTCCCTGCTGCAACCCTTCAGTGATTTCTAATCTCATGGCAAAAGAAATGCCAAACCTCCCACTAGCACACAAGAAATGGTATGGTTAAACAAACAAACCACCTGGTCACCTTACAGGGCAGAATAGAGCTGTTCTTTAGGATAGTCAAGCCTGTAAGTATGTCCTAGAGTAGACAACCTCCTTTTTCTTCCATGGAGCAGCTCGTGGGTTTAAGCCACTGACCTTATGGTTAGCAGCCCACGGCTATGCTTACCTTGGTTTCTTCTGCAGACTACTCTTTAATGCAAGTGCAAATCCAGTATGGTGATCGCATGGTGAATACATTTGAAGTTGAAGAAGCAGAATATAAAGATTAGTAATGAAAGACTAGTGTGATAACAAAGAGATCTTAGTATAGTTTAAAAGCTTGAAGTTACTGTGAGAGAGATTGATCTGTCACCTGTTTCCCCTTGGGCAAGGCATCTTGATCTCTGTGAGCCTCCATTTCATCATGTGTGCGATGTGGATAATGATTACACTTATCTCAAAGGATTTAAGTACAGCACATTCTATCCCTGTAATAATTGCAGACATAATGGTTGGTTATTATTACGAAAAGAACACTATGGAATTATATCCACATTTGAATATTCTGATGATTATAAATATATAGGCACAAGATAGAGGTTCAGGAAGAATTGGCCACAGGATGTTTGAAAATAGCGATGGAAGATTAATAAAGTGTATCTAAAGTGTTGACCTGTAATAAAAGGAACATGGCCATGGCACCGGGTCTTGCAGGAGTCAGACAATCCCCAGTCATGTGGAAACTGGTACAAGAGGAAGACTGATCAATAAAGCTTGTGGGTGTGTGCTTTTATTGTCTTTGTCAGATGGAAATGAGAATCTTTTTAATGCAAATTAGGAAAACTGTATTGTTTGATTTCTCGTATTTCCTATTCCTTATACAGAAAGGTGTCAATGTAAACAGTTGATCAGAAAGCCAAAAGATAAGGGGCAAACTGTAAGAGCATTGTATTTGAAATCAAATTTTAGTTATTAAAATTCAAGTTTAGGTTTTCAAAATAAATGATGGTGACATTTAAGGGATGAAGTCCTTATCTTTAGAGATCAGCTAGAGATTTAGCTTAAGCCAATAAAGAATTCTATTTGTACCACTCTCAATGGGTCCTCCATTGGGCTAAATGATTTATATAATTTGATATGGTGATAAAACTATGCTACAAGAGAGACTCATGAATCCATATGGAAATGGAATCTCAATGAAGCAATATTTTGTGATCAGAGATAAGATATCTTTTTAATACGTTGTTTTCAATTTTGTTTTTCCTTAATCATATGTTCTTCCTTATTATATATCTGCATAATGATTCATGTAAATATTCTTTGCCTGAAGTTAAAGGAAAGAGCGTACCGGTTCCTGCACAGTTATTAAAACATATTAGTTTGTGGTGGATCCAACCCAGTGCACTGCCATCTAGATGGTTCTGATTCACAGGGGCCCGCGAGGGCCGGGTAGAATTGTTCCATGGGGCTAGTGGGGCTGTCAGTTCTTAGGAAAGCCGCCTGCCTCCATCTCCCACAGAGAAGTTGGTGGATTCAAACGCTGCCCTTGCCGTGAGCGCCGGACACTGAATGCATCACTGTGCCATCAGGGCTTCTCTGGGTTACAGTTGGGTCACAATTGCATAAGGAATCATAGCTTTCTTCCATTTATATTTTCCATTTGATTCCTACAATGGAGCTTTTAATGATAAATGTTTGGGTATCTACAGCTTTATTAAAACACATAATTGTTTGGGTCTACCGCTTTTTATAGTCATGACTTTACTTTTAAAGGTTTTTTTTTGGTTTTTTTAGTAGTCATACATACCTTGCACTAACTTTATTTTGTATTATAACTATATAAAGAAGATTCAAAATGTTTGTGGAAAAAAATCGAATGAAAAGATGAAGTTTTTTCCGGGAACTTTCTGAAACCCCTTCATAAATTAATGTGCAGATATCAAATAATTAAGTTAATTTGAGATTGTCCTTGAGCCCGTTCTGAATATCACATTCACTAGAACAATATTACTCGATTGAGGGCATTGTGTGATGCACTGGGATTAGCCTGGCGTGCACACTGTTCTGTCGAATTATCCTGGAAATAGTTGTAAACAAGCTAAGAAAGAAATCTGAGTACAGACGAATGGTTAGTTCACTAGAATGAGCATTTCAGAGGTTTTTTTAAGTATGGCATAAAGTTAGCACTTTTATTAGGAACAGATACTTCAGATTTAGGATGGGAGAGGGATCCAGTGGAGCTCACTGAACAGCGGCTGCGCTGATTAAACTGCTCCTTGAACTCAAGCAGTGAGGCATCGGAGCTACAGGCTTATGCTTTCCCCGTGGTTAATTCTTTCTACTCTCGTCAGTGATTTTCTGAGCTCTGGGATTTCCTGTAGTACCTGGGCATAAAGGCATGTTTATTTAAATGAAGGCAAAGAATAGGGTGTAACAAATCTGCATCAAATATGAATAGCTCTGTCACTTTGTTGTATCAGAAAATGGATGTGGTGGAATTAAAGATGAAACTAGAATGCATAAGTGCTTCTCAACTTGACACATAGATTTCTTGTGTCAAGTTTGATGTCCTTTGAGGCTCACACGCACACATGCACGCACGCGCGCGCGCACACACACACACACACAATGCAGATTTTTTTTACTCACTGACTTTTAAAAACTAGCTTGTTTGCTGATGAATAGGTGCTATGTAAATATAATACACATGTGATTATAGATCACCTACAAGTGCCTCTAATATCTGTCCTTTTTCTCCAAATCACCTCTCAAGTCAAATACAGCCTGCTGCATTCTTCGTTTATCCATACCCACTGTGACTATTGATATTGCTAGGCTTCCATTTATGTAACATAAAAACTGGACCCTAGAATAGTATTTAGCTAAACCTACTCAGGTTCATATTATTTGTTTATTTAGATGGATTTGTGAAGAAAAGCAAAACTGAAATGAAGTGCTAAAAGGAAGAATAACCCATCAGCAGGCAAAGAACCTATTAATTCATTTGCTATTCCTTTTTTACCAGCAGCCCTCTCCTGAACTTGTTGCTTAGAGATCAAAGTCAGGTTTTAAAAGCTTGTGGTGGTTGGCACTCCACTACCTCCCCCCACAAAAAAGTGTTAATATTTCTTAACTATTTCCTCTTTAACCAAGTACATATGTTTTATTTATTACAACAAATACAATGATACTATATCATTCTCAAATGAATAAGTTTAAGAAGGTAAATTAAATGCGAAATGTATAGAAATAAGAAAACCTAAATGGCACCTGAATGTATAAAATGTCCTTTTATGGATTAGAGGAGCTAAAATGTAAGCGGAAGTATTGTATAAATATAGACAATTACAAATAATTGATTCAGCAATAGCTATGGAACCATGAATAACCCAAACCACCGACATGGAGTTGCTTCCAACTCACAGTGACCCCATTGACATGAATACTCGCATCTTCAGTGTAGGTCAATGCCTTTGTGTGGCTATAATCTCTATCTTCTTGTTGTCTTAGAAATAGCATCAAAGTACCTAGCATACCATTTTCTATAAACATTTCTATGTGGACTTCACAAGAGAAAGATAAGTGGATAGGTTTTTTGACTTTATGAGAAGATATAAAGAGCCCAAGTTATTTCTGCTTCATTGATTCCAGGACCTATAGATAGACTCATTCTCAAAGTAAGTTATTCCAAAATTAATAAAACGAATGCAGAGATGCTAATGCAGTCCATTGAAGCATGTGCCCAGTTGTTTTTGAGTAAGCAAGCATAATTACCGAGCTGTGCTTGAACTCTCTGACAAGGGCTTTCCCCATGCATTGTTGGGAAACAAATAACCTGTCAATCAGGTTAGATGATAAAATGGAATTGGATGAGGATCCTACATGGTGCACTGGGCATGATCTGGTTTTCATCACAAATATATTTCGTGTGG
>NW_022111369.1:28369952-28375736 GCF_000313985.2 Echinops telfairi
ATAATATGACCTCATATTTGTTAGTTTTTAACATTTGATAATAGAATTAGTCAGTCGATTTTTTTAACTCAGTCGTTTAGGTTAGTTGTTCTACCTTCCTAAAATTCCTAAACTTTGAATCTTCTAACCTTCCTCAAAGCAGTTTGACTTTAATAAGAATATGATCAGCCCAACAACCCCTTCCTTCCAAAAAGCCTATGTCAGGATCTGAACTTTGAAAGACAGAGATTGTTTTAAAGGCTGTTTCAAGTCAGAACCCTCAGGTCTGAGTGAAATCTAACACCACTGAACACCCACATATTTAATATGATTGGAAAATGCCATTTCCTGAAAATTTGAATTCTACACATCTTCCTCATATTCATGAATTTTAATAGTTTGCACGTCTCTGAAATAAGCATCCAAATTTTAATTATCCTCATTCCATAAAAAATGTTTTATGCAGAGATGTTGCGGAAAGTGTGTATATTTGTATTTTTTAGGGACTAAGAGTGAATAGAAGTAATAAATGACACCACTAGTGTAAATGCTGTGCAGCTTTTAAGGGATAAATATGGAAATATCTCCAGTAACAATATATATTGTCCAGTCTAGATTTCCTTGGCTCAAAACAAAGATTTTAAAAATAGCATTGTACATAATTTTTTATGTTGAGTGACTGTCTCTCTTTATTATATATGCATGATGTGTATTTCTATTTATCTCAGTAGCTGCTGTCCAAACATTTGGAGAATAAATAAATGAGGACGAATGCCAACCAAGAGCAAATATCAATCAAGAGCCTTCTTTATTTGGGTGGGAGACATTACTTTTAGCTGATATGGTCCCTAAGGATAACTGAAATAATTATATTAATAAACTGTTGTATTTATTATTGGTGAATATTAGCTAGTTTATAAGTTCAAATCATTTATAAAAATTTTATCACATCATTTCATAGGAGAAAAGACACTGGTTCATTTGATGTTTATTTCCATTACTCCTTAACTGAATTTCAAGATAAAAAGGTCAAAAATAGAGAAAGAAGATATTGAAAGAACTAGACATCTACACTTAGTATTAAAGTATTTTAAAGTCTAATATGATGTATATAATACACTTATTACATATGCAATATGTAATATATTTATATTCATAGCATACAAATGTGGAAATGGATTTAAAAGATAATGGAATTTTCCCATGAATGTCTTGAAGACTCCTTGAATATCATCTAGGACATTTAGCGTATATTTAACTTATAAATCTAGATCCTAGAATACTAATTTAGCTCTAGGTAATTTTATATAAAATATAATTATTTTTCACTTTCTTAAGAAAGTATGAAGATGCTTAATTTTGTATTCCACATTTGTTTACAACCATTTAATTTTTAGCAATTTTACAATATCCCTAAAAATGATCAGTTACACTTTAGAACTGTAAGGAATAAATGAGAAAAAGGCATCTTACAGCTTTCTTTGAACTTTGTAAAAGTATTTACATTTCTATTGTTAGAAATTCTGAAGGACTTTTATCTCCCAGGGAATCATGCGTAAGCCCTTGGTTGCCAGCAAAAATTATAGGTACTTTGAGCCTACTAGCTGTTCTGTAGAGGAAAAGATCTAGCTATCTGCTACCTTAAAGATGACAAGAAAGAGACAGAGGGAGGGAGGAAGAAAAAACATTGCCAGTGAGTCAAATCCAACTCATAACAACCCTACCTGACAAGAACTGCCCCAAAGCATTTCCAAGGTTGCCCCCTTTATGGAAATGGGATCAGTGTATTCAGTAACTTAAAGTCATGAGAAACATCTAAGTATTTACACTTTTACCATTCTAGTAATCATAAAATCTTATTCCGTTGTCCCATAAAGTATATACTTTGTGTTATTAAGTATTTAGCAGCTAAGATAAAGGAGCTTTGCAACATTTCCCTAGCAATGCAGATGTTAAGAGACCACATGGCTGAGAGGCCAGCGGCTACAGGGAGAGGCCAAGCGCTAGAGAGCCATACCTATTAGTATGACTAAGAAGACCCATTTCTAATCAAAGAACGGGTTTGATTCTGAGAATTTCTGATCCTGCAGTGAAACATGTTGAGGTAGTTAGTTTATTGTGCCAACCTGGCCGATAAACACATGTGGGATTTATTGAAGGGCAGAGAGATAAATGACTTGGGAAGCCTTGCCTTTCTAGTCTCTTGGTCTTTGTTCATCAGACCAATGTGTGGCTTCCTTGCTTGTTCTGTGCCTCAATTTGCAACCTACGCTACCTGTGGGACACCTAACCCGTGGACTGTGTCGCTGTAATTTGAGGTTCCTTCAAGACCTGGTTTTCCACACAATTTGAATTTGCATCTCTTGAGCTGGGGAGTGTCAGACCCTGTCATCTGGCTGACTATTGGTGACCTGCTTTGCTCTTTGCTGCCTGTGCCTGGATAGCCTGAATTGCTCTGTGGTGGACTTACAGAATGCCTCATCCACCGGCATGGCATCCCACATAGCATTGCTTCAGATCAAGGAACTCACTTCACAGCAAGTGCAGTGTGGCGATGGGCCCATTCCCATGGAATCCACCGACCGTATCATGTTCCTCATCATCCTGAAGCTGCTGGCTTGATAGAATGATGGAATGGGCTCCTAAAGACACAATTACTCCATCAACTAGGTGGCAACAACTTGCGGGGCTGAGGCAATGTTCTCCAGGAAGCTGTATATGCTCTAAACCAGTGGCCAATATATGGTGTGTGTCTCCAATAGCCAGAATTCATGGGTCTAGGAACTAAGGGGTGGAAGCTGGAGTGTCACCACTCCCTATTACTCCTAGTGATCCACTTGCAGCATTGTTTTGCTTCCTCTCCCAGCAACCCTGAGTTCCTCAGGCCTGGTGATTCTGGTCCCAAAGGAAGGAACTCTCCCACCTGGAAAAACAGCGTGGATTCTACTTAACTGGCAGCTGAGAATGCCCCCTGGCCACTTTGGGCTTCTCATGCCTTTGGATCAACAGGTCAGGAAGGGTGTCACTGTTCTGAGTGGTGTGATTGATCCTGATTAGCAAGGAGAAATTGGACTGGTGTTACACAATGGAGGTAAAGAAGAATATGTCTGGAATTCAGGAGATCCCCTAGGCCGACTCTTAGTGCTACCATACCCTGTGATTAAAGTAAATGATAAATTATGGCAACTCAATCCTGACAGGACTTATAATGACCCAGACCCCTCAGGAATGAAGGTCTGGGTCACCCCACCAGGTAAAAAACCACAGCCAGCTGAGGTGCTTGCTGGGGGCAAAGGTAATACAGAATGGGTAGTAGAAGAAGGTAATTCTACCTATCAGTTATGACCACGTGATCAATTGCAAAAGCGAGGTTTGTAATTGTCAATGTATTTTCTTTTTATGTGCTTATGGCATATCTTTTCTTTGTTCAGGTATGATATATCAGATACAATTGGACTCAGTGTGTTCATTTATATGTATGATAGATGATTTATGATAAGTGTAAGTGTGATTTCATTAATGTCTGGAAATTATATAATTATATATGGCTAAAGAATTGTGTACAGGTGCCAAGTTGGCAAGGGGTGGATTGGGGTGGTTAGTTTATTGTGCCAACCTGGCTGATAAACACAATATTGTTGTATCTAGTTAAAAGTGATGTTTATTACCAGTTAGAGGACATGTGGATGCTTTTCTCCCTGACAAAGAGTTGTCAGTTAGGTCAATGTATTTTTAAAATATCTCCATGCTCTGTTCTATTCCTACATCAGTTAGTTTCCTTGAATGCCCCTGGCCACATTCTCTACCATATTCCTTTGCCTTTCAAATATGTAAGACCGGACCCACAGGGGATGGGGAGATATGTTATAAGGAGTTTGTAATAACCCATCAATATCTTAAGAAGGAGTAACAGTTGCTGAAAGGGCATGTGGTTCTGACAGCATCGTATGTGTGCAAGGGACAGCATATTTATATTATCAGGCCCGTTGCAATATGTGAAATGTTTAAATGCATCGAGTCATTGGTGTTAAAGACTCATTGCAGCTAGATTCATGGCTGTGCTAAAATAAAGCTAGTTAGGAAACAGAATAAATTCCCTGAAGATACAATCTGAGTAATGAATGACTCACCTTAAATTCAGGAGTAACATTTATACTCACTTCTTTGTCTCTTTGAAAGGTTGCCAGCAGCCAGTGTGTAGCTATGAGAAAGGGAAAAGAAATACGTGGGTAGTAGATAAGACAATGGGATTGATTTGTGGGTTTGGCTAATTCTTGGATACAATTTTCTGATTTAGTGAAGAGGCCTCACAGCCTAAGAATAAACACAATTGCCCTCCACTGAGAGACTCTCTGTGCAGAGGCCAGGCATCTCCAAGGGTGTTACGAATGTGCCCGAGCCAATCTGCTGACTTTCTTCTGCTTTGCTTTCCGTTTTTAAAATCTGCTTGCTTTACTTTACTTCTGGGAGAAGCCATTCCTTCTGTCACCCTTGTTAGTGACCTCACTTGTTACATCCTAAGGATTTTAATTATGTTAAAACAGCACCTTCCCAGTTACTGCAATTCTCTCTCCCCTCCTCGCCTTCTCTCCCTCTCTCCAACCAGTGGACCCAGTCCAGGCTGAAAAATTGACACCATTTCCCCTCTTATTCCTCGGTATCAGTACTTCCACTCTTTCCAGAGCCCCTTCCCAGGTTTCCCCCAAAGCAACATAAAATAGAAAGCATGCAAAGGGAAAGAAAACCCAACATCCATGTATCCATAGACAGTTCTTCCCATGGAAATGCCTACAGCAAGCCCAGATTTCCACCGAGCTCAGCAGGATGAAGACAGGCCATGTGAGGAGAAGGAATGTGTAGAGGCGAGAGAGCAGGGTGAGTAGAGTATGGGAAAGAAACATTCAGGACAGAAAAAAAACACATATATCCTGATCCTTCAGAATAAAGGGTCTTTCAGTATGATTTTAATCCACCGGAAACAGGTCGGAGTCACTGTAATATCATGAGTGGAGGAGAGCAAGACAAATTGTTGGTGGTATTTGCCCTTTCATTAAGCCCCGCATCACAGCAACCCATGGGGGTTCTTGGCTGTAATATTTATGGAAGCAGATCATCAGCCCTTTCTTCCAAGGAGCTGGTGAGTGGGCTCCAACAGTCTAGCTTTAGGTGAAGAGCCCATTGCAAACTGCTTGTGTGACGTAGATTCCTGGATAAATGAGATCATACTGGTTTTTGTAAACTACAATGAGGAGCTGTTGTTTTTATAGCTCTGTGGAGTTGAATTGAGTTTTGTTGTTGTTCTTATTGTTAGTTGTTGTCAAGTTGATGCTGGCTCATGGGGTTAGCATGTGTGTGTAGTGAGATCTCAGAGGGTGTTTAAGGCTGTGGCCCCGAGCCACAGTTCTGCGGCTTACAGCTGCCAAGATTTTGACTGGTAGTAGAGCGCTTAGCCTTTTGCTTCACTCAGGGATTCAATAGAGTTTTAAAATAAAGTAAATATGGTAATCCTATATTGTGACATATGATTTATAACTAAATGTATATGAGAGATAAAGTGAAGAGGAGGAGGGATAAAAGAGAGTTGGTGATATTATTTTATTTAATATATTCATTTTCACAATTGAAATATCTTTCAATATCTAACTTGTGCAATATAAATTTGGATCCATATGAGTTTACAAATACTGAAGACTTTTAGCGGGGATATGGTTGAACATGAGATTTACTTCATGGTTGCAAATAACTAATGAGAAATATCTCAATATCTATTGATCTAATGCCTATGCATTTTAATATTCCTGGAAT
>NW_022111369.1:28377565-28378449 GCF_000313985.2 Echinops telfairi
CGGGAGGGAGGGGGAAAAAGAGCAGCTGATACCAAGGGCTCAAGTAGAAAGAAAGTTTTGGAAATGTTGATGCCAACATATGTACAAGTGTGCTTAATACTATTGAATGATGGATTGTTATAAGAGTTGTAAGAGTCCCCTAATAAAATAATTAATTTTTTGAAAAGTATTTGGTTCCATAGATTCTCCCCACCACCCAATGCAAGTAATTGTGAATTTAAATTGCCAAGTGTCTAGCTTGGAGTTTACAGATTTAAAATTTGATTTTTAAAATGGGTGGCAGTGGTGTTTGTAATTGTATCATATAAAACTGTACTTAACTTAAAAGGAATCTGTGATATTTGTGCCTTTCCAAGTGTATTCTACCAATTACATCGCAACCAACCATTTGTTGAAGGTCCTCAGCTCTTCAGAGCCTGTTATAAGAGCAGGTATTTTAGGTATAATTGTTTATATAAAACCTAATAAGTTCACAGGTTATTGACACAAATACAATAGCTTGTGAACATTTTGTTTTATTTTTTCTTACCACAAATAACCATGTTTTTTGGATATAAGTAATATAATCTCATGCTCTCTTTTCCTCCTTCAAAACATCTCCCTTCCTCTCCACATGGTTTATGCGAAATCACAAAGGAATTAGCCAATATCGGATGCTAGTGTCTCAGTTTCTTCCTGGAACAAGTGTTAATTAATCTCTTTGGGATCATGCATATACCGAGATGAGGAGAACGGTTATCTCTGGAGTTAGCCTCCTCTTTATAGGAGAAGGCAAAAATGTTCTGTATGAAATGATTTTGAAAGAAGAAATGGATCAGCCACTTCTCAGGGGTTCTGAATGGTTGCCATCTTCATTATGTTTAGATCCACTTGATTAATGGGTA
>NW_022111369.1:28379327-28405507 GCF_000313985.2 Echinops telfairi
TTTTCCATTATATTTTGTATTGCCTTAAGATGCAGAAAATAATTTTGACCTCCAAATATTTATATTTTAACAAACTTTTACAGGGAATTTTACTTGCTGAACATAAGTAAGAGATTATACTACTTAGGATGTCTAGAAATATGAACATAAAACATGTTCTGAGTAGTTAAATAGTTAAACATTGTATAGAATGTTAGAACTAAAAGAAAAGTGATTTTGAAGGGTTTCAATCAAAACCAACATTATTTTAATGTATGTTAAATTAAAATATCATTCTCAAAACATGACTCTCCTCTGAAAATATAAGAGCATATCAAAAAGATGTTGACTCATTAATTGATGTGAAAACCAGTAAGCTTATAATATAGGCTAAAAGGAGAATTTGAGGAATAAGGATTTATAGAAACAGTGAGTTAAGGAAAATCATAAATGAATTGGCATATAGATTAGAAACCAACGAACCGGTGAATATTTTCCTGGACAATACAGGAAACCTTTGGAGTTGTATTTTCTACTGGTTAGAAGTCTCAGCCTCAGCATACAAGTTCAACTTTTTTGGGCTCTTAACCACCGCTGTGGGTAAGTACGTTAAGGTCCCCCAGACTCCTGGTGCCCCTCTGTGTTACAGCGTAAGGAGACGTTGCTCCGTGCTCACAGTGACTGTTATACAGGGGCTCGTGAGGCCGTCCCTGGGTTGATCCTTCTTATTTACCGTCTTCTTTTTCGCTGGCCCTCTGCTTCACCAAGTGTGACGTCCTTTCCAGGGGCCCATTAGTTCTGAGAGCAGGCCCCAGTACCTGCGACCGTGTCTCCTCTGCATTTTCCCTTTTAACTTCTGACTGTATGTCTTCTAAGACAGATATGTCCGTTTTTTAGGCAGTCCATGGTACTTTCACTATTCTTCAGCAAACATAATTCAAAGGCATCAATTATTCTCAGGTCTTCACTATTTGTTGTGCAACTTTTGCATACATATGAGCTTGCTGTAAAGACCATGGTCTAGGATTTCTGGGGCACCCTGGTCCTCAAAGTGACATCTTCACACTTTAACACTTAAACTTTGTCATGTGTGGCAAGTTTTCTCAAAGTAGTATGCCATTGGATTTCTTGAATTCTATGAGCATTGACTGTGGATGTAAGTAAAATAAAATCCTCCCCAGCTTCAATCTTTTCTCTGATTATCGTAATGTTGTCTATTAGTACATATAATCAATGAATAAATAGAAATTCTAGTTCAGATGTTTTCTGAAAAAAATTTAACAATCCATAGATAAGCCTGCTTAAAAATGACATTTAATTGTGAGTCACTCATCCTCTTGGTATTCAATTTTATATGAATTTTCACATCAGTGCTATGAACACACACACATATGTATTATATGCACACAACACACATACACATATGTTTTAAAAATTCAAGGAGAAATTAAATTTTCTTTTATTTTATTTTCCACAATTTTTGAAGCCTTCTGTATATCTACTATATATGATGTGAAGGAAGGTACCCTGGTGGTACTATGCTGAAGTGCTAACAAAAATCGGTGGTTAAAACCCACCAGTTGCTTTGTGGGAGAAAAATCCTAACAATCTATTCCTGTAAATATTTCAGACTAGGAAACCTTATGGAACAATTCTATTCTGTACTATAGGGAAGCTTAGGGTCCCATTTGACTTGTTACAGAGCATCATCATTATATGGGGCAGTGGAGGGTTAGTGGAAGAAATTCAACTTCCATGTGGGTGGCAAGCATTTGATTTCCTGATAATGAACTTTCTGCACAGCCATGGAGGCAGTTTCAGTGGAGCTTTCAGATTATGTTGGATTAGACACAAAAACCAAACAATGGATTCTACTTCCAAAAATTTGCTGGTGAAAATCCTGGAACTCACAATGACTGCATCTATTTTTTTCCATTTTTCTTGGGGCTGCCATGAGTCAGAGCCACCTCAAGAGCAGTTATTATAATGTTACAGCATGATACAAGGACACATATATGTATATGTTTTAAAGTAAGGCCAAAATAAAGAAGCAAGCAACAACAACAGAAACCTAGGAGTTAGAGTACTATTAACTGACTTTAGAGGCATGCGTATGCCTGAGAGAGAGGGTGGGAGAAGGAGACAATACTCTTATCAGTTTGCATTGTTATCTAGCTTTTTTTTTCTTTCTTTTTTCTAAATTCTTCAATAGAAGTCAGCTAGAAGATGTGATTATCTGGGATATGCAGCAACATTTTAAATCATTCAGAACACAGCTTCTGATGTAATCTTCTTGTTTGTTTGTTTGTTTGTTTGTTTACTTTCCCCCCTACAATCAGTGAGGGAATTCAGGCACACTTATGTAAGTCATGGTATGTCCATGTCCCCATATGCATGGGAAAGTTACACACTGAATAAAGAAGACATAGAAAGAGGCAGTACATTTGAAATATGGTGTTGTTGGAGAATATTGCAAGGACCACGGACTGACAAATGAACAAACAAAATCTGTCTTGGTAGAAGTATACCCAGAATGCTCCTTGGAGGCAAGGATGAGAAGACTTGCTCTCATGTACTTTGGACATGTTATCAGGAGAGACCACTCCCTGGAGAGGGACATCTTGCTTGGTAAGCTAGGAGGACAGAGAGAAAGAAGACCTTCACCAAGATGGATTGACACAGTCGTTGCTTCAATGGGCTCAACTATGAGAATAATAACCTGTGTACAAATGGGTAAAACAAGGTCTGGTCCTGCACCATCCTCATAATTGTTATGTCCAAACACATTGTTGCCTCTACAATGTCCATCCACCATGTCAGGACTTTTTTGCTGACCCTTTCCTTTATGAAGCATGATTTCCAGGGATTGGTGTCTTCTGATCACCTGTCCAAAGCACATGCTTCTAAGGAGCATTCTTGCTGTACTTCCTCCGAGAGAAAGTTGTTTGTTCTTTGTGCAGTCCAAGACATTTTCAGTTTCCTTAGCAAGACCATATTTGATGCACAACAATTGGTCGTCAGTCTTCCAAAACAATCGTCTTGATTTTACTTGCGTCTGAGGTGCTTGAAGATACCATGGCTTGGGTTTGGCACACATTAGCCCTCAAATCCCAAACAAACAAGCAAAAGAAACCGATTGCCATCAAGTCGATTTTGACTCATAGAGCCTATATAGGACAGATCATAACTGCTTCTTTCCTCAAAGAGCAGTGGTGACCTAGAACTGAGGACCTTGTGATCAGTAGCCCAACATGTAGCCCATTATACCACCAGCACTCACTAATGTTTCAGAGGGATTTTGTGCATCAGACTTACCCAATGAAGTGCGTAATTTGATTTCTTGAAAGATGCTTCTATGAATTTGATTGTGGAAGCAAATCAATTCAACTCCTTTCCCTTTTATGTCAAGCTGTTCCTTATGTGTCACGATGGTCCATTATTGGGGTAGCACGATGGGGTCACTATTGGTCTTGCTGTGAGGACTTTGTTTCCTCTGCATTGATTTGTATCTTCTGCTGAAGGCTCAGATCTTTGATTTTCAGCAATAAATGCTTCAATTGATCTTCACTTACAGCAAGGTGCCATCATTCCTGCAAATCTGATGCTGTTTTAGTCTTCACATATTCCAGTTTTTGTAATTATTTCTCCAGCATACAGATTGCATATATATGGTGAAAAGATGTAACCTTGATTCACACCTTTCCTTATTTTAAAGCATGCAGTCTCATCTATTTCTTTTTGGATGACTACCTCTTAGCTTATGTACAGGTTCCACGTGAGCACAATCAAGTGATCTAGAATTTCACATTATTCACAATATTATCTGAAGTTTGTTATGATCTACACTCGGATACCTTCTCAATGTCAAAACACACAGGTAACATCTCTCTGGGTTTCTCTGCTTTCATTTGAGTCAGCTGATGTCAACAATAATGCCCCTTGTTCCAAATTATCTTCTGCATCCAACTTGGATTTCTGGCAGCTCCTTGTTGATACACTGCTGAAACTGTGTGAACATCAGCAAATTGTACTTACGTATGATACTAATGGTAATATTACTTGCTAAGTTTTGCATTGTGGAGGTGTTGTTATTAGGTGCTGCCAAATCAGTTATGACTCATAGGAACAGACACAACAGAGGGAAACAGAGGATGCCCAGTCCCGGGCCATCCTCACAATCAGTGTGATGTTAAGTCCATTGTTGTAGCTACTGGATCAGTCCTTGAGCTCCCTGATGTGCTTCCTCTTTTTGTACGGACAGCCCGCTTTTCCAAGCATGCTGTTCTTTTCCAGGGACTAGTTTCTTCGGATAACATGTCCAAAGCAGTCAAGACAAATTCTCGCCCTCCTGAATGGGCAAGGATATAGATTTCTTCAAGTTGGTTGGCCAGTTAACTGTCTTCCAGTTTTCTTAACATGAACTCGTGTGTGCTTCAAGCACTGGGTCAGTTTGTTGAAAAGTTTACTTTTGTGTTTTGTCAAGCTCTTCAGCCTTGTTTTTCTCCGAGGCCTTCGGAGCTCTGTAGATTTCTTTCAATACAGACGGCTGTTGACCGTATGCTACCGATGGAAATGTTTCGATGTCACCCAATCCCGTTTTTAAAAGTGTTTCTGTTCATTTATTAATTAATTTATTTTTTCAGCTTGAGATATGTTGTACCTGATCATCTCTCTAGATTTCCTAAAACCAGGACTTTGTAGATTTCATTATTACTGCTTACTTTGCTTTCTCAAGTGACCTTTCGAAATTTTCTGTTTAGCTTTCTTGTTCGCCACTTCTTCCATTCACATAAACTTGTCTCTGTTCAAGACCAGGGTCCCTTCTGACATCCACTCTGTGATTCTGTTTTGTATTCTTCATGTTTTTAATATGCTTTGATTTTCATCATGTATGTCATTAGTGTTCAATAAGACAAATTTGAGACCTTCTCTAAATGCAGCCAAAATTGAAAACTGTTGAATTTGATGGTCTCTAAAGTTGTATTTTGGCTATTGTAGACTTGTTTCAATTTTCTGAACCTTCCAATTGAACTTGCAGATACGCACTGACTATCTGTTCCTCAGTCTGCCCTTGCCCTTGTTTGGATTGATGGTATTGATGAGCATGTCCGTCAGCTCTTTCCGCCAATGTAGTCAATTTGATTGCTGTGTATTCCATTTGACGTATTTTAAATGGCAGGTCATCATGTATGTTGTGGGGAAAAAGTATTTACAATGAAGAATTTTGTCTTACAAACTTCTATTACATGAGGTTCAGTTTTATTTCCATCACCAAGGTCAAATTTCCCAAGTACTGATCCTTCTACTTTGTTTCAACTTTCCCATGATCAACACACCCCAGTTGCGTGTTTGATTCTGTCAGAGTACAGATATTGGTAGAATTCTTCAATTTCTCCATCACTGGTTTTGTTTTGGAGGGCATAAGGGAAATCATTGCATTCGCTCTTCTACTTGTGCATCACTTTTACTGGACAATCTTGCACATAAAGTATTATTTCTGTTATATTTTAACTCCTGCACTCCTCCCAGTGTTTATCACCCCCCCCTTTTTTTGGTAATTCTACAATACCTCTCTTTCTAATTATTAAGTTCTTTTTAATATAGGTAATCTGTCCAAATTCCTTAGCGTTTGTGAAACTCTCACTGTTAGCACCAAGAATACAAAACAGACCCCCCTATAGTCGAGTTTGGGAACGTCTTTTAGGAACCCTGGTGGCACTGTTAGATAATCCCGGACGGCTAGTAGCCATGAGGTGCTTGGTTCAAAGTTACCAGACTGTCCCCATGATATACATGAGGTTCTCTGCGCCTATAATGATTTATAACCTGGAAAATACTACACAGGGCATCTATGAGGAGAAATCAGCTTGATCAATAGGTGTTTTATTTTTTTTTTAATTTTATTTTCAAAGCCTGGGAATGAGGTCTAGGGTGGTGAGTGACAATGTAATACACATGTAGAGTTTTGCTAAAAGGTTTGCTCTGGAGAAACCAATAATGTTCTTTTTATTCTCACCAGGAAAAAATGTTTTTTTCAAAAACAGAGATCAAACAATCCATAGTTATGCTCTACAACAGCCAATATAACAATCCTATGAGAGAGAGAGTGGAAGATGAGCCTTTCTACTTCCATAAAGGGGCACTTCTTCCTGGCCTGGCCCGGTCCCTGTGTGTCAGAATCAATTCCATGGTAGTGGGACCTGGCAGGGGGATTAAGAACAACTGAAAATAACCCTCAAAAGTAACTTTTTATGTTATTGTTTCATGCATTAAAGCAGTGGTTATTAGCTGCTTAGGATCAGACTTAAAATTCAGGTTACTGCTGACACACTTTTAAAGACTTTGATTCAGCAGGTGCCATTGAAAGCACAAGAGTTTACATGAAAAAACAGAAAGCAAAAACTGTAGGTAATGTTGACATATTAAGAAAACAGTTGTACTTGGTACTTAATGTTATATAACTAACTCGGCGAAGGTGCTATTCCAGGATCTAAGTACAAAAAATAAAAACTTTCTAGGTTATTCTTAGATTTGTTCTCAGCTAATGTGCCTATGAACCGAGCGTTCTTTATGTTGGTTGCTGTCAAGTTGGCATGAAAACTCCATGCACACCAGCACTACCCGTGACCTGGTCCTACACTGTGGTTATGATCTCGGGCATGCTCAAGTCTACTCTGGCCAATGTGTGTTGTGTGTGCCTTTTAACCACGATCATGATCATTATATGATCTGTTTGATTTTCTTAACTCGGTTGCCAGACCTTTATTCTCAGTCTATTTTAGTCTAGGACCACCAGGAGCGAAACCAAGAGCATTTCACATTCTAATGGCCTAGCCACCATAATCCAAAAAGGTCGGTGATAGATGCTGGTCCTTACATAACTGTGATTAAGGAAACTGGTGAGAAAGCCGGAACAATTGTTACTATTTTTGTTTTTCTGGATTTCTATGTTTACCTCTTGCTGTCATCAAGTGATGACATCCTGACTCTTAGTGGTTCTATAGGTTAGAGTAGAACTTGCCCTTTCCGCTTCCAAGATTTTAGGTCTCTACAAGAGTAGACAGTCTCTTCTTTCTCCTGCAGAGAGGCTGATGGGTTTGAACTGCTGGCCCTATGGTTAGCCACTCAATGTGTAACCCACTGCACCACTAGATCCCCTTGTCTTTTAATAAGGCATAATATGATAGCCTTCCTCAGAAGTCTTTGGAGTAAGTATATTTAGTTTGCTATTCCTCTAGTCCTGGCTCTAGGTTCTTCCAACACTGCACTAGCTGGAGGTAGAGGAAACCACTCCGAAGCTAATCATTATCGATCTGCTTCTTGTCTCACTAAGCTTTCACACCTTAGAGTTGTGTTGTGGTAAAAATATAACTTTAGCATCTTGATCACAGCAAGCACCTGATTCATAGTTCCTTACAAATTCAATGGAAATCAGATCAGAGAAGCAAATTATAGGTCATGAAATATGTGCAAACTTGATACTGGCCCCCTTTAAAAAAAGAAAAAGGTGTGCAGAGGTAAGATTGTTAAGGTGCAGCCCAGAGGCCTTTATGAGAATATCTGTGTATCAGAAAATGTGGCCTGGAAGCAACCTTCTTCTTGACAGAGAATGGAGAATTAAAAATACTTAAAGATTCAGTGCAGCAGCCTGTCCCCAGCGATCCACTCTTAATTAAAGTGGTGATCTTTGTAGAGAAAAGGGACAATTGCAAGAGTCCCTCAATAATTATCTAGCAAATGATTTCAGATAATTACTGCAGAAGGTTTTCAAGACACAAAACACACTACAAAATTCAACCTCTCCTTTCAATTGAGAGCTTTTTCCCCCCCCAGAAACTGTTCTTTCATATTGATATGCAAGAGTAAGTCAAAAAGCATTGCTATGAAAATATAGAAATATTTATTATATACAAATATCAAAACGTGAAGCTATGGTTTCTTTATACACCCTGCATCCAGGACAATAATGTCTGAAGGCAAGTATCCCTCTACCAGGCACCACTTGAACTTGAATAATGTCAAGTGTTTTGTGACCATGATCAGCTCCATTTCCTTGGTGTGTCCCCAGAGACTGTAAAAATCCTCCTTGGAGACTGAGCTCTCCATTCTGAATCATCCTTCTTTTGATCAAGAAGGAACACCCTTTGCTACACAGTAAGTGGCCACAATACTCAGTCTGAGCATAGGTGACACTGTATTTTCTAGATGCCCTCTCTTGTTTTACAAATGACCAGCATACAAATAAAAGGATAAGTAAACATCTGCATCTATGTTGTCATTTTCGCTCCCTGGCCTTTTTACCCCTCTTTCTTAGCGGCGGGCTTTTCTCTCAAGTGCCAAGTGCTCCACCGGTGTGTGTTCACGCTAACCAAGGCAGTTGTCACTAGCGTTAGTGGTCAGTACCTAAAGTTGTATAGTATTTATAGCTTTTGGATGTCTGTGTACGGGGATAGATTTTATCCTATCAGGTATCATTGTACCTCTGATACATATTGAAATTTTCTTTTTGAAAATGAATGTAAAATTATTCCTATTTAATGTATCATTCCTGGCATAGTCAACCATATAATGTTCTGATTCAAAAAGGAACATACCATTCTATTGCAGCTCATGAACACCTAGATATTGATCTTTATTGATTCCATTTCATATTTGTAACTTCTAATTTTCCTAGAGTCATGCTTCATATATTGCAAGTTCCAATTTCTACTCATTTTGAGGCATGCCTCTGCCATAAATGAACATCCCAAAGGCCTTATTCCATCCAGGACATCTTGGTGGGCTCTGCTTTGAGGAAGCCACTCTTCCTCAGTCATCTGGTTCCTCCCCTCGCACTGTGCATCACTGACAAGGTCTGCTGCTCTCAGTAGGGTTCCAGTAACGGAACACATTTCTGTGCGAGCCATGGGTTTTCAGTGCCTAATTCCTCAGAAGTGAACATCCTCTTCCTTCTGCAGAGTCTAGTCTTCATCTGGAAGCTCTGCGGAAACCTTTTCCTTTTGCGTGACCCTACTGGTATTTTTAAATACTCGTAACTGAGCTTTCCAAATCACAGACACACACAGCTACCATAGTATGACTGGCTGACAGACAAATGGTGGAATATTTCTCCTGGACACAAATGATCTGCCTTTCTTCTGAACATTTAACTTTTACCTATGATGTACCCTGTATCTTACATACCATGTAGTGTTTTATAAACTTTTATTTATATTTTTTATTTTTCTATACTTGAATTCATTTGAGATAGAGTTATACCAAAGAATATAACATAAACATTTATTGGATTTATATGATTAATATTGTATTTTAGTATATAATGTATCCACATAAATAAGGCACACACATAATACGACTACTGCACATAGAAAAATAACACGAGAAATTTACATGCTATGATATGTCTATATATCTATATTTATTTATTTTGATGAGACTGATGGTGTAGTGTAAGTAATAATATTGTATATGTTGTACAATGGCATTAGACCACATATATAGATTTGGTACTTCTGAATTAGGTTTAAAGAATATTTCCTATTTGATTGTTTTATTATAATTTGAGAAGTTATAAATTCTTCTAGTAATGATTACTAGGTAGAGATTTAGTAATAAATGTTTTCCACTTCCAAGTTACCTTCCAAGATTTCATAACTTCTTAAACCAAATCTGTACAGTTTTTAAAACAAGTCACAGTGTCACCAGTTACTGGGAAGTCTTATCAGTAATACTGCTACATTCTTTGTGTTTTCCATTTCTAAGATCCAATAGTTACTCTATTCCTTATGTTGTATTTCTTTTATCAAGTTAAAAATAACTAATACAGGATCAGCAAGGGATGTCCTGTATCATAGTGGGATCAGCCACGTGGTCCACTCTGTGCATTGGCTGTTTGGAGCGGGGATATTGTTCTCCAGGGCTGGTGGACCAGGCTGTGCTCCACTCTCTCTTCCTCCCCATTCATTTGCTCCCATGTGCTCTGATCAGACATGTCTCTCCCCTCACTGCAGCTTCAGTGCCGCCCTCTAAAGTAAGTCCTTCTGGGGGGAGGGGCAGTTGTCCACTTAGTTGGGATTGGGGCTGGGCCCTCAGACCCTGCCACTGGTTCCCCTCCCCAATGCAGCACGCTGCATTCACATGCTTAAGTCTGGTCCCTTTTTACCTTTGGAAACACAATCAATACCCTCCCCTTGGGTGGGTTAGTGTCCTGTTCTCCTACTACACATTTCTATCTCTGCCCCCCTTTTTAGTTGGCTACCATATGTACCCCTGGCTTTGATCTGGCCTCTGCCATACAACCTGGTCCTCACTCCAGGAATGTTTGTATACAATAACTTTTTCCCTATGCCCCTTTTGCTTTTTTTTTTTTTTTTCAAGCTTACCTCAGCAGACTCATGTTGTACTTGTCCTTTTGTGCTTGGCTTCGTTCACTTAGCATGATTTCCTCCAGTTCTTCCTATGCGGCAATATGCTTCATGCGCACATCACTGCTTTTTAGCAATGCATAGTACTCCATTGTATGTATGTAAAACAATTTTTTAATCCATTCGTCTGTTGATGGAAATTTGGGTTGCTTCCAACTCCTTGCAAGTGTGAACTGTGCCCCGATGAACAAAAGATATAGTGTCTGGGGTCTTAAAGGCTTGAGGGTAAACTAGCAGCCATCTAGCTCAGAATCAACAAAGCCCACATGGAAGAAGCACACCAGCCTGTGTGGCCACGAGGTGTTGAAGGGATCAGGTATCAGGCCTCAAAGAACAAAAATTATATCATTGTAAATGAGGGTGAGTGCAGAGTGGAGACCCAAAGCCCATCTGTAGGCAACTGGACATCCCTTTACAGAAGGGTCTTGGGGAGGAGATGAACCAGTCAGGGTGCGATGTAGCAACGATGAAACATTCAACTTTCCTCTAGTTCCTAAATGCTTCCTCCCCCTCCCCACCACTATCATGATCCCAATTCTCCCTTACAAATCCGGCAGGACTAGAGGATGTACACTGGTACAGATAGGAACTGGAAACACAGGGAATCCAGGGCGATGATCCCTTCAGGACCAGTGGTGTGAGTGGCGATACTGGGAGGGTGGAGGGAAGGTGGGGTAGAAAGGGGAAACCAATTACAAGGATCTACATATAACCTCCTCCCTGGGGGTTAGACAACCGAAAAGTGGGTGAAGGGAGACATCGGACAGTGTAAGATATGACATAATAATAATAATTTATAAATTATCAAGGGTTCATGAGGGAGAGGGGAGCATGCAGGGAGGGGGAAAATGAGGATCTGATATCAAGGGCTCAAGTAGAAAGCAAATGTTTTGAGAATGATGATAGAAACAAATGTACAAATGTGTTTGACACAATGGGTGTATGTATGGATTGTGATAAGAGTTGTATGAGCCCCCAATAAAATTATTTGAAAAAAAAAAAGTGATATAGGAACCTCAAGCTTCACAGGGGGACCACTGACCCTTTTGTAATTCAAAGTGAGAGATAACAAGAGATTATAAAACTTTTATGCAATTTATATTTGTGTGTCTATAGATAGAGACATATGAATGTACATACATCTCATGTTCCTGCAATTATGAAATTATGAGTTATTGCAGGGATGGCATATGATACTTTGATGAATTTATAAATACCAGGAAATGTCTACTTGTTCCAAAATTCTGGTGGTGTGATTATTTCTCATCCTCAGTATGTGTCTAAATATAACACAAACTCATTCCTTCTGCTGATAAACCTTCAGTTATAAACACTTTAATTCTGAATTTACAACATTTACACTGCATATTAATGTCACTAGCACATACTTATGCGAGACTGGCCATTTGTTACTACTGCTTTTCCGTTATACGTCTAGGCAACATCAAGAAATGAAGAGAGGAGGACCAGTGAATTAGGTAGACAGAAAAATATAAGCCTTGACATTCAATGGAGAGTTAAATGCAGCCGCTTAATGAAATGACACACAATCTTCTGTTCTTAAAATGGCTCTATATTTATTTTGTTGGTAGCAATATTGCCACAGAAAGTCATCTTAAAATTTTGATTGATGCATTTTCAAGGTAAAATCAATTAACTGCATGCCCCCACCCCCCACGAATGTACACTTGATCATAGTTTTGTAGAGTAAGCTTTGTTTACTTTATTTACTCGCATAGGGGAAAACAAATGTAAATAGCTATTATTATTTGAAATAAGGAATGTATAAAGTGTAAATCAAGGAAGATCAAATTTAAATGGAGCAAATGAACCTAGGAATTAGTTAGCTAGAATGTATTGATCAATACGATTGTATTGAGTGCGTCCTACTCATAGGAACCTCTCTAAAATCCAATACACCCCTGCCAGCTTCATAATTGTTGTTGAGTAAAAGCACATAATTGCAGCCATTGTGCCAATCCATCTTATTTAAGGCTTCTTCTTTCTTGTTACCCAAGCACGATGTATTTGCCCTTGTACAGGCAGCCACATGCTTCAAGAAAAATCTTGAAAAATCCTTTTCATGATGAATGCAATGTCATTCCTCTTAAATTTGTCATTCCTGAAAAATTAAACCATATGATTAATTTAAAATGGTTGATTCTAGGCCATTTCAGCTCACTAACATCAAGAGCAGTGGTTCTCAACCTTCCTTGTACTGTGACCCTTTAATGCAGTTCCTCGTGTTGTGGTGACCCCCAACCACAAAATTATTTATATTGATACTGCATAACTGTAATTTTGCTACTATTATGAATCTGGCAACCCCTGTGAAAGGCTCATTCGACCCCCAAAGGGGTCGCGACCCACAGGTTGAGAACCACTTATCTAGAGTGTTGATCTTCAGGAGTTCCATGTCATTTTTTAAAATTTCATTTCATACAACTTCTAATTTTCAAAGCTTCATACTTTGTATAATCTGAGTTCCAATAGATTCCTAAGGGATGCTAATGGATGGTTGCAGCTATTTCTCCTCACTTTGAGTCATGCCCAGCAGCACACAAAGGTCCAAGAGGCTTTCCTCCAATCATGTCATTGCGGCCCATTCTGCTTTGAGCCATAAGCCTTCGCTCAGTCACAGTGGGAGTGCCTCCCGCCCCAGGGGCTCATTGACGGGCCCTCTAGCTGGCAAGGTTCTGCTGTTCTTCTTGAGGTTTGACTACCTAACCACATCCCCCTGCCCCTCATGAGGTTCTGGGCGGCTTGTTCCTCAGAAGGGGGCTGACTGTTCCTTCATTGCAGTGTCTTTATTAGCCACTGATGAATAGCAGCCGTCTCTCCTGTTACCAACAGGATAACGTGATAAATGGAGAAAAGGTTGAAGTTGTCCAAGATTTTGTCTTACCTGGACCCACAGCCAATGCTCATGGAAGCAGCAGTCAAGTGATCAAAGGATGTGTTGCATTAGGTAAATCTGCTGCACAAGATCTCTTTAGAGCAGTGGTTCTCAACCTTCCTAATGCCGTGACCCTTTAATACAGTTGCTCATGTTGTGGTGACCCCCCCACCCCCAACCATAACATTAGTTTCATTGCTACTTAATCACTGTAATTTTGCTACTGTTATGAATCGGGCAACCCCTGTAAAAAGGTCGTTCAGCCCTCAAAGGAGTCGCGGCCCACAGGTTGTGAACCCCTGCTTCAGAGTATTGAAGGGTAAGTGTGTTACTTTGAGGGCTCAGGTGTACCTGGCCAAAGCCACTGCATCACATAAGCCTGTGGAAGGTGGACATTGAATAAGGAAGACAGGAGAAGAATTGATGTATTTGAATTGTTGTGCTGGAGAAGAATATACAAAGTACCTTGGACTGCTACAGGAACAAACATCTGTATTGGAGGAAGTAAGGCCAGAAACCAGGATGGTAGACCTCGTCTTCCATTCTTTGGACATATTGTCAGGAGAGGCCAGTCCCTGGAGAAGGACATTGTGTTTGGTTCAGTAGAGGGGTGGCAACAAAGCAGAAGGCACTCGCTGAGATGGATTAGCACAGCAGCCGTGTCAACGGACTCAAGCACAGGTACCACTGTGAAGACGGTGTAGGACCATGTAGTGTTTCTTTCCATGGTGCACAGGGTGGCTATGGGTCAGAGCTGACTTGATGCCACCTAACAACCACAACAACACATCGACAACAACAGCAGCGTGTTCTTTGTTTGGTTCTTGCTGTGGTTCAGAGTTTCCTAATTACTAGTGAATTAGAGCTGAAGGGAGAAATGAAGGAACCTAATTAAAGAAGGGGAAATCATAAACATTTCATCAAAGGATTAATTATGCGTTGACTTATGGAAAGTTCAATAATATAATTCAGAAATAATGGGTGTTTTAAAATTAATTAGAAGGAGACTAACAGATAAACATTCAGTACCTAATTGAAGAGGGGATAATGACATTAGAACAAGTAAAGGTATTTGTTTGATCTCATGAGGAAATCATCTTTTATTCCTTTTCAGATCCTCTGTGCAATCAGGGAGGACTTTCAATAAAATAAACATCATGACTAAGTGTAACATCTGCCCATAAATGTAATGGATTGTTACATTTTATTATGATATTCAAAATGAAGGTTTTACAGTGGGATGGGAAGTATTGCCATCTTCGGTGTAAAGCTAAGAAATGTAAGGTCTGTGACCCAGTAAACCTTTTCTTGGTTGATCAAAAGAGTGAAGTGATAAACTTAAGTAATGAGATTCCAGACATTCTAAACAAGTATAATGCCTATAAAAACAACACGAAAAATGTCTTTCTGAGAACTTTATTATCTTTATTCTGCTGGACATGAACTTTAAGGAAAACTGAAACTTAACCAGGAATGTATGGAACTTGAGGTTTTATGTTGAGTAAGGTATTTTGTGATTTAATAACTGTGAATTGTCTCTGTGGTTTTCCTTTGCAAAAACGACATAAAGTTATTCTCATAAGAGAAAAATTATACATATGTATTTATTTATATACACTTATAATTTCTTTAGTCTCAATTATTTTTTAATAGAAGTAAATAATGGCATACTCTAAGACAAGGGAGACCAAATATTTAACTATTAAAAAAATTTCCTTAGTAAATTGAGAAATATTTGATACTTAGTTTTATCTTTTTTAAGCTGCTTTGTCTGATGTTTTAGTATATAAGAAACTCTTTTTCAAGAAACTTGGCACATAGTATTCGATATTAATTTAAGACTAAGAAATCTGAACCCAGGCTGCTGACCTCTGTTCATTGATTGATAAAATAGAGACAGCAGTGGTTCCTTCCTGACTGGGCTATTTTCTGAAGATCAAATCACACGTGGACAGCCCTTGAGACAGGAGCACAGAGTGGCTGCTATTTGATGCCATCCGTTGGTTCCACCTCACAGCAAACCTATGTTCAACAGAGAGCAATACTGCTGGCTCCAGTGCCATCCTTACAGTTGTCCCTGTATTTGAGTGAGCACCAGATAAACCTAGATATTGTGTCATGTCACTGTGAGATGGAAAAGTGAAAATGTACAAATGTCCTTCTAAAGGCCAAGCCTTTTATCTTTCCTGATTTAGAATGAGCAGATTTCATTTATCTTTGATCTGTTGAGGCATGGATCCACCTTTTCAGAAGGAAATTTTTCTAGGTGAAAAAAGAAAGTAGCAACTTCAACCTGCAGGTCAAAGCTTAGTAGAAAAAAAACCTAAAAGGAAATTGACTACTGTGAGCTCTGGAGCATTTTTCTCTTAATCCCCGTGTCTGGCATAAATGTTTAGTAAAGATATTCCCACCTGAAGGCTGAGAAAATGTAGACATTTTACTCTCGATCTTAAGGCTCCTCAAACTCAACTGAAATCCCTATCCAGGTGGAAACACTGGAAAAATCAAATTATCATATTCCACTTTCTCCTCTTTTATTTTGGTTTTCTTAAAACCTTCCTTCACTTCTGATCTCTTAGAGAAGGAACAGATTTGTAGCTTCCACTTTATAATGCTTCTCCTAGATTTCTTATATGCTGATTTGAAGACATTGCCTTTACTTTCTATTTTAGGGCCCTAAATAAGCTCTGTATCCATTTTCACAAGAACATTTTGCTTTGTCTGAAGTATTGTATGCCAGTAAAATATTAAAGCTGGCTTTACACCTAAATATGAAGCACATACACGTGCCTCGGTCCACTAAGATGCACATAGGAGCTTCAACAGAAGCTTTTCAGTATCACCTATGTTCCCCTAAGACATCTGTGTGAGTCTGGGTACATTAGAGAAACAAATCCACAGAAATTCATATGTAGAAGAGAGGGTTTTATGTGAAGGGTAAGTGTACAACAAGAAAACCTCCCAACCCAGTGCTGCCCAAGCCCACAAGTCCAACATTAACCCATATGTCCGCCACCAACCCACAAAGTCCTCCTCCATCTCACAAAACACACACTATGACGCCAACTGCAGGAGGAAAGCCAAATCAGTGAACCTGTAAGCATCTCAGAGCTGGCAGGGGTGTCCACACGGCTGCTCCAGCACCCAGGGTTGCATCGGGGTAGGTCCATGCGGCTTCTCCTTGGGGATGTCTTGCAGGAAGTGAGCCTTGCCAGCTGAAGCAGGGAACTGGCTAAGGCAGCTGCACCCTGGTCCAAGCATCGCAAAGCAAGAGACCCGAGAACTAGAAAGGCAAAGCTCATGGAGCCATTTATCCCTTTGGCCTTCAATTAACCCCACATGTGTTTATTGGCCAGGTTGGCAAAATAAACTTTAACTATCTCAATATCATTCTGTTCTTACTGTTTGTTACCATGCATGTTACCCCTGATTCATGGCCTTGCCACACACAATGGAATCCAATGCTGTCAAGGCTTATGGATTGGGTTCACTGGATCCACTGGGTGTACATTGACTTACATATTTGGGCAACAGAATATCAGACCTCTCTTCCTCGTGTCTTGCTCTGAAAGTTCCACTGAAAGCTGTTCGGCATCAAATCAACATACAAAACTCCACTGGACATAAGTGGTCTGTGTGTATGAGCTGCCTTGACTGGAATTTGAATCCTGCTCTCACATCTTGTGCACATACTCAAAACGATTTCAAATAGCAGGAGTGTAAGGATTGGAAATAAAGAAGAAGGATCAGTAGTTGTAAAATGCAGCCTTTGACAAAACAGGATTTCACTTGAAAGAACTTTGTACAATGAATGGCCTATTCTTTAGGGCTTTTTTTCAGCAATAAGAATGATAATTACATGAATGTGCAAGAATCAGTAGTTAGAAAAGGAAAAGGGTAGAGCGTGCTTGACGTCTCAAGATGAAAGACCAGAAGCAAAATATCTTGCCTCGAAAAATAGTACTGTAGGATGCGCTGGGCAAAATATTGAACAGGATTGGGAGCTAAAAGAGAATATGGAATGGATCTATAGAGTTAATTTATGATGAAGGCTCAAAGTCTTTATTGATGAAACAAAGACAACCACATGAATATGGCTTACATCTCAACATAGAAATTTTAAAAACACACAAAACTTTTCATACATGAGTCAATAACTAGCATCATGGTAAACATAGCAAATACATTGACAAGGATTTTATTTGACTTGGATTCACAATCCACCTCTCTAACGTGTTAAAGACCTTGTTCTCTACTCATCAAAGTAGGTGTAGAACATTTCCTTTGTAAACTAAGTTTGGGTAATTGACCTTGGTAACCCTGGAGACTATGATCCTGATCCCCCAGGCCCAGAGACTCATTCCTGCCAGGTGTTTCTAGCTAAGATGCTCTCATAACTCTGCCTTTTGTAAGCTCCACACATATATGCAAACAGCCACTGCCACATCTATACAAATCTGTGGATAGTCACCCAGTCTCCCACCAGAATCTGAGTCGCCTGCATGACTACCCAAGTATCTATTTGCAAATCAGCACCATCAGGATTTCTCCTATAGAACAGTGCTTGTTCCTATTGACTTTAACTCTTGTAAACCCACCAGTGGCTTTTCCAGACTTCGTGATGTTTTCCTAACCTTGCTTGTAGTGCATATTAAGTGTTAATTTGTCTACTAGATTGTGACTTCCACTACCTCATTAGAAAATGATAACCTTGATAACCATTAAAAAAGGTTTCTTTTAGTGTGAAATTTGTATTGACTTTTTTATCATTGTGATCCCATAAAATACTTGTGCTTTTGTGATTGGCTAACTTCACTCAGCACGGTGTCCTCCAGGTCCATGGATGTTGGAGGTGTCTCATCGATTCATTGTTATTCTTTAAAGTTGCACAGTATTCCATTGTGTGCGTGTCCCAATGTTTCCATTTATATATAATAGATCGAGGTTATATATAATAGACATTGTATATTAGATTATATATAATAGATAGCTATATATATGCATTTAGATTACTTCTACCTTTTTGCTATTGTGAATAGTGCTGTGATGAACGTGCGTGTTCATATATTTTTAAAGCTTGTGAGCATACGTCTAAGGTGCCACCATGGGTCTCTCCCTGTGTGGAGCCAAGTAGCATAATGAAAATCAAAAACACATGAAAATCTTCTTTTTTCCAATGATGAATGGACCACACAAACATCTATTTCTACATCTTTGAGACCAGAAGCCAATACCACAATCAACTGCTCTGAAAAAAAAGAAGTTATATTAGAAGATTGGGGCTAGAGCGGGAGAAAAATATGGAACAGAATTCAAAATCATGAAAGAGACCTAGCTTACTGGTTGGAGAGAGTCTTGACAGACCCCATGGCTGTGGCGCTTTGTCACCCTTCAAGTCTGGAACTGAACTCATCCCACCACCACCACCCCTACCCCCACCCTGACCCCACCCTGACACCCAGTCATAATAATCACTAGTTAACATCAAAAGCACAGCATTTTCCTGAGGACAAAGTTCAGAGGGCGAGAAAAGAAAGAAGAGAAACAGGAAACTCAGGGAAAAAGTAGCAGAAGTGAGTTTAGCACATTGAAGCAATTTTAATGGGTAGCAGAAGTGAGTTTAGCACATTGAAACAACTCAAATGGGTATGAATTGTTCTATCTAACACTTATGATCTACTCTATAAACTTTCACTTATTCGCAATAAAAAGTTTACCATATATAATGTTAAAGAGTAAAGATATCACGTTGAAGACTAGGGTGCACCAAACCCCAGCCATGATGGTTTCAGTTGTTGCATGTGCGTGTAAAGCGGGATCATGAACAAGAAAGATGGGGGGGAAGTCAATGCCTTGGAATCATGATGTAAAAGGAATGTTAAATGAACAATGAACTGCCAGAATAGGGAGAAAAACATATTATCTTGGAAGATGATCAGCTCCTCAAGAGCTAGGCTGCTTGAGACGTGCTTTGTGAAGGGATCAGCCCTGGGTAAACAGGGAGTATTTCTAGGATTGAAACAGTGACCTTAACAATGGGCCCAAATGCACCAGTAACTGAGTGGACGTTGCGCCCCAAGCAGTGTTCCCTTCTGCTGTGTGTGGGTTGCTGAGCGTTGGAATGGATTCTGACTTAGGTACCTCATGACTACCAGCGTGGAAGGCAAGAGTTCTTCCTCGTACCGCCAATTCCCTCCACAGCCTGGAAACACATCAACACTAACTTGCTGCTATAGCAAACTTATACAGACCTTATGTAGGATTTCTAAGATCGTCAATATTTATGGGAATAGACGGCCCCTAGTTTTTTTCACTGAGCAGCTGATTGGTGAGCCAATGATTGGTGAGCCCTCACCCCCTTAAATTCTTTATTTTACAAAACCTACATTTTCCCCTGATTCTCATCATATTATATCTTTTAAGACCCACCTCTAGATCCTTGTAATCAGTTCCCCCTTCCTACTCCACCTTCCCTGAATCCTCCCGGTATCACCACTCTCACCACTGGTCCTGAAGGGATCATCTGCCCTGGATTCCCTGTGTTTCCAGTTCCTATCTGTACGTGTAAATCCTCTCTGGTCTAGCCAGATTTGTAAGGTAGAATTGGGATCATGATAGTGGGGGTGGGAGGGCGGGGGAAGAGGAAGCATTTAGGAACTAGAGGAAAGTTGTATGTTTCATCAATGCTACACTTCGCCCTGAGTGACTCATATCCTTCCTGCAACCCCTCTGCAAAGAGATACCAAGTTGCCTAAACATGGGCCTTGGGTCCCCACCCCGCACTACCCCTTATTCATGATGATATGATTTTTTGTTCTTTGGTGCTTGATACCTGATCCCTTTGACACCTCATGATCACATAGGCTGGTGTGCTTCTTCTATGTGGACTTTGTTGCTTCTGAGTTAGATGACCATTTGTTTATCTTCAAGCCTTTAAGACCCCAGGTGCTATATCTTTGGATAGCCAGGCACCATCAGCTTTCTTCACCACATTTTCTTATGTCCTCCCTGGGGTGGGTGAGGGGAGACGTCAGGCAGTGTAAGATATGATAAAATAGTAATAATTTATAAATTATCAAGGGTTCATGAGGGAGCGGGGAGTCGGGTGGGAGGGGGAAAATGAGTAGCTTTTTCCAAGAGCTAAAGTGGAAAGCAAATGTTCTGAGAATGATGAGGGCAACAAGTGTACAAATGTGCTTGACGCAATGGATATATATATGGACTGCATTAAGAATTGTACAAGCCCTCAATAAAATGATTTAAATTTAAAAAAAGAATAGAAAAGAAAGTACAAAATACTAAAAACTGGAATAAACATGCATCAAATCAAAAGGAGGGGGAAAAAAGAAAGAGCCACCTCTAAATTTAAATGAATCTGCAAAAATGAATCAACTGGCTGATTCTGAGTTCAACACAACAGGAAGCCTTTTCTCAGGTCCACCCACTTTCCCAGCTTTATTTTCTTGATGTCCTTATGCAATCACTCTCCAAGGGACTGACATTCATGGCTCATTCCCATGGAGTCTTAAACAAACAAACTCCAAGATATGTGGTTTGTTTTATTCATTAATGGAAGCAGGAGCTCAATTCTTAGACCATAAAGACTGAAAATAGGTTTCCCCAGATTTCTCACTATGTTCTAGTTTTTATTTGCAACCGGGTTTATACCCAAGAAATAGAAGGGAGAAGCTTACAATTGTTAACTCTGCTGAGAATTCTTATTAGGTGAGTCAGCTAACTATAGGCACTGTCGTAAACGCGGCAGACACTAAGCTGCTTATTATGCTTACAAAAGAGAATGAGGTTTTTAAAGATCAGATCTCTGCCATACAATGGAAATGTAATCTTAAAAATTAATTCACATTGATTTCTAATTTACTGAACCATAATTTTGTACATTATACACAACTCATTTTGCAATCTGTTGAGTGGAGTATGTTTAAAATTGGATTCAGGGATAATCCCATCAGCATGAGATCATCTAAAAATAACCAACCTAGCCTGGGGCAATCAGGACCATAGTTTCTGGGGACACCAGAGTGCAAGGTAATAACATAACTCACAAAGACAAGGTTCTACGTCCTACTTTGGTGAGTAGCCACCTGAGATGCAGCTCCTGATCTCTCCCTGTCCCAGAGAAAAGATGATGAAAATTTAAGGGCATATGAGAACATTTAGTTCGGTGGACTCATGCACCATGCACACTTCAATTTCATTCATTGTGAGGCCCGAAGAACTAGATGATCCCCTGCTAACACTACCAACTTCCTGAAAAGGACATTTGATTCAAAGGTTGTGGAGAGAGTAGTAAAAAGCTTGTGGAATAAAACTCTACACCATGTTAAGAAACCAGGCTTACAGATCAAATAGAGATTCCCCAAACTATGGTCCTTGGTTACTTTTAGGTCTGTTACTATAATAATCAACCATTTAAGATTAAAAGGGCAGCATTTATCGAAGTGCAAATGTGGAACAAAGCCTCACTTATTGCCATTGAGTCTATTAGTACCCATAAAGACCCCAAACTACTGGGCAGGGTGGAACTGCTTTGATGGGTTTCTGAGACTGTAACTCTTCACAGGAGTGGAAAGTCCCAACTCTCTCCCAAGGAACAGCTAGCTATTGCTTTTGAACTGTGGACTTTTCAGTTAATAGCTCAGTACATAACCACTATGCCACCAGAGATCCAAAGTTAGGAAAGGTATAGCCTATAGATAAAATCATCTGGTCATTTAACTCTGCTGTAGCTACAAACCAAGGAGCTCTGGTGGCATAATGGATACACCTTTGGCTACTAATTGCAAGTGTCCACAGTTCAAAATGCCCAGCTGCTCAGTGGAAGAGAGATGGGGCTTTCTGCCCCCAGATTTGGTCTTGGAACTCACAGGGGCAGTTCTACCTTGTCCTATAGGGTCATTATGAGTTGGCATTGACTTTACGGCAATGAGTTTGGTTTTTGTTTTGTTTCTGCTACATTGTTATCAGCATGTTCCCCTGGTGGTGCAGTGGGCTAAGTGCTGGGCTGCTAACAGAAAAGTTTGAGGTTCAAAACCATGAGTTGTTCTGCAAGAGAAAGACGAGGCAGTCTACTTCTGTGATTTACAGTCTGGGAAACCATATGTCGCAGTTCTACTAGGTCCTCCAGGGTCACTATGACTTGGAAACAATTTCATGATAGTGGATTTGGTTTTGATTTTGAGAACTTTCCCCAAAACCAAAAAAAAAAAAAGATTTTTAATTTACCTATAAATGAGATGGGAGAAACCCCAACCCCAACTACCATCAAGTTGATTCCAACTCATGTATCATTTCATATGCTGTAAATCTGTATAGGAGCAGACAGCATCATATTTCTTCCAGAGAGTGGCTAGTAGACTTAAATTTCCAATCTTGTGACTAGCAGGGCAAACCTTACCTGGCAAGGCCATGGCTCCTAAGTATAGAAGGAAACACAGTCCACCAAGTGTCTCACTAGTGTGCTGTACGGTTCATTGGATGTTTACTGTAGTTGAACATACTGGTTTTCATGGTTTCTCATGTGTACAAGTTAAGCTACTCCATAGGGTTTTCCAGGCCACAGCATGTTGGAAGCAGAGCACCAGTCCTATATTCCCAATCACCTCTACATGGGTTTCTACCGCCTTTCCCTCACAGTATATAATTACCAGACACATTTAAGCATTCTTTGTAGTTTGAAAGCAATGCATTTGATCATTATATTATCCTTTATATGATGCTATTCCCTGGACACAAAATTAAGATAATAAACATAGTGATATTTCCAAATTAATAATTAGTACCCTTTTTAGCTTTTTAAAATTTATTTTCATAATAAAATTCTTCAGCTGTTTTTTCCCCCCCTTAAACATTAAGGTTAATCTGATTTGGAATAAGATACACCCTACCTTCTCCAAAATAGAGTTACTAGAATCCTAAAACTTCAAAACTGAAAATTAATATCTTTAATCTTACAAAGAAACAGTGTTTTCATTCCTGTTTACTTCATTATGAGTGTTTCCATAAAACATATTATACTTCTCCTAGATAGTGGTCATCTCTAACCAAGAAAAAAATTAAAAGACACCCAAACAAGTACAGGAAAACATATTTGCAGTCTTTCACTTGACTTCACCCCAGAGGAACTCTATGTTAATAGTGAAACAGCCCCATACGGTTTCCAAAACTATTGTATTAACAGAAGCACACTGCCACAGCGCTACTGGTAAATTCCAACCACAAACCTTTCAGTTAGAAGAGTCTAAATGCCCAAATACTGTCTGCCCAAGGTGTCTTTTAAGTTCTCTTTTTATTTATTACTTTTCTTGTGTGAAAATTACTGAGCAACTTAGTTTTAATTTTTCATTCAACAGTTTTACATGGTTTCTTTTGTGAGATTTGTTGTAATTCCCTCAATGGAACAGCATTCCTCTCTCTTCCTCCCTGGCTTTCCCATGTAGATTTTTCTCTCTAACCCTCACTACTTTCTGATCTTTATTTTTGTGTCAATTGCTACTGTTTGTGTTTCCATAGTTCATTGTTCTGAGGAATTCATTCCTCATGAGTGCTATTGTTCACTTTATACACCTGTCTGCTGTTGGCTTCAAGATGGTCCCCACAGTTGGGTCTAGTTCTAGACTAAGGGTGTCTTGCAACTTTCACTGCTCTATCAGACTAGTAAGTCTGGCTTTATTTGTGATGTTGGAATGTGCTTTTTTGTATTTCTTGCTTTCTATGAAGTGCCTTCTGTAGTGCTGATCAGGATGCTCAATGTGAAGACCAGGCTACTAGTCCTTCTGGTCTGAAAGAGCGGAAGATGTGGTCTATGTGGCCATTCATTCTTCTTCTTTTTTTTTTTTTAAATCATTTTATTAAGGGCTCATATAACTCTTATCACAATCCATACACACATCAATTGTGTAAAGTGCATTTGTACATTCATTGCCCTCAACATTCTCAAAACATTTTCTCTCCACTTAAACCCCCGGTATTAGGTCCTCATTTTCCCCCTCCCTCCCTGCTCCTCCCTCCCGCATGAGCCCTCGATAGTTTTTAAATTGTTATTTTGTCACATCTTGACCTGTCCGGCTTTTTTTAAATTGTTTCATTGAGGGCTCATACATTTCTTATCACAGTCCATACATACATCCACTGAGTCAAGCACTTATGTACACCCGTTGCCCTCATCAATCTCCAAACATTTGCTCTCCACTTTAGCCCTTAATATCGTTTGCTCATTTTCCCTCCCCCTCCCACTCCCCCTCCCTCCTGAACCCTTCATAATTCAGAAATTAAATTTAAAAAATTAAATTAAAAAAATTTCCTAGCAGTTTTATTGACACATAATTTATATATCATACAATTAAATAGCTCAATTGTTCAACCCTATCAAGGAAAGTTGTGCAATCACTACAACATCAAGTATAGAGGGTCCCTCAACATGGTTAAATTTACTTTAAAATGAATTGTGCAATCAAAATTCATTCTAGTGTTCCCTCCCTTTCTCCCCTTCATTATTTACTCCTGAAATCCCTTTTCCTCCCTATCACTTACCACCCACTTATTTTCCCTATGTACGTCTGTATTAGTTATTATCATTACATATCCACTCCTCCTGTATTCCATAGCTTGGAGATCCAAGAGGAAACCAGAACAAGCAAAATTGCACTAAGGTGGTAAGGCTGCAATCAGAAGAGTGTACAGACAAAAGTACAAATAATGCGTATGAAGGAAAAGACCGCCAACAACATTCAAAGCCAATGTAGAAATGTCTGTCATGGAACCAGTAAGAGATATTTGTACCCAGAGCAGATTCAGGTCACATCTATAGGGTGGTCAATTGGCCAAATGTCAAGTTCAGTCACGCATAATCAAGATTGCATGGGTCTCTGCCTGATGGTAAGGCTGTGGCTAGAGTGGATTTGCCAGTGGCTCAGCCTCAATAGATTTCTGCAGATGGATTGTGGGCTTCCTTAACCCTCACAAATTGGGTGTTGATCATTTTTGCTCTGATGTTTTTCTCACCATTATTTGAATTTCATTTTGGATCACACAAGCTTTCAAAATCACCAGGGCCCCCCCCAGGAGAAATCTGGGGCTTTCTTTTCATGAAAATGTTGTCTCAAGGATCCACAGGGGAAATGTTATTCTGTCCTATAAGGTTGCTATGAGACAGTGACACCAGGGTTGCTTAAAATTATACCTAGTGGTTATAAAAGTATTATGTTCTCTATTTGGAAAAGCTGCCAAATATCTTAATGTTAGATTTTTCAGATGTGGATTTCCAAGTCTTTCTTCCAATGCACCTATGACAGATTTCAACCACCAACTTTGTAGGCACTAATCAACCACTTCACCATTTGTACCACATGGCATATAGATTCCCACAACTTTTTATTTTCCTTGTAATTTGTTTTTGATGTAGATGTGACATTTGTCCTGTTCTTTCCCATGGTCTGTAATGTACTGATTTTTTCACGATGTGACAATATTCCCAGCCCCCTACATTTGTTCCAAGTTGTTAGATCTAGTGAGTGTAGATGTGAATCAAATGCTAATCTTGGCCAGGACATATAACAGATGCACTTACACCAGAGCCTGCATAATTCCTGGTTAAAATTGACTGCCTTCCAAGCTGAGGGGCTCATTTCCCCATACTGTATCTGGCAGTGTTCTCCTGCTATTCCTAAGGTTGTCAGTGGCTAATTCCTCACAATGGACAGTTATTCCCAGTCTGTTCTTAGACTGGAAGTTCCATTGAAATCTGTTCACCTTGGCTGAACCTGCTGGTACTTGAAATACTGGTGGTATAGCTCATGGCATCTTGTAACTCACCACCATGGGAGAGCTGGAAAGATCCGCTTTCTAGTCCAAATGCACAGACT
>NW_022111369.1:28407461-28422152 GCF_000313985.2 Echinops telfairi
TTAATGGACCTGTCTTTTTTGACTTGTACCCAGAGGTAAAATGAGGTGAAGACAATACCTTTCATTCACAATTCGAAGTAAGATTGTTTTTGGATGTTTTACATTTAATTGCCCTTGTAAATAACTTTGGGACTTCTTTGGTTTATATAAAGGGAGTTGGAGCAGGGGAGGATGAGCTAAACACTTTTCTGCCCATCTAATCGACACACGATCTTTGATTTGACCTCCTCTCTCTGTCAGTCCTTTCTTTAGCCCACGAGTCACCTTTGTAATAAAGACATCATGAGGTATTATTCACATCATAATATTGTGAAGTGTAATCTAAATTGGTTGAGGGACTCTTTGACCTCTTCTAGAAAGTACATTTATGATCACAGTAACCCTCTGTCTTTCAGTTTTCAACGAACATGATCTTTTCATAAATCTTGTCTGGAATAAATGCCAGGCAACAAGCAGTAGATAATGAAGCAAACTAATATAGTCACGGCCATGTCAGTTTGATTTTGTGGCAGCATATTTTTAGGGGAGAAGCCTAGAAAACTGTCAGACCGTGAAGGTTTTCTTCATCCAAAATTAAACGTGACTTCCAGGGCAAGATGGCCGATTCCAAACACATACGACTAGACTTTCTACAACAACCAGGACAAAGGAAATCCGTGGGAAGGAAGTCTACGGAGCCGCAGTCTCAGAGAATGTCTAGAAAGTTGAGTGAATCAAATCCCCACTCCCCAGAGACTGCATCCAGGAAGAAGAGGGCAGGAGAGGAGTGTTCAGCACGGCCCCCACCAACCCTGGCCCCCAGCCAGCGCCATTCCTCTCTGCTCCCCCAGCATGGTCACCCTGTCTGCTTCTGAACCCTCATGGGGCAAGTGACCCAGCCTTGGCATGAACCCCCACAGCACAACCAGGACATAGCGCAGGTCCTCACAGAACCCCACGCCAGCACATAGCACGGTCCCCTGCAGTGCACACAGGCAAGCCAAGGAGCCCCTCATGGTGCCAGCAGCCATGTCCAAGGCCTACGATGACACCAGTCAGCTGTCCCCAGTATGGATCTCTGCCCCACAGGATTCACACGATCCACCTGCAAGCACGTAGACACTACCTGGCACCACGACCCGGTCACTGCAGTCCACCCTGCTCTCTCACTAAATACAACTACAGAGTTCCGGGACTGAGGGGAAATTTCATAAAAAGAAAACTCTCCTACTTTTCTTCGTCTTCTCTAAATCATAGCCTGCCGTTTCTCCTTTTCAACCGTTTATGTTTATTTTCCTTTCTCTTCTCATTTCTTTCTCTTTTATTCCAACTACCTTCTTTTTTCCGCTCTCTTTCTCTTGATCTCTTTCCCTCCTATTTTCTATTTCTGCCTCTTTTTTCTTGACCTTTTATGTTTTATTTCATGGTTCCAGTGATTTCTCCTGGCACCACCTACCTGACAGATTCCCCTATCCCCTTATTACCGAGCAGGCCTCCCCAAACTAGCAGCTGCTCCACAACGCTGTGAACACTGCTCTGTGCGAGAAGCAACTGCATGGTGGTTAACAACAACAGCAGTCAGTAGGAACAGCCTATGCTTCATTGGAATTTCAGAGCAGGAAGAAACAAACAAACCAATCTACAAAGAAAGTAGTGCAAGAAGTTGTGGAAGAAAACTTTCTAACACCACAAATGAGGAGAAAAATCACAAGTCATAAGCTGAGAAAGCCCAACATGGGAGGAAAGTCATTGTCACATGTACAGACAAACCGTCCGATACAACAGCCGAGGAGAGGGTCCTGAAAGCCGCTGGAGGAAAAGCAGTCACCGACAAAAGAAAGAGAAGCTGCAACTATCAGGCCTTAGAGATGAAAAGGGATTAGACATCCCATAAAACTCAGCAATACCTCTGCTGGGCATCCACTGTTGACTGCAGCTTAGACGTCTGAAATGTAAGCCCCCACCTAATTCACAATAAAGAGTAAACTTAGAGAAAACAACAACAAAATGAAATGCTTTAAGAATCTAACTTTGGCAAAGTTTATTTATAAATACAAATAATTTCTCTTCCATACTTTTCAAAGGGTAGACAACAATTTCTTGATTATCATCAAAAATCATTTTATAAAGTTAATTTTTACCTTACAAATGTTTACATAAACTTAGAAGTGCTTAGAAAAACTTATTATGTATAAATACTCAACAAGAAATACTTTCAAATGTGGTCATGTGCTTCTGGTCTTCTAATATTTTCACCGGAGTTTTACATCAGTTGTTAAACTAATATGCATTTTGTCTTGCTCCACATTTCATCGATACATTCTCATTTTACTTCAAAATTCTTGAATGATAGTAATATATACCTTCATATAAACTATAAAACACTAAGTTGAAAATTCTCAACATTCATCATTCTCTGAACATTCAGGTTAATGGTTTATACTGCTGTCATCGATCCTACAATAAACGTCCTAATACTTTGGCTGTGGACTATTTCCAGGATGGTGAATTACTTGGGCAAGGTTTGGTACATTTTTATGCTGCCGAGATATCAACTGCTATAATCCGAGAAGGACATTGTACAATTTAGCATGTGAACAGTAATGTTCAGGAGTGCTAGTATACAATATTCTTTAAATATTGTATATATCTTTTTAAAAGTTTGAGATTTTATAAGTGGAAATGACACATCACGATCTTTTCTGCTTTTAATATTAGAATGAAGAAGGTGTCCCACAAGAAGGAATACTTGAAGATATGCCTACAGATCCTGACAACGAGGCTTACGAAATGCCTTCAGAGGTAAACATTTATATAGAGTCACCTAAAGAAATAACGTGTAGGAGTTCAAATGGCATGTTTCTAGTGGGTAGGAACTGAATAGCGGCCCTGTCGACTTTCCATTCTGTCCTCCTGTACAGAGCCACAGTCTCAGAATCCCACAGGGGCAGTTCTCCCAGTCCTATATAGACTCGATGGCAGTGAGTCTGACTTTGAATCTTCAGCAAGAATAGTTTGCTTGCTGGAGCCACAAGAGTGAGCAAATGCCAAGCCATGCATTATTTTAGCAACTTGCAAGCTAAAGATTACTTTTCTATTTTTAAGTGATCATTGAAATGGAGGAAGATGAACATATGACAGAGACAATACTGTATACCCCTATCTACAAAGCCTAAAGTATTTACAACATGGAAATTTTCAGGAAAAAAAAATTTTCCCTCCCTTTCACTAGAAAATCATTTTATTAGAAATTTTGCATTCTGAAATATATTTCAAAGTGAAATCATAAAGAAATCAACTGAATGCCAAATGAAGATAATATTATTTGTGAGCATTTCTAGTAGAATATTTACATAGTAAAATCAAGTGTTATCAACCTGCCTCTGTCCCCCCAAGAAAACAGAACAAAGGGAAACAAAATAAACATTGAGGAATAGATAGGTAATACGTGGTACAAAAGAATTGGTAACTCTCAACCCATCATCTATAAAACCGTCATTTACGGAGCCCTGGTGGCACAGTGGCTGAGCTGTGATCACGTGGTTGGCAGTTCGAAACTAACAGCAGCACTGCAGAAAGACTGGACTTTGTACTCTTGTAAACAGGGGAATCCGCCGGGCCCACTGTGAATTAGCAGTGACTTGACGGCAGTGAGAATGTGATTGTTAATTTTTAAATTTGAAAATAAAGCTTACTCAACATAAAATTTTCTTAAGAGAAATTGAAAATACTTTGAAATATATGAAACTGAAACTACAACACGTGAAAAGAAGTTTATAGCCGTAAATACCTATATTGCAAAAAAGACCCCCAAACATTTTGATTCAAAACTCTACATTTCTGCCTGAAGAAAAGCTGTAAGAAGACTAAAGGAAGGGGAGGGACAAGAATAATAAAAACTAGAGTGAAAATCAATAAAATAATTTTTTCAAAAAGAGAGAGAAAATCAAAATAGCAAAATTTGATCTTTGAAAAGATCAACTGAAGTGACAAACCTTTTGCTAGACTAACACACAGAGAGATGTTTCAAATTACTAAAACCAGCAATGAAAGAGTGGACATCCCTAATGATTCTTTTAGGGAAACAAAAGGATTATTTGGGAATACCAGGATAAAATATGAGCTAACTAGACAACCTAGATTATTTTAGGAAAAATGAAATAACCTGGACAAACTTAAGTAAAGGCACAGAAAGGCACAGAAATTGATCCAAGAAGAAACAGATAGTCTTACTAGACCTGTTTACAAATGAAGAAATTGAATTAGTCATTACCAACCTTCTCACAAAGGAGGCCCCAGGCATAGATAGCTTCTCTGGCAAATCCTACCAAATATTTAATTAAAGAATTAATGCCAACCAATTGCAATTAATACCAGCTAATTACTGTCCTCTCAAATAGAAGAGAGGGGGATCACCTATCAATATATTGAATAATCCTGGTATTAGAGAGAAATCAACCACAAAGAGGCATCATAAGAAAATAGTATGTCTGACCATTCCACTCATTAATAATTGACTTTTAAGGTATTGCAGTTTATGCATTATTCTCCATACCAATTAAAAAGCATGTTGATCATCTTTTTTTCAGAAATGGAGATTCGTTTATCTAATAAAATATTTAAAATATCCTTGGGTTTTAAAACTATGGACAGCACGCTGCTGCACACCATTAGGATAATCATTCTGATGATTCTAACTTGTGACAAATTCATGGGTGTCTGAGCGGAACTGTGTTACACAGCATTTTCAGTGACCATGGCCCTTTTGGATGATATCCCCAGGCCCTTTCCTGAATTAGAACTCCCATCCTTTCCATTTGTGGCCAAGCGTTTATGCATCTACACAGACTAGGCTACACAAGAGAGAAAATATCCAGAAGAGTAACCCAGTATCAGGGTACAGGACTGTATAATCAGCAAGTTGTGAAAATGAAGACACGCTCATTTACGTGCTCCATCATGAGTCCATTAAGAAACTAAAGCCTCTGGGGGTCTTCTGTGTGCCAGGCACCGCAGGGACACCATGCTAGAGGTAGACAAATGGAAAGGAACTACGGTTGGTAACGGTTCAGCTCTTGACCGCTCATCCACGTTTGGTGGTTCAAAACCGCGAGCCAGTCAGTAGAAGCAAGGTCTGTTATGCTGCGCCTATAAAGATTACAGCCGAGAACACTCTATGTCTACTCTGTGCAAGGTGTCCCTGTCTTCCAAAATTGTCTCAGTGGAACCTTGAAATAATAATAATATAAAAAGTTACAGTGGACATGAAAAGACATTTCACTGAAGAGAGAGCACGCAGGCACCTAGCAAAGATGTGAAAATATGCTCCTGCTCATTAGCTATCAGAGACCTAAAATCAAAATTACCATGGGATACTATTTCACACCTGCAAACATGGTACTTAACCAAACAACAGAAGGCAGCTAATTCTGCTGAGATTGTAAAACGATCGCAGCCCTTACACACCTGTTTGTAGGATTGTACCATGGTAGAGCCACTATGAAAAAAAATATTACAAAGCTTACCCCCAAAGGTGGAAACATAAGCCCACCTCTCAGATCCCTCTCCAAACAGTGGATAAGCCTGCAAAAGGAACGTGAATGCTAGCATTGAACGTACTACTCAGAGCAAATTACCTCGCCAAGACCCAAAGAGCAACATTTCCCCAAAGGAAGTTCAGAGGGAAAAAGGAGCAAGGAAAAAGTGAAAGGACTGGAGACGCGGGAACCAGGGAAAGGTGGAAGGGTGCTTTTACTTGGAGGAAATTGCAACTGTGACATAAAAAGTGTACACATGGTTGACTGGGAAACATTTGCTCTGTAAATTTTACCCCAATTACAGTGAAGTCTTTAAAAGCTAGAAATAGAAATACCGTAAAAGCCAGTCATATACTCCTTCCTATATAATGAGATATGTAAGCATACCCTAGATGTCGAATAACAGCGACATAAATAGACATACATACACCAGTGTTCTTTGAACCTGCCCACCAATCAGTTTTTCGTTCTTTAATTTCTTGAATGGTTCTATGATACTAGAAGCTATGCCACTGTTTATTCAAACACTGGCAGGTCATCATTGGTGTATAGATTTCACCAGAGCTTCCGTATTAAGAAAAGACTAGAGTGGAGGAATAGACTGTCCGTTTTTGAGCGATTAGTCACTAAAGTACTTGTGAATAGCAATGGAATCCTATTCGATATAGAGCTAGAACATGGGTCCCAGTTAGGAAGGCCTCCAGATAAAACAGGGGAAGAGCTACCTCCTTGAAGTAGAGTGGACCTTACTGACTCGGGTGAAGCAGAGATGATGGGGCATTCATTACAATTAGGGAATAACTAAATTTAACAGACACAGCTGCTTGGGGCTTATTGACGATGCAAAGACATTTGACTATGGATCATATTAAACTATTGGTAACATTGGAAAGCATGGAAATTTCAGAATACTTAAGTGTGCTCCTGTGGAGCCTGTGCATAGCCCTGTACCTAGAGGCAATGGTTTGGACAGAACCAAGGTATACCACATGGTTTCCAATCAAGAAAAGTATATATCATGGTTATATACTTTCACCATACTTATCCAATCTATATGCTTGGTTGGGGGGAAGCATTTTAAAAGCTGGACTATATGAAGAAGAATGTGGCATGGGATTAGAGGAAGGCCCCTTAGCAACCTTGCATGATGAAAGGAAGTGGAAATTGAAGCACTTACAATGAAGAGCAAAGACTGGGTTACAACTCACTGTATACAGAAAACAAAAATGCCTACAATGGGACCAATAGGCAATATCTTGATAAGACTGAAGTTGTCCGTTTACTTGCCCCTCAGTAACGCTCTTCCAGGATCAGTCAAGAAATCAAAGTACATGTTGCATTGAACAACCCTGCCGCACAAGACCTTTTAAAGAGCAAGGGTGACACTTTGAGAACTAAAGTGCACTTGCTGGTATGATTCATCACCTCGTGTGCATGTGACAGCTGAGCAATGAATAAGTAAGCCTGGGGAACTAATGGTGCCTTTGAAGAATGGTATGGGTGGATAATGCTAGAAGTATCATGGGCTGCTAGAAGAACAAACACATCTGTCTGGCAGGAAATAAACACAGAATCCTCCCTTGAAGCGATGATGGTGTGACGTTATCTCATGTGTTTGGGACCTATTGTCAAGAGGGACCAGTTCCTAGAGTTTCTGCTTGGCAAAGCAGAGGGTCAGTGAAACAGCAGACCCTCAGTGGGAGTGACTGGCACAGTGACCGCAGTGATCTTCTAGCATATAACAGTAGCTGTGCACGTGGTGTAGCCCTTGGCGGTGTTTTCTTCAGTTGTACCGCCCGTTGCTATGAAATGGATCTGAGTTGGCAGCACCTACAAGAAGTCCTACTGTGATCCAGATGCATTTTCAGGAAATTAGGCTGCGTGTAATAAGGCAAGAATAAGTGTTACATGTTTTACTTTTTATAAAAAGATAGGAATAGGGGAATACCAGAAAAAATGTTCTATGAAAATTCAGGGATCCTCATGGGAAGAGAAATTACGTTCTAGACAGTAGAACTTGTTATTTAGGGTTATGGAAAAGATAATAACTAATATTAAATTTGCTCAACTGAACTATGATGAATGATGGCACTAAGAAGTACACAACAATAAGGAACATTTTGGTAAATGCAGTAACATAAAGAATTTTGCAAAACAGAAATAGCAACCTAAAATATGAGACTGGTTTTATAGATGGATATGTATGCATATATGTTATAGGAAGGCATATGTGAGTATATTGTTATACATATATAGATATAAAGATATATCTAAAGCACATGCTTTTATGTTCCTGTGTAACATATAGTAATATAATTAATCCACACATAATATTAATTACATATGAAATATAATTAATCCTCACATATAATAATATAATCCATATTAGGCCCCTTATTAGGTCCTATGTATACCATATAGGAGACCCAGTTGTGGATCCTTTTTCCTGGATATAACTATCTATTTTGCAATTTTGGTTTGCTATGTTTGAAAGCTCAGGATCACAGTCTCTGGGACAGCTTAGTAATTTTCCATAACATAGTGCACAAATCAATTGATCTCCATTGGGCTGTCCTCACCTGAAAAGAAAGAATGAATGTAGCCAAAGAATCAGACCGTGGTAGTCTATAGGACTAAGGGTAAAGTAAGCCATGACCTTTTCTGTCCCAATACAGAAGTAAACTGGACAGTGACTGGCTACCATTAACAACTATTCTGACCAGAGACACCATAGATGATACCATATAGAATGACAGAAAACGATAGGACAAACCTCAAATTCCTTTAAAAAAAAAAAAGGACAGAATTATTGTACCAGTAGAGGCTAAATCATTCTCCAAAATTGTCACGCTGAGATACCCATTACCATGGAAATGGATTCACTTCTGGAGGTCACCCTTCAGCCAAATAGTAGTTTGGCTTAGAAAATAAATATCACTTACAGTCTATGAGTACTCTGCTCCTTTAAATAATCACCTATATGGTACCTATAATATCTACCCTAAAGCAAAGATGAGAATGTAAGGATAGGGAAAGGAAGCTCAATTCATTTAAACAGAAAACCCAGAATGGAAATATTGAGAATGTCAAAAATTGTGAAAAAATTAACCAATATCATTGAACAGTATGTTCATTTGGTACCCAGTTTGCTGGGTTCTCACCAAAACATAATAAAACAACAAAAAATGTTATAACATTTCAAAAGATCTCTTTAGCTCAGTGGTTCTCAACCTTCCTACTGCCGCCACCCTTTAATACAGTTCCTCATGTTGTGGTGACCCCCAACCATAAACTTATTTTTGTTGCTACTTCATAACGGTCATTTTGCTACTGTTATGAATTGGGCAACCCCTGTGGAAGGGTCATTCGACCCCCAAAGAGGTCTCAACCCACAGGCTGAGAACCGCTGGTTTAGCTCAATCAAGAAAACTTTAATGGAAGAGGTGGCATTGATCTAGGCTTGAGAGAAGGGAGGGTGATGTGACAGACCTGTATGAAGGGGCACAATCCAGCCCAATGAGTATCAGAAACCAAAGCGTGCACGTCCGAGGGAGCATGTGGATGCGTGGGAGAGGCAGCCAGTCTCTACAAAGGACTCAAAGTGAAGCGAATCAAGGAAAGATGACAGATTGGGGTGCAGAGTTGTGTTAAAGACAAATAGAAACTTGTAGTAATCATGCCCCATAGAGTTTCAAGGCTGTACTCTTTCTGGAAGCAAACTGCAGTAACTTTCTCCCTGTGAGCTGCTCTGGGTTTGAACTGCCAGCCTTTGGGTTAGCAGCCAGGCCTTTTAACCCTTGTGCAACATGTTCCTCAGCCCCAAGCACTAGGTGGGATTGAGACTGTCTGCTCCAGTAACTATTAGAGACCCAGAAACTCTGTACAGGATTTGTATAAGTCCGAGTTGACTTGACAGCAGAGGGTCTGGTTGATTTTTAGGAAAACCTGCCAATTATTTCTTTTCTTTTATTTTAACATTTTGAGTGCTCTTACAGCTCTTGTAACAATCCATACAGCACTTGTATCAAGCACGTTTGTACATATGTTGCCATCATCATTTTCAAGATGTTTATTTTCTATTGAGACCTTGGTGCCAGCACCTTTTTTCATCCCCATCCCTCCCCCCACCCTCATGGCCCCTTGTTTTGTTTGCCTTTAGATAGTATCCTGACATGATTAAAGCTGTCCTTGGGGTGGACAAAGCTGAACACTTTAGCTGGTGATATCCAAATACCTTCATCGTTGTGGTGATGGGAGTATTTTAGAGTAGAGGTCATAATTAAAGCCGTTGATGAGGCCGCTTGATAGGTTGCCACATTTCAGAGTTAAACGGAGAGCAACTGCTTTCCCCTGACACAGTGGCTGCAACAATGGGCTCAAACTTAAGAACAATTGGGAAGATGACACAGGACCGGGTAGTTCTATTGTACATGTGGTCACTAGTGTATGCACATATGTACATACAATAGTTCTATTGTACGTATGGTCACTATGATTTGGAGCTGACTCAACGGCAACGAAGAGTATTGCATCCTAGACTATTACATCATACTATGTCTGATGGCGCACTTGGAACTAGTACCACAATTATCTGACTCTGCTAACTACCACCTAATTACAGAGATTCATGTTTATAGCTGGCAGGTAAGACACATCTATTAAGCACGAGGTTTTATGTAGGAGAATCATTCCAGGATGATGATGAGTCTAACCTTTATTCAACAGTGAATCGCGTCCTATCTCGTTTGCAATAAGCCCCTCGATGACCAATCATTTCTAGCAACGCTAAAGGTGTCTTTGTGATTTTCCTGTACTTAGGAAGGCTATCAAGACTACGAACCGGAAGCCTAAGAAGAACATTCCTCCCAGTTTCCTGAGACCTACTGACAGATGTTCCCTCCTGTATCAGTACTCCATTCCAATGTGCTCAGTGATACTTTCTCCAAGTCTTACAGTGTATTTTGAAGTCTTCCATCAGCAGTGCTTGGAGTAACTGCCCCGGCCCGTAGCGTCTCAGTGCTCCCTTCTCACTGAAATGAACAGACCGTAGCAGGGTCCTTATGTGCTGTGGGTCTTGTGGCTTCAAACTCTAAATGTTAAAACAAATTAAAAACACCTAAGTGACTACCATGTCTTTCTAAATTGTTGCTATTTGGGGCTATTTGTTGTTGTTATTGAGAAGTGATGAGTGATTTGTTATCATATCTTCTAAGATTTTTAGTCATCTTTTAACAATTCTTTTCTTGTTCAGGAATAATGAGGTGGTGTGAAATTTGTTTATATAAACATATATATATAATACTTTAAAAACATGTGAGCATGAAACTATGCACCTATACATATTAACTATGACATTTTACTGTTTTGTGGTGTGTTTTATTAACTTGTGTTTGGATATAAATGGTGAAAATGAAAATAAAATCTTATTCAGTATGAATTATTTTATTTCAACCTCATTTTCTTTAATAATAAAAATACACTCATAATCAATATAAAATGAGAACTGACACAGTTAATTTAAACAAAGTTTTGCAGCCTTCTGAGGAAGGAGGGCTTTAAAAGGCCATAAGCAGAAAGGAACGCTGGTGTCATTAAACTGCCCCACAGAACTCCTGGAGTGGTCCAACCCACCCATGTCTCGGCTCACTCCAACACCCATGGCTTCTTGTGTTGTGTGAGGAAAAAGCCTGCCAATCTGTCCCCCTAAAAATTAGAGCCCGAGAACCCTGTGGGGCAGTTCGGCCTGTCTTACAGGGTTATTATGAATCAGAAACAGAGTTGATATGGTGTTATTACACAGAAGGGATGCTCTATGTTCAGCTTATAGCTTGGGGAATCCCTGGAGCAACACTGTCCAAGGTACAATCGCCAATTTAGGGGATTGTTCTCGGATGTGGGTCCCAATGACTAAGTGTACTGAATGATTCTGACCCGTCTCCTCTCGATGCTCAAAATATACGAACATATTCACTTTGTTTACCACAACATTTTTTCTTTTATTAAAAGATCACTTTATTGGGGGCTCTTTCAACTCTTATTATAATCCATACATCGATTGCAACAGGCATGTTTGTACATATGTTGCCATCATCATTTTCTAGACATTTACTTTCTATTGAGCCCTTGGTATCAGCTCCTCTTTTTGCCCTCCCTCCCCCCACCCTCGTGACCCCTTGATAGATAATACATTATTTTAATTTTCATATCTCACACTGACCACTGTCTCCCTTCCCCCAAGGTTTCTGTTGTTCTCCCTGGAGGGGGTGTGTGTGGTTATGTGTCAATCATTGCAATCCGTTCCCCCTTCCTCCCCTCCGCACCCCTTCTTCCCCTACCCTTCTGGTGCCACTAGTCCCACCCCTGTACCTGGATTCCATTTTCTTTCCTTTTAAGATATTTCAGAAAGATTTCATTTTTCTAGGAAACAGCTTTAAGTGTTTCTGGAAACTAACAATCACCGGGAGACATGTCGGCCGTCTCAGTCTGTACAGATCACCATTCCGATGGGGCCCTGGTGATGTAGTTGGTGATGTGTTGAGCTGTGATCTGGACAGGCAACCGTTCGCCACCAGCCGCTCCAAGGAAGAAAGACTGGGCTTCCTCCTGTTGTAAACAGTGACAGTCTCGGGACACCCCCCCCTCCCCCACACACACACCAGGAGGTTGCTATGGCGGTGAGTTTGGTTGTGAGGGCTCCTTCTTCAGGAAGCCTGGTGCTATAGCGGTGACATGTGGGGCTGCGAACTGCAAAGTCAGCAGTTCAAAACCATCAGTCGCTCCTTGGGGAAGAGACCAGGCTTTCTTTCTTATCTTTTTTAATTCAGGGAAATCAGATTTATCATTCTTTTTTTTAAAATCAGTTTATTGGGGGCTCTGACAGCTCTTATCACAATCCAATTTATATCCATTGTGTCCAGGACATCTGTACATATATAATCATCATTTTCAAAACATTTTCTTTCTACTTGAGCCCTTGGTATCAGCACCTCATTCCCCCCCCCTATCCCTCACAAACCCTTGATAATTTATAAATTATTATTTTTTCATGTCTTACACTGACCACCATCTCCCTTCACCCACTTTTCTGTTTTCCATCCCCTCTCGGGGGAGGGGTTATGTATTGATCATTGTGATCAGTTCCCTCTTTCTCCCCCCATCTTCCCGTTACCATCCTGGTACCACTACTCTCATTACTGGTCCTGGATTCATCTGTCCTGGATTCCCTGTGTCTCCAGTTCCTATCTGTAACAGTGGACATGCTTTGGTCTAGCCGGATTTGTAAGGTACAGCTGGGGTCATGATAGTGGGGGAAGGAAGCATTAAAGAGCTAGCGGCATGTCATAGGTTTCGTTGGTGCTGTACTGCACCCTATGTAAGACCAGGCTTTGCACTCCCGAAAAGGGTTCTCAGTCTGGAGAAGTCACAGGCGCAGCTCTACACCGCCCCATAGGGTGACTGTGAGTCGGCAGGGACCCCGGGGCAGTGACTTTGACTTGGCTTGGTCATTAGGGAAAAAAATAAGTCACTTTAGGGAGTGGTGCTGTCAGTAACCTTGGCAGAAAAAAAACCAAAAGCCCTTATATAAAACAATTGATTTGAAGTATCTTTGTAATTGTTCCGCAGGAAAAAAATGGCAAAGTTACTTTAAAGAGTCATCATTAAAAAGCATTGTTTTATGAAAGAAAATTCTGTAGTTTGTATATAATCCTGAATATGTTTATGTACAATGTAAGGATGGACAAGGAGGGGAGGGAGGGAGGGAGAGAGGAGGGGGAGGGATGGAGGAGCAAGAAGCACAGTCATCATAGAAAGGTCTTGGTCTTCCTGACAGCAGTATGGTCCCAGGATTCTCCTCTCAGCTCTAGGTTTTGAGACACAGGAAATCTACCATATATCATTCTGCACTCTGATCACCTGTAAAAAAATCTGGATATTTTATTGCAGTGCTGGCTAGAGGAAATGCATATTGGCTGTATTTAAAGTGTGTGTTATACTACATATTTGGGTCAAGTTATATTTCACACTGTGTCCTTTGAACTAAAGCTATAGCTGAACCGTGCAAATTACATACACGTGGAGTTTTCCTCAAGTGCCACTTCTCCTTTATTAGAGACGGAATAGCAGCTTCAATTTGTTTCCATTTGGTTGTCTGAAAAGGGGGCAGACATAAGTGGGTTCTGTGTTTGCTTGCTAATGACAAGGGCAGCAATTCTGAGTCCGCCAGCCACTCTTGAAAGAAAGCTGAGGCTTCGTGCTACACAAAGATTTCCAGCTTCAGAACCCACAGGAAAGACCCCTCTGTCTACAGGAATGTGATGAGTCACAGCCAACTGACTGACAGTGAGTTTGCTACAATAACTAGAGATTAAAATTGTTCTGAACCCCTGAGTGGGTTTCTGTTTTCTGAGTGGGGTTTTTAACCCTAAATTGGTTCAACTCCTTGATTACAATAGAAATGTTCTAATCTTGTTATAAGATGGTACAGCTTCTCCACCTGTGCACAGGGACTCCTAAAAGGAAAGTTAGAGTCTGTCTTATAAAGAACCTTTTCCACCTCACCTCTGAAACATTGAACGTGACTTATACATTGACTTCTCTGTGTTAAAATGTTTGCTGCATAACTTGAAGAATAGCTTCTATTTTCAAAATATTAAAATTGCTATGGTCATATATTTTCAATACTCTAAATTGTAATCATGCCTTCCATACATGTGCCTTTTCAATTTGCTGTTTCCGCTTTTCCCAGGCTGGGTCCTGGCTTTGCGGTTGGTATCCACCTTGTGGTCTCGGTATGGACTGAACAGCCTCCCATTCCAAAATGATAAACCTGCTGCTATCAAATTGGTTCTAACTCATAGGGACACTATAGAACAGAGAATAACTGCCCCTTTGGGTACCCGAACCTTTTAACGCTTCAAAAGATTTAAAGGCTGCAGAGTGAATTGTGGGTTCAAATGACTGACCTCATGATTGGCAGTTCAACGCATAACCAGTTAGCCACCATGGGTCCAAACACAGTTCCCTTGATAGTCCCTAAACACGTAATCCATTTCCAAATAGCTCTTACATTTCTTGACTTAATAGATAATGTGTGGGTCTGAATTCATCTTAAATTTAAAACTAGGATGATAAATTAATAAATTGGTATAACTTAGTAGTTGAAAATATAGTGGAA
>NW_022111369.1:28422481-28427510 GCF_000313985.2 Echinops telfairi
CACACACATCTCAAGGACAAATATTAATTATCAGCGAGAGAGAGTGCTGTCTAAATCCACGGTGAAGAATGAAAAAACACTTTTCTAAGTGCAAAATTGACAGATCACTTCTGTCCACCAGATGGGTACCAGTCTGTATCTGAGATGAAATCATGCCACTTTATTCTTCTGTCTTGGACAAGAGTCTCATAAAGCTGACATTTATCTGTGAGATCTGTCTCTGGAATTGGGTTACAAATTTTGGGTACTATTATATGTCAAATATGGATCATAGATATGTCTTGATCCAAATTATTTATTTATTTCTTAAAACAATCCTAAGAGGTTTCGTTATTTTTGTCTTATACATGAGCAAGCTGAGGAAGTAATAGGCTAACTTCTTCATGGCCACTCAGCTAATCAGCAGGGGAGCCAGGAGTTGACAGGCCACCATCGCCTGTGCTCCTGGTCTGATGCCACCTTGTCCCTCAGGGTGAGGACAAACAACAACATAGGGAATTCTTTTGAAATTCAGGGATGCGATGGCAGTCTCACTTTTTCTACTTATAATTGATATATTTCTACTTTTGTTCAGTTTTCTATATTTGGAATACGTGATACAGGAAAAGAGAATTGAACAAGGGCTGTCAATAGAATACAAGGATGGGTTCACGAGTGGTTTGAACAGTTGAATGCAGATCTGACCATCTGAAATGTACACTCACCCACCTTATCCATAATAAAAATAAACAAAGAAATAAAATTTTAAAGTGATACAACCACTCTATACAACTGAAGATATACGTCCAATTTAGGGTTAATGAATAATTCCCTGATAGATATTTTCTTGTAGCTTAAACTCTCTGTCTACCCTGACCTTAAAACTAACTTGTTCATTTTCATTAGAAGAGAAATACATTCATATATTTGTAATAGTAGTGTTAAGGTAAGGGTTTCCATTTCTTTATTGATTTATTGACATTGACTTCTGTCAAATGACCAAAGAAAAATGTAAATAAGGGAATAACTGGCACTTCACTTATACATATTCATAATATAATGATTGGATTTAGCAATAAAACAGGAACAGACCTAACTAAGATTATACATGTTTGAAATGCATTAACACCATAAACTGCACAACAATTTTTGTTGCTTTTGGTGTCCTTTCCTGGCACTAAAACAACAATTCACTGTCAACAGTCAATGGCCCCTCATAGCAACCTTCTAGAATGGGGTAGAAGGGCCCCTGGGAGTTTTTGAGATGGTGACTGCTTATGGGAGTCGAAAGCCCTTCCTCCATCAAAGGGACTGGTGGTTTTGCAATGCTGGCCTTGCATATCGCAGCCCCACCTGTAACGATGACATCACCAGGGCTCCTGTTCGGACACAGTAATGCTATGTTTTATCTTTCAAGTAAGCCTAGATTTGAAGAATCTAAACACAATAAAACATTGAATACTAAAAGAATTACTAAATATTATTTTACACGTATTGACTAACTTCTTACATGACACTTTGCACGTTAAGGGCACACATTTGGCGGTAAGAAATGCAAGAGGTCACTGGTGAGGCTTTGGTCCAGTAGACCATGTTCACATAGAAAGGAAGCTTATATTGTATGTTATTTCACTATCTAGGCAGACACAGTGCTAGACAGAGTGGAGAAGAGCTAGAGTAGGGACAGGGCACTGCCCTACTGGTCCGGAGTGCCCTTGGAGGTCAGAGGTTGGACAGTGGCAGCAATCATAAAGGTGGAGTTTGAGAGCAAGCAGCATCCTAGCTCGCAGCCCTGAGGTGTGAAAAGGACAAGATGGGATGGGCCATGACCAGAAGGCATCCTGAGATAAGGTACTTGGATGTCCATGGCCCGTGGAGCCCTACATCAGCAGACCAGCACCTATTCAGCCCCTTATGCTGCCTTCGTGCCTTGCCCTGTGCAGGTACAGGGATGAGCATGCCCAGCTATGATAGGAGTAGCAGGGAGGGGAAAGGAAGTGAGTGAGTGGCCAGGGGAAGCTGTCGTTTAATGTGCAGTGCACAGACCAGGCCTGGCTGTAAATGGCATTGAAGAAGCAGAATACTGTGTGTTTTCATGGGTTCATGGACCCAGAGAGAGCCAGGAGAGCCAGGAGGTGCTAGGTTGCGTGGGCGGTGGAGGGGCATAGCATGCGGCTTGCATGCTTGCACTAGAATACCCAGATCCTCATATCTATGAACAGAGAGCCCCTTGCCCATAATGGAGGCACCCAAGGGTGTTTGGGGTTATTGAGGGGATGAACTAAGGGTACCCATTCTGAAAATGTAGGGAGGGCATGAAAGATAGTGACTAGGGGCACCTGGTCACTACCCTATGTTCATAGTTAGGGACCCTACTCTCTTTGAGGCAGCAGGGTAAATATGAGAGAGCAGGAGGCAGATCACCTCAGCAGGGACCCAGTGGATGAAGGCGGTGAGGGTCTGCGTCCATTTTTGCCTATGCAAATTTCACACAATGCCTTGATCCTTGGGAGCTAACCTTGCTGATCAGTGAAGTGTGGTTGTAGCTGTAATATCTCTTGTGTAATTAGCTAATGTTTCTTTAACCTTTCTATGAACTTACAAAGTATCTCTGGTTATTTTAAATCTATGTCAAAAATGCCATCTTGTAAGCAGTTAAAGAGCATTCTTTCAAAAAGTCCCAGGTTAAACCTCATGCTAGTTCTTCCAAATATAATTTAGTTCCCAAGTCAACTAGAATTGCACAAGGACTGTCCAAATATTGGTCCTGCAACTATAGGTTAATGGTCTGGGATGACTTTCTGATATACTATATGAATATGCATCCCTATAGTCCCTCAAAGGTCACTGCCTAGAAATCCCTACTGTTTCTATGGCAACACAGCAAGATCTGGTGCCTCAGACACGTGCTGAATGTTAATGAGGTTCCTCTCAGGCCCCAGAACCTCCATAACTCTGTAGGTAAACGAAGCACCACGTGGCTCTCTACCTTGCAGCAAGATGAAAGCTAAATGGCATCTGCAAGTGTGACGGCTAAGCTGGCTCCAGGAAAACGGATTCCAAACTAATATATAAGGGGCTTCTATTGTGATCTTGATGATAGAAAAGAATATAATGCTTAATCAAGAGTGGTCAAGAATGCTTCCGTAATTAGGCTTACAGTAATAGCGAAGATTCTGGACTCTAAAACTATCCTATGAAAGTTTTACTCCCTTTTATGTCAAAGCTTTCTGTTATCTTGTACAAGTTACTGAATTTCTCCCTGCCTCTGCTTCTTTATCTATGAAATATAGATGAGTAGTACCACAAAGAATTTTCCTGAAGACTAAACGAGTTGATTCAGGAAGAATGGTAAAAATGTGCCCGCCCTCTAGCATACGATCAGTGATGTCAGTAGTAACAGGACAGTATAGAGCAGTGAGGCTAGCAATAGAATGAATGGCATACGACAGTGGCATAGTCCGTCAGTAGGAGTAGGAGCAGGAAGGGGGGAATTGTGCCTGACTCCTGTGCTCTCTGAAGGGTATCTTCTCTTAACATAGAACTGCAATGAAGATCAGTATGATGATAGGGGCATTTTAGATACTCGGGACAGAGTTTATTTACCAAGTATTAATTGGGGCAGTTTGATATTTGTTAGGAAATTTTAATATTTTATTAGCTACACTTGTATGTAGTTAAGAGAATCTCACCTATTATACACATATACAAAGCAGAAGATTCTAAACACATAGCTCAGAGGTGAATATGTACCAAATTTATAAACAGTGTCTTCATGAGATATACCTATGTTTAAACTCGGCTATACTCAAAAAGTTGTATTTCTTTTTATCCAAGTGATATGCATTTAAAACACGCATACCATATTTTTACTCAAATGTACCTTCATATATGTTTTCCACTTGCTCACTCTTCCCCTACTATTTTTGTGGAATACTAAGTGATTTTACAGAAACATATTAAATTAAATGCATATAACATAGTACCACTTAGGAAAATAACTTGGAGTGGTGTGTGCCTTTCTATTTGTGTCTGTGTGAAGGGGCTTTAAAAATTCATTAAAATTCCATTATCTTTAACTCCATGTCCACACTTTTTATTCCTATTTGTATATGTACATGTGTGTATCAATCCTCTTATATTCACTGATTCTGACTCTGGACATAGGGGAAAGGAAGCATCTATAAGTAAAAGTCGCTCGTCGTCGGAAACATTAATATGAACTACAAGGGAAAAGAACTAAGCCCCCTGAGTCCCCATTCAGGTTTCAGTCTCATGCAGTTTTACTATCCTTTCCATTTGTTTAGAATTTTCTCTTTTTCTCACCTTATTCCTAGACGAAATATTCCTGGCCTTTTGCTCACAAATGAACTTTTCAAAATTTTAAAGCATTTTCGTCATCTGCCTTCAGGTCATCCTGTGTCCTTTGAGAAAATCTACCAAGAGGATCCCTTTGGAATCCCCAAAAACAATCATCATCAACTTCTGACTCAATCACTCTGCCTGGAATTTAACTGGCCCAGCAGATCCCCATGGAAGTGACTATTTTGATTGGGCCTTCTCTCTGAATCATATTGGCAAACCCAAGATGTTCTGGATGATGATTCATTTCCACAAAATAATTTTTTGTAGGTCTAATGGGAAGAAGAGTCTTTTGAACTAGATGATCTTATCGCTTTTGGCATTCATCAATCCAGATGTGTGTTGAGGCCAATATGTTCCCCTACAATGTCCTTGAACTCTTAAATACAGAGTTGATAACCCATGAAATCCTCCTACCCCTTACACACACACACACGCACAAACACACGCACCTAATACATAATAAAAACTCATTATGTTCTCAAAATAAATACATTCGATGGTGCGATAAAGAAAGAAAAGACTGAAGCACGTGAGATCACAGATTGAGTAGCTACCACACTGGGGGCAGTTCGATGGCCTTTTCCCACCAGTTTCTGAACTCCAGTCACAGTCTCTTCCTCCACCCAGGTTGGTGGGCTCCCTCCCTGGGCCAATCTGTGAGTGCTTCTGCCCTTCCCTAAAATGC
>NW_022111369.1:28430579-28440655 GCF_000313985.2 Echinops telfairi
TTTTGGAGGAAAACAACATTCTGAAGGAGGACTGATGTTGCTACTGACAATTCTGCTCAGAAAAATGTAATGTCACAATATTTTAGACCAACATAAAACAAAACTTTTTAAAATGCTATTTCATCATGTACCTGTACAAGCTTTAAGGCACACTTACAAAACAAACAAACAAACAAAAAACTACCGAGCTTTTTATTATCAACTGTGTGGAGCTTTATGAAGCAGGTCGTCAGGTTTGCATTCAATAATCATATAGATGTTGTTTCAACTCATCTATTGCAATTCCCTCCAAGTGCCACCACTTACCCCTTTATCCCCCTTGCTCCCTGTGTCTCCCAGTTATGTTTCTTCTTCTTTCCTAACCCTCTGAGCTTTATCTTTGGGTAAATGCTAGCACTTTAATCTTAAATGATTAATTATTCTAATGTAGGGTAGAGTTAAATTCCAGACTTAAAGGGTGACACTTTTTTAATGGTTTCACCAATTTCTATTCAGCCAATACGCTTGGTTTCTTTTATAATTTTAAGTTCCATTCCACAGTTTTTTCCCACTCGATCCACGATCTTCTAATGTGATCCTTTGAAGAGTTATTGGTAGTGGGTGGCTCAACACGATCTTGTTCTTCTGTTATTGAGGTTGTGGACACCGGGGTTTTAGTGGTCCATCAGTCCATGTGAACTCTTTCTTTCCATATATATTTCCATTTCTATCGCTCTTCTTTCCTCCAGACTGGAGTCGAACAATAGTTGTGCCTTAGGTGGCTGCCCAAAAGCTTTTAAGACCCCAGTTACTACAAAACCAAGGGAGTGTACAATATGTCTTTGTGAACTATGCTGTGTCCATTGACCTTAGTGTTCCTTAAGACCATAGGCCTAGGGACTCATTCCCTCAAGACATTTGATTTTGTTTAACACATTTTCGAAGGGGGGGGTTAAAAAAAAGGAAAAAGAGACATTTTCATAACTTTGCCCCATGTGTGCTATACCACATTCATAAATATATTTTCAACAAAAGTAACTATACATATACACATATCCTCTTTCAAACTAATGGATATAGAGTGAGTATACTACCATTCTACTCCCACACCTGGTCGGCGTATGCTGTCTATCCAAGGATATACTCACAAATCATCCTACAGTAGTATTTAGTATATAACAGTGTTTGCTTCTGTTGCCTTTAACTCTTGCAAAACTTAGGAGTGGTTTCCTTTTTCTCCATACTTGTTTACCACCATCCCTTTTTACTAAATATTGTCTCATTCTTCATCCATTTTAACGTTATCTACCCTTGAGTCTTCATTGTCTGTCAGTGTGTGGCACTGCGGTGCCTTGCGTGTTCCTGTGATGCTACAAGCTCTGTGACCAGTCTTTCAGATGCCAGCAGGAAGCCCAAAGTGAACGTGTTTCAGAGGAGTTTCCAAACGGAGCTCTACAAAGAAGGAACAAGATGTCCACTTCAGACCATTTTACCCACTGAAAACCCTGTGGATAGTAGTAGAACAATGTCAGGTATTGTATTAGTCTGGGTACTTTGGAGAAACAAATCCACAGCAACTCATGTATAAGAGACAGTTTTATGCAAAGAAAATGTGCATCACGAAAACACCCCAACCCAATGCTGCCCAAGCCCACAAGTCCAACATTAACCCATACCCAACACCAGTCCACAAAGTCCTTCACCTCACAAAACAGAGGCAATAATGCCGACTGCAGGAGGAAAGCTGAGTCAGTGAATGTGTAAGCATTTCAGCACTGGCAGGGGTCTCCACATGGCTGCTCCAGCACCCAGGGCTGCATCGGGATAGATCCATGTGGCTTCTCCTTGGGGATGTCTTGTAGGAAATCCATCTTGCAAGCTGAAGCAGGGAACTGCTAAGGCAGCTGCACCCGGTGCAACCATCACAAAACAAGAGACCCGAGAACTAGAAAGGTGAGGCTTCACCACCCATTTATCCCTCCGCCTTTCAACCAGCACCACATGTGATTATTGGCCAGGCTGGCACAATTAACTAACTCAGGTATTGAAAGTATCATAAATAGCAGGAAAACATTGTCAGAAAAGGGTTAAAAGATGAGTCCTTTAGGTCAGAAGGCACTCCAAAGATGACCGAGGCAGTTCTCAAAGAAGAACACACGTCATTGATGGGGTAAAGGCTTTGAGAGTAATCGCTTTGGGAACTTCATTTGCTGAGTGGCACCACTCAAAATGAGAAAAACAGGTGCAAACCACAAATAATGACCGCAGACCTTGAAATGTACAAAGAATGAATCTAGGAAAATTGGAAGATATCAAATATGTAAAGGAAATGTATAGATATCAATATCCTAGGCATTAGTAAGTTGAAATGGACTGGAATTGACCATTTTGAATCAGAAAATCATATGCTTTATTATGACTTAAATGACAGATTCAAGAAGAATGGTGTCACATTCTTTCTCAAAAAGCACATTTCTGGAGTCCTGGTGGCCTAGTGCTTATGAGGCAGGCTGCTAATAACAAGGTCAGCAGTTCAAAACCACCATATGATCCAAGGGGAAGTGATGGGGCTTTCTACTCCTGTAAATAATTATAGCCTCTGAAACTCACAGGAATGGTTTGCTCCGTCATACAGGATCACTATGAGTCAGTATTGACTCCATGCCAGTGAGTGAGTGAAATCTCGAAACACAGTGCTCCCTGGGAGGGTAATACTGAGCCACACACAAGGAAAATGGACAAAACATATGAACAGAAACTTGGCTAATGAAGATATTCAATAAGCGAAAAAACATGCTTATGATCATGTTGCTTTTAACTCTTGCAAAACTTACCAGCATTTTCATAAGCATGAAAAAGTGCTTATGACCATATGCTATTGCAGAGATGGAAAATCAAAACAATAAGATATTGCTTCATTCACTCAAGCACCTATTAACAGTAAATTGCAATACACATTTACTTCACTATTTACATCCTAAGTAAAATAAAAACTTCCTAATGCTCAATGTCCACAAGCCAGAATGATTGACATCATGCACACTGAAATTCCTCAGAGAATGCGTTTGTAACACAGTCAGGTTCCTTCAGGGATCCTGACCACATGGGTGTTGCCTGAGGAACCCCGGTGTCCCTGTTGGGTACACATTGCCCTGCTAACCATCAAGTGGGCCATTCAAAACCACCATGGAAAAAGCGGAAGCTATCTTGCTCACATAATGATTATGGCCTCACAAACCTTACATAGAGTCATCGTGCGTCAGAATCTATTGGACGGGAGTAGGTTGTGGCTACCTAGTTAGTTTTCTTTTTGCTGGATATCTCCATTCTGCTAAGTTCAGACCTCAGTTGTGAGTGAGATTGTCACAGTGAAATTTCCCTAGTAACCATAAAGAGAAGCCTTAATGAACTCTTAACGAGCTAATAAGAGTCTAGATGATTAATTAATTCTGACTCATAGTGATCCTATGGGACAGGGTAGAACTGCCCGGTGGGTTTCCATGACTGTAACTGTTTACAGGAGTAGAGGTCCTGTTTTTCACCCAAGGAGTGGCTGGTGATTTTGAACTATTAACCTTGTGGTTAGCTGCCCAATGAGTAACCCTTTATGCCACTGGGGCTTCATATGGTTAATAGTTACATACACATGCACACACACACACTCACAATGAAGCATTAGACCACACTGAAGTTCAGCATCTAACACAAACACAGCAAGAAGAAACAATGTAAGCAGTTATGACCAACAGAGATCTAGCAAACAATTAGTGCTGACAGTTCTCCCAGAAGAGTAAGAGGTTGGCAGTTCATCCAAGAAAAAGACCTAAGGGTCTACTTCTAAAATCTCAGCCACTGGAAATTCTATGAAGCACAATTCTACTTGGACACACACGAGTCCACAATGAGTTGTATGGATTCTATGCTTAACTGGTGACTAACAGAGACCCAATCTATTGTATTATGAGCCCGTCCAGATGAAGAAAATCTCTTGTCATCTACAAATTAATTTAAGGGATATTTCCTACAAACAAACAGAAGAGGTATACAAACAACCCACCAAATTAAAATTTAATGTTATCAAAAATGATGGTTGTACCTTTAGGAGTAAATATTTGCCTAACACTTATGAGATTAGTCTACAGTAGTATAACTAAAATACATGCTTGGTCTTCCTTGGTAATCCATAAAAGAAACATTATACAATATATTTAACTTATTTTATGAAAGTAAACAAAACACTTATATTTTTAAAACTCAGCTCAATCGTTTTGATTATCTTTTTTTCCTTTTTATGCTTTTGCAATTTCTTAGATGTGAAATGTCACCGTTCAACTCTATTGAATTTTATCAAGAGTTGAAAACCTAAGGTTTTAACAGTAACAATAACTTTTCTATATAATAGTACATTCGTCAAATATATGTGTGTTTAACACTTTTTTAGAAAAAACAGGGTTGTCCCCTGCAGTTTTAAGAGATACTTAGATCATCTTATGTGTTAGTCCTGGTAGACTAGAGAAAAATTCATAGACACTCATATGTGTATAAGAAAGAGCTTTATATAAAAGAGCAATTGTATATTGAGAACACATCCCAGCTCAGTCCAGATCAAGTCCATAAGTCTAATAGTTGCCCATATGTCTGATACTGATCAATAAATTCCTCTACAGATTCACACAACACATGCAATGATGCCTAATGCAGGAAGATCACAGGCCAGTGGGTGGAAAGTCTTGTAGATCCAGTGGCAGTGGAAGCATCTCAGTGCTTATATGGGTCTCCACGTGGCTCCTCCAGATCCAGGGCTCTAGCTCCATGAGAGTAGCTCCATGTGTCTTCTCAGCAGGAAGGTGAAGCAGAGAGTTTGGGTATGGCCTCCAGTGAACTATATTTCTGTAGCTCCTCCAAATGAGGTCATCAAGCTGCAACCTGATTGACGGGCTAAACTCCACCCCTTCACTCTTCATAGTTTCAAGTTGACACCAGATTATGTAACTACCACATCTTATTAGAGTTTTTGACTAGTTTTGAATTGAAGAATTTTAGTGTTCTTAATTGCATTCTATGAAGTTAGTAAAATGTTTCTATTATCTTGGAAAGTTGAAAATCATGCATCAGTTTTGTTTATTTAAGCTTCAAGTCTTACTTAGAAATTCAAGGTCCATTGGAATGAGCTGAATCTAATAGCACCAACTATATACTGAATGCTTCCAATAATTACATAACAACAACAAAAAATCAAAGCTATTGTTCTGTCCATTCTATGTGGTAGAATGAAGTGACCAGTGGAAATTTTGGGTGATAATTCATTACTATCACAAAAGAAAAAGCTTATTCAGTGAGCTGTTGTGAAAGATCTCTGTGGTTGAAAGTAGCTAAATTTGCTTTCCCCTTTCTGTTAATAACTGAGTACTTAACTCCTTAATGAATCCCTTTTGTTGGATCTTGGGAGTGGAGAATAGGAAGCAGGAAATTGCAAGATGAACAGACAGGCTTTCATTGTCTGAGCAGCTGACTGCTGAGCCAGGGCAACATCAGTGGGCCTCAAGCGAGAACTGAAATGACAAAATATACAACAAACTCCTTTGTAAATTCAACAGTGCTATTAGATTCTGGACTAGATACCAGCAGTGTGTAAGAAGATAGGAAGCAAGCATGTCTGTGTGAAGTCAAAAGTTTTGCTGATTTGCACCCAGGCAATTGGAATGCAGAAACACCAGAGTGAATTCATAACACTCCTTCTGCTTGTCCTTTCTTTCTTGGGAAGAAGGATATCAATTAAACTTGAAGCTCTTGACCTTCACCCTCAAGGACACAAACAAGATATATTGGCCTTCCTTCTGTGATAGGAAGCCATGATGCTTTGAAAGGAAATGCATTGGGAATGGAAGGCTGAAGTTTCTGTGACCATAGGTAAGAGAGACTGTGAACACTGTCACTGACTCCAGTACATTAGGCTTTATTGATCAAAGCAGCTTTAACAGAATTTTTTTGTTATTCATTGTGAATCACAGCAATCCCTTTTTTAACATATACATATTGAACATATGCATATGCTGTATATTTTAAATTTATGTATTAGTAGCATATAAATATATATTAAAAGTATACACATGTCATATGTAAATTAAAAAACAACAACAACACTATTGCCACAGTGGTTAAATCATTTGGTTGCTCACCAAAAGGTAATGGATTCCAACCCACAGCTGCTCCAAGGAACAAAGGTGTGGTAGTCTGATTCCACAAAGATTGACAGTCTTAAAAACCTATTGGGAAATTCTACAGTACTAGTCTCACTAAGGGAGGCGGGAATAGTGGTGGTGAGGGGAGGTGGGGATAAAGGGGAGATGATGTCAAGTAGTCCAAGAAGAAAAATAATTTTTAGAAAATGATTGTGGTAATAATTATACAATTCTGATGGATGTTATTGAACTATGGAATGATATTATGTATGCATTAACTCCTAATTAATAATAATTTGTTTAAAGTGATGTTAAAATATAGACTCACTATGAGTCTTGATTGACTAGTCTGTAGTCTGAGGAGTTTTGGAATCTATTATCTATCTAACTATCTATCATCTATCGATGTATAGATAGATAGATCCCCTGTGAACCTGATATGGTTAATTCAAGTAATGTTTACACAGTTCTAAAATTAACTTGGAGATTTGACTGGGTTCATTCTGTTATTTGTGTAAAGAACTCTTACTATCTACTTCCTACCAGCCTGGGCAAAAATCCCTGACGGCATCTTGATCAGACCTTAACAAATCAAGTTGGCCTGATTAGTGTCTAGTTTTTTTTTTAATGAGCATTTATTTAAATGAATTTGATTTATTATTTTGTATCAGATGCTTTGGCTACCTGTAGAACCCAGTTCATTGGCAATGAGAATTTACCCCATTCACTTTGTAGTTTATTATAAAGGAACCAATTATGAGCTTTAATGAGAATCATGTCTGCAATTCTAAAAGTAATCTAACATCTATACATTCAGTAAATAGAGTATTTGCGCTGTGCCAGATGCTGAACTTGAAGCTTGCAACTAAGTCTGAATTGGTAATAATGGGAAAGATAGGCATCAAATAGCAATGCAGAATGCAGTTTAATGTGTGTTGTGGCTATTAAACTATTGCCAATTGAAATGAGATGAAACACAGAAAGAGAAATGCACAGGAAGCTACAATATAATAAGCTTTTGAGACCATCAGTGCAAGTACTAATTATAATGCTAACAGAATCAGAGGGTCCGTGCCAAGTGTAATTGATGCATTGGAGAACAACTCTGAAAGGCTGAGGGTGATGAATCACCAATCAAAAGCAAAATGTGAAAGTCAGAGGTCTTCGCTGGCTGCATGTAAAGTAGATCTTATCTTTTTCAGCAGGCAGGGGCAGTGAATTAATGTGATTTTTCTAGCCCAAGTCACTGGACCGCCCGCCCAATGACCATTTGCCGTGAGGATCTGGGTGAAAAGGATGGGCGGAGACACTCACAGGATCGTCTGTGAGTACTCCTTCACAGGCTGCCTTGTGACCGCCATCCTTGTGAATACAAAACGAGGCCTCTGAGAAGCTGGATGGGTTGAATTGGATCCTGGGGGTGCTGGATGAAGACAAAAGAGAGATGTGTGGATGTCAAAAGAAAGCTGGGTGTGAGGTAGATTTTATGTCAACTTGACTGGGCCAGAATTCTCAGTAGTTTGTCAGGTGAGGCCTCACCCATGATGTGATCCAATATGTACTGAAAATGGGTAGTCGAATTTGTTGTTAGTATGTTTGGGGAGTAGAACTCTGAAACAACAGACATTTCACATGTTTGTGTGGCTCAGACTTTCTGAGTAAGGAAGACGAAATAGCAACTCTAACGATGATCTCTCCTGGGGTCACGTGTGCATTCTAAGGCGGTGAGTGGCATCTCTTCCCCTCTCCACGGACTTGTTTACATTCCTGAGCAGTGGTTTCTCTATGAAGGGAGGAGAGCCATATGAAGCAACTTCCCCATTTCCTCTGATCATCATTTCCAGGTACTTCACTGGAGTGGAAGAGCCCTGGCGACACTGTCATGGAAGTGTTAGCTTGCTCCTATAAAGATGTGCCATCTACTGAGGGCTCAAGCAGAAAGCATGTTTTGAGAATGATGAGGGCAACAAATGTACAAATGTGCTTGATACACAACGGATCGATGTATGGATTGTGATAAGAGTTGTTCTAGCCTCCAGTAAAATATTTTTTTTTTAAAAAGAAGAAGAAATAAAAGGTGTGCCACCTTGGGAACCGTATATAAGATCTCTGCCAGTCAGCACTGAAACAGATGATGGTGTTGAGTTTGGTGGCTTTTATTTTAGGTCCCCTGGAGTGCACTAATTGCATATACATATGAGATCTGGAAGATGTTAGGTTGCACATAATACATTTGGATATGAAAAAAGATACTCTGAATAAGTGGTCTGATTTTTGATACAGAAGTCTGATTATAGTTCTCCTTTCGCCTATCTCACATACGTACATACATACATACAGGTTGCTCATGTCAGGTGTCAGCAAGACAGTTTAGCCTCATAACCTCCTGATGCACAATAGAGCAAAGCACCACCTGCTCCTACTCCATCTTCGCAATCACTGTTACATTTGAGTCCACAGTTGTCATCCACTTTGTCAATCCAGCTTGCTGAAAGTCTTCCTTTTCATTGCCTCTCTATTTTACCGAGCATTATGTCCTTGATAGGGTCTGGTGTCTGCTGATAACATGTCCAAACTGTATGGGATGAAGACTCACTATCCTTGCTTCTAAGGAGCATTCTGGTTGTATTTCTTCCAAGAGAGATTTATTGGTTCTTTTGGCAGTCCGTGATACATTCAATGTTCTTCACCGGCACTATAATTCAAATGTGTAAATTCTTCTTTAGCCTTCCTTCCTTATTCAGTGTTCAAATTTTATATGCACATGGGGTAATAGTTATGCCTTATATCAATAGATCAAAATCTTCACAACTGGACCAGTAGATATCATCACGATAAATGGAAGAAAGGTTGAAGCTGTCAAGGTTTTTACCTTACTTGGATCCACAACCAGTGCTCATGGAAGCAGCAGTCAAGCGAAACAAAAGACTTGGTGAATTAGGTAAATTTAAGAGCAAGGATGTTACTTTGAAGACTCAGGTGCACCTGACACAAGCCATGTTACTCTCCATTGCATCACATGCATGTGAAAGTTGGACATTGAATAAGGAAAACCATAGAAGAAATGATGCTTTTGAATTGTGATGTTAGAGAGGAATATTCAAAGTACCACGAGTGGATACCAAGGACTCAAGTATAAAGAAAATGTTTTGAAAATGATGATGGCAACATATGTACATATGTGCATGACACAATAGATGGATGTATGGATTATAATAAGAGCTGTAAAATCCCACAATAAAATGATGAGGGGAAAAATACAAATTGATCTGTGTGGGAAACAATGATGACATAGTGCTCCTTAGAGGCAAGGATGGCAGTATTTTGTCTTATATACTTTGTATATATTTTCAGGAGAGACCACTCCCTAGAAATGACATCATTTTGGGGAAAGTGGAGGGGGAAAATTAAGGAAGGCCCTTGACAAGATGGATGGACACAGTGACTGCAGCAATGGGCTCAGGCATCGGAATCATGTGAGGCCACACATACAGTGTTTCATGTTTTTGTGCACACGGTCTCTATGGGTTGGAGCTGACTCAGGGCCACCTAACAACAGCCAATCACCAAGTCTGAATCTGCCAGCCACTTCATGGGAGAAAGATGAGACTGTCTACCCCTCTGAAGGGGGACAGTCTTAGAAAACCACAGGCACAGTTCTACCCTGTCCTATAGGGTCGTTATTAGTAGGAACCAACTTGATTATGGGTCAGGTGCACCTCAGTCCTCAAAGTACCATTCTTGTTTTTCAAAACTTTAAATAGGTCTTGTCCAGCAGAATTAGCCAATGCAATGAGGCCTTTGATCTCTTGAATGGTATTTCTATAAGCATTGATTATGGATCCAAGAAAGACGTACAGGAAGCACATTTATATATGTTGTTGTTATAACATTGATATAAATACAACAGAACAA
>NW_022111369.1:28440915-28444301 GCF_000313985.2 Echinops telfairi
TTTCCCAGGACCACATTTCAAATGCATCAATTTTTCTTCCATCTTCCTTATTCAATGTCCAATGTTCATGTGAATATGAGGCAATTGAAAATCCCATGATGTGGGTTGGAAATACCCGTCAGGTACTCTCAAGCATCACAGAAACACACAAACCTACACAGTACGACAAACAAGTGGTTTCTCGAAGTGGCATGACTAAGCCTTTGCACAGTCAATAAAACACAAGTGAGCATCTTCCTGGCTTTCTCTGAGTTCAACCATGATCCAATGATGTCTCTGTGCCATGTTGTTTTCGAATCTTGTATGACTTTCTGGCAGCTCCTTGCTGGTATATTGCCCCAACTGCCATCGAGTGATCTTTAGCAGAAGTTTATTTACATATGATGTTTTATATGAGTGACACAAAAATAAATTCTTTTAGCAGGATTACATCAAGGCTGGTTCTAAAGAAGTGCAAGTTAAAGATGTCACAAATGTCTGACTTCCCAAATCCATTACCACTTTATTATCTCAAATGTCAACCACCCTTCCTCTCCTCAATTTTATCCCTCAGGTCTCAAGTTTTCACAATTCACTGAAATGCCTCACTGAACTCAGGAACCCTCCAGGAAATGGCTCCACGAGTTGTGGATGCCAGCATGCCCAAGAACTAGAGGTCAAATAGAGGCAAACCAGACACAGGATTCCCAGTGAGAGCGCAACGATTTTCAAAATTGCTGCACCCAATCAAACTGGTTCCCTGAGTCCTAGGCTAGCATATTTCCTAGGGTGTACCTAGCATCTGATTGGGGCTCATCACGAATCAGCATGAGTGTTCTGTGCATGTTCTTTCAGGAAGTAGGGGCTGACAAAGATGTTCCCATTGCTAAGGTTCTGAGGGAAGTATGGCTTTGTCCTGATATCAAAAGGTAGGTAAGGACAAGTTGCTCACTGTTCACTTTTGTCCATCTTGAGTGGACCAGAGTTAGTCTCAGCCAACTCTATTACCCCTGCCTCCTGGTTTTTGTTTTGTTTCCCCCATTAAGCAGATAGCTGGCAATTTGCCTTATTAAAGGAGCAGATATAAAAAATGACAGCTAATACACCCAAGGAAATCAATAGTAGTGACTTGAATCACACCGTCTAGTAAGGTTGGAACTGCAAAAATGTCTGCCCTTAATCTTGCCTAAAAGCACAATAGGTAATTCCTGTTGGAATAGATTTATATCCACAGTTGTAGAGGCTAGAATTTATAATATGTCACTAACCAGAGGATTGTGTGTAGTAGGACCATGTTAAGTCATTAACTACACTGCAGGGAACTTTGAAAACTTTCATGGGATTTTTTTTCATTACCTTTCAATAACATTTTCCATGAAATTTTTTATGCCTCCTCATAAAGTCACACACACACACATGCACAAACACACTCACACACACATAGACACGCACACATGTGAATAACTGTCATTGAGCTGACTCCGTACAATAGAAAACCAATGTTGTCCCATGCTGTATCATCCTCATGTTCATGTTTTTCAATCCAGCTGTTACAACAATCTTTCTCCCTGCAGGTCTCTGTTGTTCTTTTTGGCCTTCTCCTTCACCAGCATATTATTTTGATGATTATCCTTTCCAAAGACACTTCCAAAGTAAATGAGGCAGACGGTGTTCTGTTGTGCCCACAGGCTCTCACTGGGTATTATTTAGAAGTAGATGCCAAGCTTTTCTTCTCACCAGTCTTCAGCCAGAAGACCTCCTACAGTGCGTCCACCATGGGTGATGCTGCGGTACTTGAACTATCAACAGCATAGGTTCTAAAATCTCAGCTATACGTAAGCCACCAAAGTAGGATGAGTTAGAAGATCAGTTATATATGCTATGTATATTTAGATTGATATCTTTATATCCAGATAAGTATATATGCAGTATGTATATCACTCTTACTCCCACTGACGTGAAGTCAAATCTGACTCACAGCAACCCTATAGGACAGAATAGAACTACCTCTGCGGGTTTCTCAGACTACAAATCTTCATGGAAGCTGAAAGCCTCATCTTTCTCCCACAGAGTAGCTAGTGGTTTTAAACTGCTGACCTTGGGGTTAGTAGCCCAACACGTAGCCTACTTTGCCACCCAAACTCCATAGTTTTATAGGAGGGGGTACCCCCTCTTTTTTTGAAAGCTATGTGTTTAAATTTTTTTTCAAATAACCCAGTGGAACTTTTTCCCATGCTTTTTTTTTGGGGGGGTACCCTTTAGTATATGTAGTTGTATATATAAAACAATAATGTATATAGTTTTAAGTTATATTTATATATATACTTACATATAGTTATCTTGATATATGTATGTATACATAATTAGTTTGCAAGTTAAAGGTCAGATTCTATAGATTGGGAACGAAAAACAAGACCCAACATTTTTGGCGATATAATATATCATGTGGGATTTGGGGCCGGTCACTTTAGGAGAGGCACAGTGCAAACCTCAAAGGTTTGGACCAAGATCACACCACCTGTAGCACAGAATTTCACACCGTTGAAACAAAATCTCTGGGTTTTCTCTTCAGCAAATGGAGGAGATTTAGCTGATTGGCATGAGTCATGAAAGAGCATGGAAATGTTACAGAAAGGCAGAGTAATAAGGGTTGAAAGTGACAGTGAAAAGCATAGAATAATCAGTCCCTACCTCTCAACTGTGACAGAAGTATTATAAAGAAACATGCAGTTTTACTTGAAAGAAGAAAAGGTTAATAAAATCTTCAAGGGGGGAAGTAATTTTGTTTAAAGTCAGAAGTATTCAAAATATTTTGCAAAGAGTTTTAGATTATCTGTGGAGTTTATTAGTCTTGGACTGGGAAAATTCTAGAGGAAGTTAAGAGACAGAAGCTCAGTCAGGAAGCAGAAGTATATGATATTGGTATAAATATAAGGGATAGCATCATTTACATTTGAGTGGCGATTGAGAAAAGTAAGGGTTAGAGGCAGGATGACGGGATTCTAAAGTGGCATTCATGCAAATAAAAGATAAACCTGTGGTCCACTCAAGATTTAAGTGTCACCTGGTGGAGAGGTCAAACAATAGAAGGGGAGCGGTTTCTAAATGGCTGAGACTGACAGTGGTGACAAGCAAAGTAGGGCTCATCTCTGTGATGGACAGAAGCTCACCTGTTTGTTATGTTCTGCCTCAAATTGCTTATTTTCAGAGAAAAGATATGAAATTCTAGGAACTGCCAAGCTCACACCCTGGGGTAGTTACATAATCTGGTGTCAATTTTCGAGGATTATGAGTGAAGGGGTGGAGTCTGGCCTGTCAATCATGATATAACCAATACATGGCCTTCTCCTGAGAATTCTGGGAACTCTGGCATATTTCTTCTTTGGAGATGGGAAACACTTTCTCTA
>NW_022111369.1:28445615-28451271 GCF_000313985.2 Echinops telfairi
CATAAAACTCTCTCTTATACGTGAGTTGCTGTGGATTTGTTTCTCCAAAGTACCTAGACTAATACAGAAACCAAGTTGGAAAAAAAAGCCAAGTAAATGAAGGCACACAATTGCTTAATGGGGGCGCTATTCCAATCTCAGGTGGGTGATTTCAAAGTGTATGCACTAAACCATGTGCCACACGGTGCTTCATCTCATCTTTCAATCTACTTATTCCTTTCATCCCTTCAGACTCTCTCTGTAAGGAGTTTGGCTATATTCATTGCAGTTATAAATCATGTTTGTGCAGCCAGGGAAAAGTGAAGTGTTAGACAGGGCTAACCAAGGAGCTAAGAACAAAGCATTTGTTAATGTAAATGGTGCTGGTTCATCATGAAAGCACGTGAGAGTGAAGGGAAGCTAAGGCTTGGTTAAATATACTCTTTTCACTTAAAGTACAGGGAAGTACATATAATCTGACACTGAACATAAAGAGTATAAGTCCACCTCATACTTACTCAAAGTCTCTCTCCCTCACTGAAGGACCAGGAAATGTCCCTTTGGTTCATTATTGATGCTCTCTTTGTTCTCCCTCTGACCCTTAGCAGACATTCCAGAAGTGTTTGTTATGGAAATTGATTCAAAGTCCATCACTCCTCTAGAAAATCCCTAAAGGAAGGTCCAGGCAAAAAGTGCTGTTGTGGAATCGACTGCCCCAAACAACAGTTCTAACAGGACGGTAGGGTGACGGCAAACTGTCCTAGGGTGATGATGATCACATTTCCCAAGTAAAGTACTTCTGCTTATTTTAAATAAATTAAAAATAAAAAAGCCTTGGGATTATCTGACTGCAAAATGCCTTTTCTGCCCTTGGGACACACGGACGAGTCCTTGGAAGCATCTCTTCTTCTTTTCCTGCTGTGCTGTGTCATCATCCTGTCCTTCAGAGAATGAGGCGATGCTGTCAAAGGTGACACAAGAAAGGAGGAGGGGCAAGAAGACAGATGTGGCAAATTTCATCTGAGCTCAATGGCTGAGGGGCAGGGTGACCTAGACAAGGACATGCTTTAAATCTTTATGTGACAATGGCTCTTTAAAGCTGTAAGTAGAGGTTTCCTATTGGAAATAGATGCATACTTCAGCACATAAGGGAGACCTTCAAAAAGTCCATAGAAAATGCAATTAACGGTATTTGATGCTACATATAAATATTACAGTGATCTTTGAGATCCACCCACCTTCCAGGGACAGGAAACTGATGTGGAAAGAATCAGAACAGGCAATTCAGAGATTATGGACTTGATACTTCCTCTTTCAGCTAAGACTCTATGCCTTAAACAATGTGCATCTAAACTGAAATGAAAAAGCACACTATAGTATCTGTATGGTAATTGCACAAAAATTGTTAACTCCTTTACCTAATTCATGCTAAGAAATCAAAACTACAGTGGAGTACACTTTTATTGTTATCTATATCTTCATTGCTTACAATATTAGCTGGTTATAGTAATTATGTATGGCATTGCAACTGGAAAAATTGGGTAGGAGGCACATGAGATATCTCAGCAGTGCTTCTTACAAGTACTTGCGTGTTTAAGATTATTTTAAAATACAAAAGCTTATTTGGTAAAAGTTTTGCAGTGAGACATAAAAGAACCTAACTTTACACAATGATAGAGCTGGGGGAGGTTTGGGAAATTCAATAACTCAGTCCCCATAATTTTACTAATGTTGAAATGATAATATAAACATGTTAGGTTACTTGAAGTTAGTAGCATAAAACCAAACCAAACACACAGCCATTGACTTGATTCTGACCCATGGCACCCCTCTAGGACAGGGTAGGACTGCCCCAGTGGGTTTTGAAGATTGCAATTCTTCACAAAAGTAGAAAGTCTCTTCTTTCTCCCTTGGAGCAGTGGGTGGTTTCAAACTGCTGACGTTGAGGATTATAGCCCAACTCATCAGCAAAAGATCACTCAGTTCCCAGTTCCCCATTCTATGATCCACATCTAAGCATATTTTTGAAGGAGGCTCCTTGACTCCGATGTATTCCGTGCTGGTCTACCTCTGAGATTTGCCTCTATTTGTTATCTACAGCCTTTTTAAAGATGACTTATTTTTTCTGAACAAACTTTGTGCTACTTTTTAATAAATAGAATCTCTTAAACCCCCTTAATGTTACATTTTAAGAAAGCATCTTTGAACAAATTCCCCGGGAATTCTAGAAACATGCTTGAAGAAGGAGTTGGGATTAAGGTTTCCTGCTGTCAATTTTCTGTAACTGTCTTCCTGACAGTATGCCTTTGAGGGCACAAATAATTAGGGTTTACTGTTTATGGAACAATAAAGCGGCTGTCCACCTGCAGATTTACCCAAGGCGCTGCATGAATCTGCTAATAGCCGCCTCACCTCATGAGCATGTGAAGTTGGACATTGAAAGAAGACTGAAGAAGGGTCAGTGCATTGAATTGTGGTGCTGGAGAAGAGATCGATGGTACCATGAGCTGCCCAAAGAACAGGCAAAGTTGTCTTGAAAGATGTGCAACTAGAGTTCTTGAGAAGCAGGGATGGCAATCCTTCATCTTACGTAGTTTGGACATGTAATCAGGAGTGACTAATGCCTGAAGATGGACAGGTCCTCGAGTAAAGGGGTGGACACCATGGCTGCAACCATGGGCTCCACCCCAGGAGCACATGTGTGGGTGGCACAGGTCAGGCCCTGGGGGATGTCCTTTCTGTTGGGCAGAGGGTCCAGACCAACTGGATGGCACTCAACAACAACAATAACAATATACCAATCCCCTCATTCTCCTGGATATGAGGATCAGAAAAGATTTAACATTCAGAATTAAAATACACTGTAGATGCAAGTTGTGTTTTTAAATTTTAATAAATTGTTTTATTGAGGTCTCTTACAGCTCTTATAACCATCCATATAACCATTTGTACATATGTTGCCATCATCCTTTTGAAAACATGTTCTTTCTACTAGAGCCCTTGGTATCAGCTCCTCTGTTTTTTCCCTCCCTCCCCCGCTCTCCCACCCTCATGAACTAATGATAAATTATAAATTATTATAATTTCCATATCTGACACCATCCACGGTCTCCTGTTTAATACTCAATTTGAAATACGTAGAAGTGCACAAAGAATGCTCATATCAAACAAACCAAGTCTTTTTTTTTAGAGTTTGTTAAAGCAAGGAAGTTTTTCATCATCACAGGTCAGTGGAGGAGAAAGGTTTCAGGTATGCTCTGAATAGAGGCTGTTGGCAGTGGAAGGCTAGAGGTGGGGTGTTATGGATTGAATTTTTACCCTCTTGCCAAAAATGCATATGCTGAAATCCTGACCCCTATAAATATAAAGTTGAAGAAAAGGATTTTGTTATTAATGGGGCCATGGCAAAATAGGGTGGATCCTGAACTTAATCATTAAATGGACAAGACTTGACACAAAACACTCACAGAGAGTAGACAAATGGTATATGAGGACCTGTTTACAACCTAGAGTCACCAGGATCTAACAGAAACTAAAAGAGAGGCTCACAGAAAAAGTTGCTATGGCTGAAAACTTGACTTTCAGCCTCCAAAATTATAAGAAAATGATGATCTGTTCTTTAGAGCCACCAGGTGTGTGACATTTTGCTACAGTAGCACGGGGAAATTAAGACGGGAGATACATGCAAGATTTCCTATGTGATTGGAATCATACTTGGCGTTCCCTGGTGGGTCTTACGTTGGAAGTAGGAGAGAATCGAATCAAAGAAGCCATCCGTTCTGAAACAAGTACTGGCCATTTTGAGAACATCATTGCAGGACTTTATATATGTAATTGTCCCATTGTTCCCTTATATATTCAGTTTCTCAAAGGCTAATAAGGACTTTTGATGTAATATGTATTCAGAGACGCCAGAGAGCTGGCTCTCAAAAGGTGATATTTCTTTGTTTAGCTTTCAGTTCTAGATTGTTACCATTAATTGTTCTTCCTGTTTGGTGTGTATTAATATAAATAACTCCAGAAGAGGATTTTTTGTAATGTTTAACATAGTTTTCCAATGGGAAAACAACTAAAATCAGAATCTGTTAAGTCACAGCATAATTGCATTATGTTGGAAGAAACATTAAGCTCCCGAGAAAGAGGGGCTAGTTTTTGTGGCCACTGCAGTGTGTACTCAAGCACACTTGAGAGGGGAAACACCACTGCCATTGAGCCATGTCAGATGCAGTGCGCCTCTATAGGGTTTCTGTAGGGGAAAATGACATAGGTGTCAATCTAACCTCTTCAAGCTCCCAAGTCTGATTGTCACAAGGTCGAGGTCAGGTCAGACATCCCTCCACCTTCTGTCTCCTTTTCCCCTCATCTAACATCAACCACTCACCCACAGTATTATGCCTATCTGATGGGTTTGCTCATTCATTACAGTGACTACACAGAACTCATAAACAATATTCTTGATTATGGGGTTTATTAAAGAAGTTAACTTGTTACAATCCAGATATACAATTCAGGTGAGAACGGTTCAAAGGACAGCTGTTCAGATATGGCAGTTTGTTCTTTCTGGCTCTCAGTCACTTGGCCTAGTCTCCGTCCTGCTCGGGCAATGTAATAATAAAGCTCTTTTAGAACTGCCAACAGTGCTCAAAGGGCATGCCACTCCACTATCAGCTTCAACTGGAAAGCCCCAGCTCCAACTCCTTGCATGAGCAAATCTAGCTCCCCCAATTAAGTGCCCAAAGGCACCCACTTCAAAAGCCAGCCTCCTACCCAATGCATTGGCATCATTTGCTCTGTGGGCTGGGAAGTCTACGTTTCTGTCTCATGCTCTACATTCTGGGTCTGCTGCTTCTACTTCTCCTCTGCCATTACTCTGGTGTCAAACTGTCTTCAGTACAAGAGGATCTTGGGGTCCAAAGGATGAGCTCTACTCTTGGATCTTTTCTCTTATTGGTAGTAAAACTCCCCCTCCTGCTTCTGTGATGGTCAATTTTATACCTAGTACAATGGTAATCACAATTGGCCTGGTTAGCAACTATGCACCACCGAATCCTATAATACAATAATTCCCTCACCTTCTTACCCATAAATTCCCTCACCTTCTTACCCAGAATCATTAGGAAAGTGAAGGCTGTTTTGTGGAAGTAACAGAAGTTTAGGAGAGCCATAATAAATCATTGATACATTTCAGTAAATATTTATGGGAGCAGACAGCCTTACACTCCTCTCGAGGCACAGAAGATGGATTTGGTCTGGCAAGCTAGTGGTTACTAGTCCAATGCTTATATGATAGGGCCACTAGGCTTCTTGCCATGATGATGGAGATGGGCACAGTAAATCCCAATGGGGAGAGAAAGTTAAAATAATTAATAGAAGAACATGTTCATTACATAGGAGATAATGCAGATACTTGGAATAAAGTGACTGTTGCAATTAAACCAGTCATGTGATTGTGGCTTGCTTTTTTCTTTGGTTCTTTCCACTTGAGAAATGTCCACTGTGTTTTACCCTTTTACTTTTCTAGTTCCAAGTCTTTGCAAATGTCATTACAATGCTTTGCTTCATCTTCTTCTTTTTTTATATACTTTTATTGGGGACTCTTACATCTCTTATCACAATCCATACATTCATCCAGTGTGTCAAGCTCATTTGCACATATGCTGCCATCATCATTTTCAAA
>NW_022111369.1:28452241-28460994 GCF_000313985.2 Echinops telfairi
ATGTCCTTTGCCTCCTGGTTATTTCCTCTATTTCCATTTACTTTCCTCTTGTCTCACCATCATGTTTGGCCTCCATTTGGGTTTAGTAATTCCTCACTGCTACATTGCCCTTGATTAAGCACCACTAGGGATCCTACACCCTTCTCTCCATTGATTTTAGTTCACTTGTTCCTTTGTCCCTGGGTTGGTTCCACCCCCCAACTCCCACCCCCACACTGCCCTTCCTTTCCCACACCTCCTCTTCTTCCATAACCCACCCACACCGAACCATTGTTGCCGTTCTTTTCATCTCCAAATTATTTATCCCACCCATCTTATCTAGATAGTCATGCATATACAATAATAACTGCAAAAACCAGGCAAAGCCAAGTAAAACAACAAAGAATGTGAAGACCAACAAAACAATAAAATAAGAACAACCAAAAAAATCAGCAAAAAGAAAGCTACTGATAAAAATGGAAAAGCCTATAAATAGTTCAAGGTCTGTTTGTTGGCCATTATCAGTGTTTTCCAGCCAAGTCTGATGGGGTGCCACACTCTGTCTCCAAAGTCTATTTTTGGTATTCCCTGGGGATTTCATCACTTTGCTCCCCTTGCTGCTCTGTTGCATATCCTGTGGTTCACCCCAGCGTGATGGGGTCCGATTGTGCACAATTCCCACACTGTGTCTCCAGTGTTGTCCCTTGTAGTACTATGATTGAGTGAGCGATGTCATGACTCGTGGTGGAGCCGGCCCTATGGTCCTGGCCGTGTGTTGTCTCCTCTGAGCAGGAACATTATCCTCAGGGCTTGGTGGGCCAGGATGTCCTCCCCTCTCTCTCTGTCCCTTTTCATTTCTCCCGTGTGCTCTAATCTGATGTGTCCCTCACCCTAAATTGTAGCCCCAGTGCTGTCCTCTGAAGTGCATTCTTCTGAGTGGGGGCGGGGGTCCATATAGTGGTGATTGGGGCCAGCCTCACAGACCTCACTGTTGGTACAGGCTGGTATGGTGTTTTTGCATCTTGGCGCATTGGCCTGGTCTCTCTCTCCCTCTCCTGCAGAGATATAAACAATACCATCCCCTTGGGTGGGTTAGTGCCCTGCTCCCCAAATCCACCACTCCCCCCTGCTTTCTTTCCTCCTCTTATTTAGTTGGTTACCGTATATATCCCTGGATTGGATTTGGTCCCTGCCATAATTGCTGGACCTCACCCAAAAGATGTATGTGTATACTAGTTTTTCCTCTATGCCCCATTTTTTGTTTTTGTTTTTTTTTAAGCTTACCTCAGTGGACTCATGTTGTATTTTTCCTTTTTTGCTTGACTTACTTCACTTAGCATGATTTCCTCCAGTTCTTCCCATGTGGCAATGTGCTTCATGCGTTCATCCCTGCTTTTTACGGATGCGTAGTACTTCATGGAATGTATGTACTACAGGTGTTTTGGTTTTTTTTATCCATTCTTCTTTTGATAGAAATTTGGGTTGTTTCCAACTCCTTGCAATTGTGAACTGTGCCACAATGAACAGTTCAGCAGCACACAGATGTCTGGCCATAGTTCATTTCTTGCCTCTTCTGGGTATATGCCCAGTAGGGGGATTGCTGGGTTGTGTGGTAGCTGCTTCATCATCTTGAGCTGCTCTTTGAAATTTCCTGTTTAGTCTCATTTTTTGATGACCTTCAATTTTCCTACATTCATACTTTTTGACCTTCTCCTTCCAATTACTAATTCAAATATTTCCAATTACTAATGGATGTTTGAAAGTTTCTTCTCATTATGAGCCATGCCACATCAGCCAATTAAAGTTCCCCAAGCTTTTATTGCACCCACAAAATTAAGATGAATCCTACTTTGAATAGGCAGCTCCTCCCAGTCATATTTTGAGTGCTTTCCAAGTGAGCCTCACTTATCAGAACTCACCGTTAGAACAAGGGCCAACTGCAGAAAAGACCATTTCTCATGTACTAGCTCAAACTGAAGCTGAAGAAAATTAAAACATGCACATATGAGCCAATGACAGATTGAGCATATATCACCAGAATTTATAAACCATCTAAAGTGCTTAACACACTGAGCACTAATACTGAAGACCAGACAAACCATGGGATTACATCAAAATCACCAGACACAAGGAAAGCAAAGGGACCTTAAAAACAAAGAAAGAAAACCCGGAATGAATGTCAGAAGAAGCTATGGAATTTGCCCTTGAAAGAAGAGTAGTTAAAGCTAGCAGATGAAATGATGAAGCAAAAGAGATGAACATAAAATTTTAAAAGATGGCCTAGTAAGACTAAATATTATACTGAAATGAACAAATACTTAGAATTAGAACACGCTTGGAATTTCTGAAATTTTGATCTATCAGTCCTAATATTGAAGTAAACTATGGGCAAAATATTGAAGGACACAGGGAGTTTTGAAAGAAATGGAAGGAATACACGGCTATTTACCAAAAAGAACTGGCCAATGTTCAATAAATTAGAAAACTTGTGATCAAGAACTGATGGTATCAAAGAAATAGGTTTAAACTGAGCTGATGGCATGGATTAAAAAAAAGCTTTAGGAATTGTCAATAAATCAACAGATTTTTTTCAGCACATGAATGCAAAACTGAAGTTGCTTACTCGCTAATGGCTAAGAAATGTGGAAGATGGCAACAGGAGAGGGGTACATCTCTTCAATGGACTGGAAGAGTTCCATATGAATGCTCGTTGCAAAGGTGATCCAACAGAATGTGCAAACTGAAGAGAATTAAAAACTGGTTGCAGCATTACATCCACATGGGACTTCCAGGTACTGATGTTGAATTTGAAGACAATTAGAATGAGGAATATCATTGTCACACACTATAGAAAGTATAGTCTTAGGAATATCATTGTCATAGTTGGCAGATACACAAAATGTTTACCTATGTTTTATTAACTACTCACAGACCTTTGAATGTGTGGGTCTAGACAAATTATGGATAATAGTGTAAAGAATAAGAATTTCAGAAAACTTAATTGTGCTCATGGGAACCTAAGCATAGAGTGAGAGGCAATATTTTTTTTAATCAGGACAAGAGAATGCTGTTTAGATTAATATTTGGAAAAGTGTTTTTATTGGATAATGTGCTGTTGTAATTCATGAAGATTTCATTGGTTAATTTTCAGAAGTGGATCACCAAGCTTTTCTTAATATTTGTTGGTCTGACGGGGCACAGAAATCTCCAACTTATAGGTGAGCCTAATGGTCTCTGAAATACTAGTGGCATAACTTCTAGCAGCACATAAAATACTACAATATGGAAAACTGAAAGATAAGCAGTGATTTAGCTTGTAGATGGTAAATTAATTAAAAATATGATCATTAGTCCATTTAAATTTTAGGTACCATTTTGCATTAGATTTTCTAGTGCTCATTTTTATAATGATATTTTTAAAAATCTCTTCTGCCTTTAAGACTTTTATCTATTTCCTTCAAATGACTTGCAGTATTTTATGTGCTGCTAGAAGTTATGCCACTAGTATTTCAGAGACCATTAGGCTCACCTATAAGCTGGAGATTTCTGTGCCCCGTCAGACCAACAAAGACTAAGAAAAGCTTGTCTATGTTGTAACAGCCAGGACCTTTTGGCAAAAATGATTTTGTGGATGATTATGGCTAAGGATGTTGAGAAAAAGAGAGTTTCTTAATTATATAGATGAGCCTGATGTATTCTCAAGGGTCTTTAAAAATAAAAGAGGAGACCAGAAGAAAAGACCAAGGAAACCAATAATGATAAAGTTTCAATAAGCCTTACTGGTCAGTAAAGAGTGGGGGCTGTGAGTCCTACCGTGTATGCCGCCCCTAGGAGAAACAGATTCCCCTTACAGCCCCAAGAAAGGAGACTAACCCACCGACACGTTGCTATTAGCCCAGTGAGAATATGTTGGACTTAGAGATAATATATTGTAAGATAATATATTGGCATCATTTAGCCTTCATGCATTAGGCAATTTGTTTCAGCAGCAAGAGAAAAAAATTAGCTACCATATCAAATAGTACAGACATAGAATGCTTCCATTTCAGGTAATAATATGGTAAATTGAATCATCAGTCACTATGGGTTGCTTAATATGCTTTGAATAGTGATCCCATCTGTTCACAGCGCTTTGAATACACAGTGGTAATCTATTGACTTTCACATTTATATCTCTAACTGAATATCTCATCTGAATTTCAGATGTAGGTACAAGTAATATGTCTCTTATTGTCAGGGATTCTTTCTGTGAAATAAGGTGTTATGTGATGTAGACGTGGTATGAGTACCATATAAAAATCATATGGAAGCCCATTTCCGGTTGTCCTCATTAGGAGCTGCTGGGGAAGGACCAAGGGAGAGGTGGGGGCAGTCATGGTGGCTGTGAGGGGGCTGCAGGCAGAGAGTGAGAGAAAGTGAGTAAGGTGTGCTCATTCCTGCCGGCCGTTCCACCAACCAGAGCAGTGGGAGCAGCTTGGACCCTTTGACCCCCACCAGCTCCACAGAAAACGCCTGAGAGATGGTATCCTGAGCCACATCCTGTGTCTCACCTGCCTGCAACCCACACTTTTTCCAGCGCTGTAGGAATTTAGGTTTAGGATCTTTAAAACTATTAGGGGAAAAATAATAAACGAACGGAGAGTTGCTTTGCTTTAGAAAGAGAGAGAGTGAGACAAAGAAAAGAAACCCGTGTGGGCCCATGGACTGATCAATGGTCCTATCCAGATGTACCAGAAATGCATGTCTGCGCAAGTATGCACAGTTAACATCTCCATTTAGATGTGTTGTAGTCATTCCACGCGTAGCATGTCCAAATCTGAACTCCTGATTTTCTTAACTATACTTTTATGTTACTTACAACGTTTTCTTTTTTGTGTGTGTGCTTGGTAAGCTTTATTCAGACCTTTGGCTACAAATTTGATGCTAATGAATTAACAGCTTATATTAATAAACCAGGTTGCTAATAATTATAGATAGATAGATAGATAACACAAGAAATAAACAGTTAAATTATAAAGCAGTTATACAGATAGATATATAACACAAGAAATAAACAGTTAAACTATAAATCAGTACAAATAGCTCAGTATAATTCAAACGTGTTGGAGAGTTGTGAGACACTGGCAGTCCTTCAAGTCTTGAGGGCAGCCCCTGTAGAGAGACTCAGATTCTCCCTGCACTGGCAGCAAACAACAAGGCAGGTCTCCAACAGTCAGTCCCCAGCTCAAGAGATGTAAATTCCAATTGTGTGGTGAAGCCCAGGTCTTAAAGGAGCCTCACATTACAGCGACACAGTCCACAGGTTAGGTGTCCACAGGTAGTGTAGCTTGCAAATTGAGGCACAGAACATCATAGTCAATTGTAGTTGAGAAAACAGGTTTTTCTTCTTCTTAAAACCTCAAGTTAAAATAGTAGCCGTTGGCTTAATCCTTCTCACACTTAAACTCTACCCGAAACTTGTTCCCTTTACCTACAAAATATAACCTGACTTGAGTTATGTCTTACCATTTCCACTTTTGCCACCCCGTTCCAACTCAAAAGCATCCTTAGCCTGCATTGTTAGTAATGGTCCTGTGAGTGAAAAGACAATGCAGCCAATTCTACAGACTACACGGAAGCTTAGTACTTCCAAACGTGTTCAATAACTTAAAAAAACCCAGAATGATTAAAATAATTCAGACTACAGGTAGCTCATATCTTTAGAGGTGGTATTACTGGAACTCAAAATGCAAGATTACCACACAGAAGTTATCTTCCTAGCAGGCACTCCGTATGGAACATATGTAGCCATGTGCTTCTCCCTTTAATTTCATAACCACAATTCGCATTGAACCAGAGAAACTGTTTGCTGCGGGCAGATATCTGTGACATCGCTGTGCTCAGAGGAAGTGCAGCAAATGAATCTGGGAGAAAATAACACACCTGCTGTTTCTCTCACAGCTTCGTTATAACCGACCCGGCCCCAGCCCAAGCCCCGGCCCACCCAGCAGCACTCACAGTCCATTCACAGCAGAGCAGGCAAAGTGATCGTTTTATAACTAAAGACAGTTTTGCTCTTCTCAAAATCTTCTAATGTTTGTCTATCTCTCAAAACAAATGTCAAACTCATTACAGTGGCCTACAAAGTTCATCTGCTCATCAATCTCTATGCCTCTCTGATCTAATCTCGTCCCTTCTCTTTAACTCATTTGCTCCGTTGCCTTGATTAGTTTGCAGCTCCTGGATGAGACCAGGACCCTGTCTCCCTCTCTTTGCCACTTCTGGAATGAATTCTCATCCTCTGGTGACTGCATGGGCTTCCTTTTTCACCGCTCCCTGTCGTGGACAGGTGCACATGTTCAATTCAAATAATGAGCACACCGACGTCTGTCAAATGAGAACAGTTAACAAATACTAAATTAATTTGCATTTAGAAGGAATAAAATGATAAGATCTACTTAGTGCTCACTGCTTTTATTGATACGATTGATTCCATTATTGTATTAAGTCATGCTCACTGAACCTATCTCCATTGTCTTCTCTTTTGATATTATATCTATATGAAAAATATTAAATTGTAAAAGAATTGAAAAATCAGAAATGAAAATATAGATGCCTCAGAACATTTTTGTTATTGATGTTTTTCAATATGAATCATTTCATGGTTCAATTCTGCACAGTAATTTGCTTGAACAAAATAATAATAGAGGGAAATGCAGTAGTCTAAAGGACCGTTTTTTATTAAACTCAAAAGAAATGCTATCTGAATGAATCATAATCTTGACATACCTTTGACAAGAAGAAACCATTATCGTAGAATTGTCTCGAATAACTGTATCTTTCTATGGTTGATTTCTTGTTTCAAGGAAGTTTTCTTTAAATGTTGACTGAAGCATGAAGTTGAGTGGTGCTGAATACTAGAATATTGCCTTTTCCCTCCGTAATGTAGGAATGGCCAAAAAGGAAGCACTTAAAAGTGAAATCTGCTGACCCCTCCCACACAAAAACATCTGGATTGTGTAGCTGAACTAACTGGGTAATCTTTCAGGTAATATTAATTCCATGATGAAAAATAACCAGCAGTTATACCATTAATTACTTAAGTCTGTCATGCATGTTTATACATTTTTTCAGCTACCACTTTACCTTAGCATGAGTTTACAGAAAAGAGTGTTATTCGAATTAAAATCTGGAGTCCCGCTATAATATACCCTAATCATATGTTAAGTAAATTTTAATTCTCTGAAATTAAAGTTCCCACAACTAACTCATAGAGTGCCTATGGGGATAAAATATAATGTATTAGTATAACTCCTCACCCTCAACACAGAAACAAAAACCTTGTTGCTATAAAGACAATGCCAACTGAGTGATCCCATCTATAGGACAGGGTAGAACTGACAGAGCTTCTGAGACTCTATTTAATAAAGTAGAAAACTTCACCTTTTTTCCTCTGAGTGGCCGATGCTTTGGATTTCTTACTTTGTGAATTGCAGCCAAACGCATAACCACGACGTCACTAGGGTTTCTTAATGTATTATCGTACTATTTGGTGCACTGCATTAGACATACCTGATGCACAAGACCTCTTTAAAGTATTGAAAGGCAAGGATGTTATTTCGAGGATTAAGGTGCACCTGGACAAAGCTCTGGTATTTTCAATTGCCTCACATGCTTGTGAAAGTTGGACATGGAATAAAGAAGAGTATAGAAATGATACACTTGAATTCTGGTGCTGGAGAATATCGAAAGTACCATGGACTGCTAAAAGGCCAAACCAATCTGTCTTGAAGCAAGTAAGGTCAGGGTGCTCCTTAGAGGCCAGGATGAGAGACTTCATCTTACAGACTTTGGGCGTGTTGTCAGGACAAAGAGGCTAGACCCTGTAAAAGGACAGCATGTTTGATAAAGCGGAGGGATGGCCCAAACGAGGAAGGCTCAAGAGTCGGGGCACTGGTAGTGCAGTGGTTATGGGTTGGGCTGATAACCACAAAGGCGGCAGGTTGGCACGACCAGCCTCTCCAGGGGAGAACGATGAGGCTTTGAACTTTTCATAACAGTTACTTACAGTTTAAGAAGGAGCAGTTCTACCCTGTCCTGTAGAGCTTCTGTGCATCAGGATCAAACCAGTGGCAGTGAGTTTGGTTTGTTTTTCTACCTGGTTTCAGCCACAAGCCCATAGGTAATTTTGAGCTTCTTCGGGGAGTCTGGCTGGTGCATTGGTTACGGGTCGGGCTGTGAACCACAAGGTCAAAGTTGAAACCAACAGGAGCTCCCAGGGAGAAAGGGGAGCCTTTCTAATCCCATGCAGATTTTGTCTTGGGACCCCAACGAGGCAGCTCTACCCTGTCTGATGGCATCACTATACGTTGGAATTGAGTCCATGGAAATAAATTTGGGTACGCCACCATGTGAATCCATCTTATCAAGGGTCTTGCTCTGTTTCAATGCCCCTCTATATTACCAAGCATGATGCCTTTCTCCAGGCACTGGTCTTTCTTGACAACCTGGCCAAAGTACATGACACACAGTCTTGCTATCTATGCCTCTAAGGAACTTTCTGGCTACACTTCTACCAGGACAGATTTGTTTGTTCCTTTGGCATCAGCTATATGAGTGGCCTGCAAAGTTTGTTTTTCTTCCACAAAGGGGTGTCTTCTTCTTTTCCTTTGCACCTTTAAATCTATTATTGATGTGTTGGGTGAGGAAGATTGCCTCAAAATGTGCACTGAAATTTTTTTTTAATTAAAAAAAAAAAAGAATCATTTTATTAGGGGCTCATACAACTCATCACA
>NW_022111369.1:28462332-28473425 GCF_000313985.2 Echinops telfairi
GGAAACAAAATTTTAGGTTATAATTATAGATAATTATATCATTACATATTTATGACAGAATTCTATTTTAAATATATATATTTATGTATGAATATATGTACACACAGAAGCTGTATATTTTCAAGGCTGATAGCTCATTGTCTTGGGTGCTATTGAATCACTGTCTCATAGTAACAGATTGAAAATTGTCGGTTCTTGCACTATTCTCACAGTTCAGCTTAAACCCATTGTTACAGTCATTCAGTTGTGTGACTCAATGTTAATAAGGGCTGATAACGTTCTCGAGTTCATCTTTTTAAGCTTTGTTCCATGTGGTCAGAATTTTGTTTGGAAGTTATTTCAGTTTATCCTGTCTTTTCGTAACCCACGGCTAGAAAAACACATGTAAAACTCTAGAGCCAAGTGTGTTTGTTTATCTTTTAGGGAAGATGTATTCTGTTCTGTCTCATTGGTAGGATGGAAAGAATGCTGATGGTACAGGGTAAAGCACCTGACTGCTAGCTACGAGGTCAGTGCATCACACCCACCAGCTGCTCTGGGGGCCAAGGACACGGCCATCTGCCTGGTAACGATTCTTGCCTTGGGATTCCTGCTCTGGCCCGTGGCTGTTCGGTGGCATCCAGTGGGCGGTGAACAGATGATGCAAGCTCGCTTGCTGAAAGTGATGAGGAGTTGGAGCACCTGATGATCAAGATCAAGGACTGCAGCCTTCTGTATGGATTGCAACTCAGTGTAAAGAAAGCAAAATCCTCACCACTGCACTAATAGGTAACATCATAATAAATAGAAGAATAAAAAGTTGAAGTTGTTAAGAATTTCATCTTTCTTAAATCCACAACCAATACTCATGGAAGCAGCAGCCAAGAGATCAAAAGGCATCTCTTTATAGAGTATTGAAGAGCAAGTATGTTTCCTGGAGGACTAAGGTGTGCCTGGCCTAAGTCATGATACTCTGTACTACATCGTTACTGTAATCCAGAATGGACTTCTAGCATAGGTCTGGGGGTTTTTTTTGGTTTTTTTTCCTTTTTTTTTTTTTTTTTTAGTATTGAGCAGAAATTGAGTATAAATTAGTCATTAATTGAGAGCTACGCACAATAAAATGTGAAGTATCCCACTCAATTTTAGAGGTGGCAAATGAATTATTATAGAATCAAACGTGTACTGATCTCACTGGAATAAAGTGTGCCATCTGCTGGTTGAAATTTTGCCCTAAATAAACAAAGAGTAAAATTGGAGTTAATGAGAAATCACATGTCACTTAACTCAATTCCTCATTGTCACCATCATGCTCAGTGACAAGCTAGAACTGTACCCCTGGACCCAAATCAGAGCACTTTCAATTCACTAGTCTATTTACAAGGATCCAAGAATTTGGAGAGCCACCTGTGAGTAGGAAACCAAGAATTTCTTCATTTCACCTTAACCCAAATCCTCAGCCTCGAGTCAGCTCGGACTCAGATCCACCCTACGGCCTTGCTCTTCAGTTCACTGTAGCTTTTCCATTTTCACACCAAGCATTTTCTTCCGGAGAAAAATTCCATATTGATATGCAATTAATTGTGTGATTGAGCAGTCGCTAGTATTACTGGGACAAACAAGGAAAAACTACTGGCTTTTAAACTAACAAAAGAACAAACTGAGCTCGGTGCCATTGGGTGATTGTGTCTCATGGGAGTTCTAAAGGACCTACTAGAAGTGTCCACAGGGTTTTGAAGGCCATAACCTTTACAGAAATGTACTGCCTCACCTTTAGGAACAGCTTAAAGGCCTGAACTGCCAATCTCTGCGCTAGCAGCTCAACTCTCCACCCACTGTGGCACCGGCCTCCCAAATCAAAGAGTCAGACAGGAATTGATCTGTGGGCTTAGCTCACGATGAATGACTTGCTCCTTCTGTGAGAAGGGTGAGACCGGAGACTACAATAGTAGTTTTCTTATGGAAATTATGTTAGTTAATAGTTATAAGTTAGATTTTTTTTATATCTATTTTGGAGTTTCTATCAGTCAGGACACTCAAATACTGCCTTGGGGTATGGATGCACTAAGAATGCTTCTGCTGTTCAATGAAGCCTATGACGCTAGACAATTTTATACTTCAGTTAATCAATTCTTATAGGCAATATAGCCTTCACAAATTTCACGGAAAATGGAATTAAAAGATAAGGACATATTTCGATTAACTTTTTAACTCGCTCAAAATGAGACTTGATGCCATTGAGTCTGTGCCTCCTCAAGTCCGACCCTACAGGATAGGGCCCAAACTGCCCTGTGAGCTGCCAAGACGGCCCACTGTTTACCAGAGAAGAAAGCCGTTTTCTTCAGAGGAGCTGCTGGTGGTTTTGAATCGCTGACCTTGTGGATCACAGGAAAAGATCATGGAAAAAAGGCGCTCAACTATGTAAGAAAATTCCCTATTAATTTTTAAAGCCCTGTAATATACCTCACTAAAATCTACAAAATATTATAAGCTACCATTATCTAGAACAGTAACTCACTAGCATTTCTAGCAATTAGTGATTTAAGTATCAATTTAGAGGTTGATAGACGTAAGATCATTTTAAGGTAATTGTTTCAAATAGCAGATGTCTAATATGGTAAATTCTAATTTTGTTCTTAGAATTATTTAAGGTGGTAAAGTAATATATTGATTTTCAAATAAAAAATTGAAAATATTTTCTTTGGCAACGATCGTCAGGATTGAGACATACATTTATTTTTTTTCAACTTTGCTTTATTTTATTTTACATTTTTCTTTTGTGAAGTTATCCCCAAATTCTATCATCTCCAGAAAGAGTGCCAAGTATTATAACATGGTGTTCTGTCGGCATAATCTTAATAGGCTAGTCATTTTCTTCTGCTGCTATTTCATCAATAAAAATAACAAGTAACTAGTGAATTTTCAAAAAGGAAACCTAAGGAATACTGAATGTATGTCTGTAATATTATTAATTAATTCTGACAAAGGAGAAGCAAAATAATAAACATGAGAGTAGTGATTCTCAGTAATTTGAAATACAGAAAACATAAGGTATTTACATTATATGTGTACATTATATTTATATGTTTATACCACACACATGCACACGCACATGCACACGCACATGCACAGACATACATTTTCATGAGAGATAAAATATTAAAAACATGAATACTTGAGAAGTTCAGCCACAACCGTGTTCATTAAAAACAGATTCACATTTTAAGAAAAAATAATTTCATAATTTTGTATTTATCAAGACAATGAAGTCCATTTTGCTATATTGTTAAAACATTTGAATTTTTTTTTACAATTTAAATTATTTTACTATTTTTTATTTTCCTGGAAGTAAAAGTTTACTATGTTTCTCCTTTTGCATCAGGATTCGTTATTACGTGGGTACTGTCTAGTTCTTCTTGTCTCCAGATAGAGAAGGCAGTGGTTCAAGGAGACAGTTGGTCCGGCAGCCCGGTTCCTTCCTTGGTTCTCTGCAGTGTTGCAGATGAATAGAGACCGGTACAGTGTTCTGCAAACAGATGCATCTTCTGTTTGCTTGCCAGCAGCTCTCTTCTTTTCCTCCAGAGGGCTTCTGATGTCCCTGGTTTTGCCTTTTTTTTTTTAATGCGACTATTTGAAAAATAACAACAAAACCACAGCACATTTACAAAATACTTCATGGGAGGTGGGCATAGTTTACAAAAAATGTAGGAAGCCCATATTATTTGGGTAAAAATATAGTAGTTGTACTTTAGATTACTTCTCAGAAGATTTTAATACCCCAGACACTATTTACAATACTAGAAATAGGACATGAACCTTAGTACATCATTATGCTAATTGGCTGAATTGTCCTAGGACATGGTAAGCCCCAAACTAAAAGAACTAATCTCTTGGGATAACAGTTGTATGAGCCCCTAATAAAATGTTAAAAAAAAAAAAAGAACTAATCTCTAGAAATGATTGGTTATTTAAAATTAATATTAGTATTTGTAACCCCCAGTGGTTGTTGTTATTGTTACAAAATTGTATTTCCAAAGTAATATTTATCCGTTTTTCCTGTGTAGCTTATTAATAGCACATCTGCTATGCTGAGCAAAGTTCACCCGTATTCAATGTCATCTTTCCCATACGATAAACCAAAAGAAACTAACTTAGGGAGAACTTCTCCTCATCTCTAGTCATGGTATTTCATACAGTGAGACTGGATAGCAGTCGGCATTTGTGATTGACTTATTACATGCAATATAATGTTCTCCCTGTTTATCCCTGTTGTAAGATGCTTTGGGGACTCATTTTTCTTTTCCATTGCAGGCTTTTGTTCTCATTGTGCCAGAGCTTTGTGTCAGCCTGGGTAGGCCAGGGTCCTCAGTGGTTTGGTAGCACCTGACGTAGCACAATATAATGAAAGTCAATCAATTGAAACCTCTATACCGGGATAAGATGGTGATGGAATGCAAACCCTAACACAGGTCCCAGCCCTGATACAATTTAAAGGAAGTTTCCTGGGAGGCCTGGCTTCCTTCCAGTATAAGAGAGCCATGGAAAAGTTTGTTTTGCTTTTTGCTGGGTCTGGATCCTGCATTGGGCTCATGGACTTCTAGTTCTTTGGATTTGAGTCAACAATTTTCCATATTTCCTGCCATTCCCGTGAGTCCTCAGACATCTGGCGTCTGACCCGAAGACCTTGGACTCGTGTGCCGTCACAGACCAGACTTCCGAAGCATCTGCCTTGGTAGCCACTCCTCTGTGGTGATCCTGTCAATCTTAGATATTCCTCACCCTCCACAGCTATCCGACTCAAGAGGAGCCTTCAAGGTAACATGACTCACAGACTGCTAACCTGGGACTAGCCAATTTCTACACGTGTGTGAGTCACTTCCTTGATATCCATTTCTCTATATATACATCCTACATGTTTGGGACATGCTGTCAGGAGAGACTAGTCTCTGAAGAAGGACATCATGCGTGGTCAAGGAAAAGGGCAGCGAAAAGAGGAAGGTTATCAAGGAGATGGACTGACACAGTCGCTGCCACAATGCCTCGGGCCTAGGAACAACTGAGGCGGGGCTGGGCATGCTCCCTTCTGTTGTGCACAGGGTCGGTATGGACTCGGACCAACTTGATGGCACCTACCAACCACAAGAGCATACGCATTCTGGTTTTGCTTTGGTAGAGAACCCAATCGAGGCACCATTAAAGTTATCTGTGGCTCAAAATTAAAAGCATTGGGGCTATTTCTATCATCTTTTTCATTATAAAAAGTGCTACAATTAGCATAGGTGTTCATATGACTTTCTGTGTCACTTCTGTTAGATCTTCCGAGCATACACCCCCAAAGAGTGGAATTTCTGGGTTCAGATGAAATTGCATCTCTAGTTGTTTGTTTTTATGATCTTCCAGATGGTTTTTCACAATGGCTATTATTTTGCATTCCTACAAGCAAAGAGTGGGGACTCTATTATCCCCACATCCCCTCAATGTTTATTTCCTCTATTTCAATCAGCCTAGTGGAGGTGAAAGAGTAGCTCATTTTGGATTGTCTTGCATTGCTTTGGTGGCTAATGGCATTGAACACCTTTTATGTGTTGGTTGGTCACTTGAGCATCTTCTTTGATGAAATTCTGGTATGTTACTTGCATTTTTTGTTGTTAAATGCTAGAAATTTTATGTATATTTTAGATGTTAGACCCTTAATGATTTTGTCATGCCTGGAGATTTTTCCCCCAGACTGTAGGTTGTCTCTTTACTCTTTTGATTGCCTTGTTATGAACACAAACATTTAGCTTTTATGAGGTCCCAGTTATCTGTTTTATGTTCTAGTGTTTCTGCATTTAGTGTCATCTTTGATACTGAATCACTGAACAAAGAATTAGATCCTAAAGCGTTGTGCCTGTATTTTAAAGCACATAATTATGTGGTGGCATATCATTTTAGAAAGGGTAAATAGCAGTGACAAGTTGAGCTGCTAACTGCTAGGTCAGCAGTTTGAACCCCAGGTGCTCCCAGGGGAAAGGTAGCTTTTCTACTCCAATAAGGACTCAGACCTTTGAAAACAAACAGGGCAGTTTTACTCTGTCCTGTAGAGTCACTATGAGTCTGGAACCACTCGGTAGCCATCGTTGAGACTTTAATGTCATTTCATCTGTAAATAAATACCTTGTAACACAACTGCTATTTTAAGAAAAATGGAATCTACTACATATTTTTCAAATATATAACTATAGGTGTCAACAATAATCAAGAATACATAATGTTTCATCTAATATTCTTTTTGCTCCTCTTCATTACCAAAACTTTAAAAAAATGGATTTCATATTTTCTAAAAATAGAAGTAGACATTTTTCAAAATCTATCACTATAGAGAGTGTAAAATAGGAAAGCAACAATCCTATTGCCAAAAAAAGCATATGGTTTATCAATAAATTAAAACAATCACAAAGGCAACAGGAAATTTTAATTAGTGCTTCTATTCTAAAAATACTCAGGTCAGGACACATAATAAGGTGAAAGAAAATAGTTCTATAATAATTAGATTGATATTGTCTATTTGACTTTCATATAGAGAAATTTATATGTGTTTATTAAGTATAACTTTAAATAAAATAGCTAAAATATTCAGGTACATGTATTAAATTAATTATTATATATTTAAAACTAGAGACAACACCTGGAACTATATAAGTTTGGGGGCAGGAGAGGAAGTAGGGTGGCTGGTTCTACAATAGGGTCTAATGAAGTGTTTGTAATATGATAGATGATTATATTCTGGATATTACTCTATGCATTCTCCTTTAAAAATTTCTCCCCCGTTGTCTATTTATTTATTCCTGATTTTCTTTCCTAAATAATTTATGATTGTGCTGGAGTCAGTATGGCCTTTAATGACACCAGTTGCATCTTTTACCAGCAAACTAATTAAAGATTTAGAGATTTAGTAAGTCTTTGTACTTCATTACAGAACATAAGCAATCTTTCAAAATAAGAAGAAAGTTCCGTGGGAATGGAATAAAATTCCAGCCTTATCTAAATTACTAAAACCAAATTGTAACCTCTGACTAGGTAGATATTTAGGCTATTTAGTATAATCTCAGGAATTTATTCTGTGTTTGTAGAAACAAACACAAAAAAAAAAGAGAAAGAAAGAAGAAAAGAAAAGAATCCCGTACCTCTCTGGAGCAGATTTCTATTCATAGCCACTCAATAGGACAAGCTAGAACCACCCCCAAGACAGAACATAAAATATATGTTCCTGTTAAGTCCGTTCTACTCATAACAACCTCTGGCATTGCTAAGTAGAAGAGCAGATCTGCCACATTGGTGTTTCTTAGATAAAATATTTCCAGAAACTGATTTCCCATTCTTTCTTTTACCCCTGACCTTTTGTGCTTAGTAGCAAGATATCTGCAGCATTCAGAGACATTTAAAAATATTCAGAGCCTTTAAAAACCATCATCAGCTTAAACGAGGAGGGATCACATTCCATCTTGAATCTAAATAAGCCACAAGACAAAATAGCAGACCATAAGTGCACAATCTACATATAATCAAATACGTCCAAAGCAAGGCACACCAGAATTGTACCTTATAGTGGCGGTAGTGGTAGTGGGTGGGAGGTGTAGTGGTGGAGGTGGTATTGGGCTGTGTGTGTGTGTGTGGGGGGGTGTCCTATTGGATCTGTATTGAGAATCTGAAAATAAACCAACAGCTTCCAAAGTTTGTTACAAGACTGAGCCAACATAAGCAAACAAAGTAACCAAAGGGTCCAGGTGAATAATAAGGATGGCGACACTTTATGATATCGTTTGATCACACTAATCCAAAAAGATGAGGCTTTCGGCTCCCATAAAGATTTACAGCCTCTGGGACCCACAGGGGTGTACTATTCTCTCTACAGAATTTCTACCAGAAGATGTTTTCTTGTCTTTTATTGACTGTGAAAAACATTCAACTGTGTGGACCATTAAAAAACAAACAACTGTGGATAGCTTTGAGAAGAATAGGAATTCCAGATCACTTGTGTTCACGAGAAACGTACACAGATCAAGAAGCAGTCCTGGATACCGAACCAAGGAATACGGCATGGCTGCATGTTTAAAAGCAGAAAAGGTGTGCATCATGGTTATATCCTCTATGCAAATTTATTCAATCTGTATACTGAGCAACTAATCAATGTAGCTGGATTCTATGAAGAAAACGTGGCATCAGGATTGGAGGAAGACTTATTAACAACCTTCAGTATGCAGATGACACAACTTGCTTCCCAAAAGCAAGGAGGATGTGAAGCACTTGCTGATGAAGATCAGAGATCACAGCCTTCAGTGTGGATTACAACTCAATTTAAAGAACAGTGAAACTTTGACAATTAGACTAATAGATTACATCATGATAAACAGAGAAAAAATTGAAGTCATCAAGGATTTTGTCTTGCTTGGACCCACAATCAATGCTTATGGAAGCAGCAGTCCTGAGATCAGAAGGTGTATTGCATTGGGCAAATCTGTTGCACAAGACCTCTTTAGAGTACTGAAAAAGAAGGATGTTTCTTTGAGCACTGAGGTGCATCTGACCTCAGCCGTGGTATTTTAAATTGCCTCCTATGCATGTGAATATTGGGCATTGAATAAGGAAGCATGAGCAGGAATCAATGCATTTGAATTATGGTGCTGGTGAAGAATATTAAAAGTATTGTGGATATCAAAAGAATGAACACATTTGTCTTGGAAGAAGTCCTGCCAGAATGCTCCTTAAAATGCTCTTTTGAACATTTCAGCAAGATAAATTTCAGTGTGCCCAAATGCTTTCAATACAATAGTTTTATTTCCTTTTGTTAGAACTAATCTCTCTCTTCTTGAATATTTACAAATTTGTAATGGTTTTCATCCACTCTCAACTAAACACACACACACTCACACACACACATACACACATACACGAATAGCAATGGGGTCTTGTAGAAGGCACGCCCCTTGCACACAAACACTATGGGCTGAACGTGCTGCTAGGTAAGGGGGTCCTGGCATAGGGATTCCTGAAAGAAAGAGGGAATAGACCGATGGAGTATATCAGGGCCTGCTCGCTAATTAACACAGGGCTGTTCATCTACTCTGGGTCAGGACAACAGTTAGACTTGGGACTATTTGTATGGTCTCTCTTTTTCCTTTTCTTTTTCTTTTGGTGTCTATCTATATAAGATAGGCAGGATAAGCAATCCCAAGGAGACACCAACTGACCAATGGTTCCACAGAGGTCAGGAGGCAGGGGGAGGGAAGGAGAGCCTTGAGCCAACAAGGGCAGGGACAGAGAAAAACAAGAGATCTAAAAGTGAGGAGGAGGAAGGGGTAGCATTCCTGCTTATATTTGATCAATTGAAATGTATCTAAGAGGAATTATTGACAGGTGAATGATATGATGGGTAAACATGATAGTGGGGCAGGAGGAAAGAAAAATGAAAAAGAGGAAAGAACCAGAAAATAAAAATTATATACGTGTATAAATATAGATATGTATAAATTGACATATAGAAATATATAAAGATATGTGTATTTATCTATGTGTGTGTGTGTGTGTGTGTGTGTGTGTGTGTGTGGACTTTGGGCTTCTACTTAAATCTTACCTCAGTACAAGAATGGCTTGTTCTAATAATTTGGCAATATGTGATATTCACCTTCCTGACATCAACACGATTATTGCAGACAAAATGGGTGCATAAGCAAATGTGGTGAAGAAAGCTGATGGAACACGGCTATTAAAAGATGGAGCACCTGGTGTCTTAAAGTCTTGAAGTTAAACTTGAAGCAGCCATATAGCAGGGAATGAACAGATACATTGGATGGTGTAAGATAAGTCAAAATAATAATTATAGTTATATAAGAACAAGGGTTCCTGAGGGGTAGGGTGAGGAAGGGAGGGCATATAGGGGAGTTGATATCAGAGTTCCAAAAGAAAGAATGAAAATGTTTTGAAAATAATGGTAGCAGCAATTGTACAATCATTATTGATCTAATTTAACTATGGATTGTTATAATATCTGTAAGAGCTCTGAATAAAATATTAAACACATAAATAAGAACAAATTCACTGACATCAAATCAATTCTGACTCATGGTTAACCTATAGGACAAAGTGCAACTGTCCTTGTGGGTCCCCAGACTATAAATCTGTATGGGAATAAAAAGCCTCATCTTTTTACTGAAGAGCAAGCAGCTGGTGGTTTTGAACCTGGCAGTTCACAAGCCAATGTTAACTTACTGGTACACCAGGGCGCCAGAGAATGCTTTTATGACTTTATGTGCCTTTGTGTGCTTCTGGGTTAGGTATGCATTTATAAAGGCCACCTTTTGTATTTTTAAGAGTTGTAAAAGTATCTGAAATGCAGGTATATCACAGAACTTTTCCAGTCAAAGAATCCTATATTCTTAGGAATCATCCCATTAAATTTTATAGCTCTAATTTGTATAAGGCATTATTTTATTGAGCTGATTTCTCTCTCCCATAAGTCCTGCTGAATAGTCATTCCTTGTTTTCTAGAAATAATACAGAAAAGCCAATCCATATGTTATATGGATTTATTTCATTTGCAATTATTGAATAGACCACTAATATCTCCTACCTGAGGCTCTGGATAAAGGAGCCTTGTTGGAGGTGTGGTTTGGGCTAATAATTGTAGTTTGACAGTTCAAACCCATAGAAGAGAGATTGAGCTGTAAGAGCTTATAAAGATTTGTAGTCTAAGATGCCTTAGGGTCCTGGTTGCTGTTGTTGGTAGTGACCTGATGCACAACAGAAAGAAACACGGCCCAGTCCTTCATCATCCTCACAATTGTTCCTGTGGTTGAGTCCACAGCAGCCACCGTTCAATCCATCTTCTTGAGAACATTCCTCCTTTTCTCTGCCCCTCTCCTTTACCAAACATGATGTCTTTCTTCAGGGACCGGTCTCTCCTGACAATGTGTCCAAAGTATGTCAGACACAGTCTAGCCCTCCTTGTCTCTCAGGAGCACTCTGACCCTACTTCTTCTTCTTTTTTTTAAACATTTTATTAGGGGCTCATACAACTGTTATCACAATCCATACACACATCAATTGTGTAAAGCGCATTTGTACATCATTCTCAA
>NW_022111369.1:28474653-28476178 GCF_000313985.2 Echinops telfairi
GCTTGGTTTTGCTCTGTCTTGTTTTTATGCATGTTGTTGTCTCCGCAGGCCTGTCTGGATAGGACAGACCCTACTTCTTACAAGACAGATCAGTTTGTCCTTTTAGCATGAGGTCACTATTGATGTTAACTTGACACAATAGTTATGAATTTTTGTGTCTGCATTTGTGTCAGACTCTGCATAAGGAAACCTCATGGGAAAGGTGCTATGAGTCGGGCTGACTCAACAGCACGTAACAGCGAACAAGCGATGAATGGACACAGTGGTTGCAACCAGGGGCCAAACCCCGCATGGTTGAGGATCGCACTGGACCAGGCTTTGTGTTGTTCTCGTGTACTGACATTCTGTACAAGTCGCGGCCGCCTTGCAGGCACCTGGCACACGTTTCTAAAGAGAAACACAGGATGGCTATGAGTTGGAACCGATTCAATGGCATCTAATACCAGTAAGAACAATCTTCCCAGCATCAGAATGCCAGTTCCTTTTCTCACGGAGCAGTTGAAAAGCCGGGACTCCTCTGTTCGCCGTGGCGCCGTCGCCATGATGCCACCAGCAGTCTGTGCAGGTGGTTTTTTTTTGGCTCAGTTAGTGATGTCATATTGTCTGTGAGGAAAAGTTCTATTTTCCACTGGAGATATAAATGTATATATTTGGGTCATTTGTGGAGCATACGTATGCTTCCATATGGCACCTATTTGTAGCTTTTGATGACTATAGAGCTGCATAATTAAGATATGTGGCTCAGCTGACTGGTAAGTTCTTGAAATCGCAGATGGTTCCACCTCTTTAAATAAAACTAACTAGACAAGAAAAGGTGGAAAGCAGATTTATTTATAAACCTTCCTACATAGACACAAGGTTCAGTGTTTGTTTTTGTGGCACACCAGCAACTCTTGAAATATTTATGTCAACCTGGGGAACTCCTGTGTAGATGGTAGGCCTTTCATATGCCATCTCAGCAGGGTCTGCTTAAAGCTGTCCATCTGCAAGAGGAATCTGTAGAGCCATTTTAAAAACAGTTTTTCAAGGGCAGATAAAACTGTTTCTAGCTGATTTGTACCAGGACAGATGAATGCAAAACTGAGGCTTATTGCATTTGGAAGCTAACGTTTAAAGCAAAATGATACTTTTTTTACAATATACCTGGAGTAAATTCATCCACAGCCAAAGCCTAATGCAAATGAGGTTTTCTAAGGCCAGCCTGAGATCAGTGTATGAATCATTCAGAGCATTTCCCTCCTTTTATGGCACCCAAGGCAGTAAAAAATTCAGTTACAATTTTATACTCATTGTTTTCCTCCAAATTTAATGGCTAGATATAATGTGTTAAGTCTCTAAAAACAGAATAAGAATTCTAACAAATACATTTCTAAAAGTAACGAGGCAATGCTATGCTTCCCTGTACATTATTGATTTTCTAATTTATGAAAAGTCTAAAGAAATTGAAACTTGAGTCACAGAATCTTAAATTCCATAGGATTCATCAGAAACCTTTAGTTACTATTTTATAAACAATTCCCTCGTG
>NW_022111369.1:28477137-28479076 GCF_000313985.2 Echinops telfairi
CTAGTACAATGTTTTTCCAGTGTATAAAAAGTCCTATCCCTATCTTTGTGCTCTCTTTGTATGTATGTATGTATGTACATATGTATGCATACATATGTATGTCGCTATTGTTAAATATGATCTAAAGATCTTTCTTTGTCATTATTACAATGCTGCAGAAACTAGCATCTCCCATGTTTCAATTTTGAGTTGACAATTTTTTTCTTATAATTTGTACGGAACACAATTCAATAGTTCAATCACATCAAGCAAAGTTGTACAATCGTCCCCACAATCCGCTTTAGAACATTTTCTTCCTTCTTGTCCTCATTGTTTTTCACTCCCCATTCCCCCTCAGCCTTCCCTGCCACCCCCAAGGAACCATTAATGCAGTTCCTTTAAGTGTCTTTCATTCAATGTGGAATATAGCGTGAATATCTTGGAGCCCACTGCAGACATTCTTTGAAGGGAACAAAAGACATATGCCCTTCATTTCCATAGCTGGAAATTCCAGGCTGGATGCCCATTTTCCTGGCTCCAGGGCAGGATTATGTTCTATTAGCTGCTCTTAGCTTCTGCTTCACTTTGGATGCTCTGGACCGCTCAGGATGCTGTTGCAGATGGCTCCACCTCTTCACGCTCTCCATGGACGCTGTCAGCCCAGCGTCCTCTCCAATGTCACATGAAGCGAGTGTACTCCCTCCTCCTCCTGATCCTCTCCACCCAGACCCTGGGGGGGCATGGTGGGAGCGGGGGTGACTGATGCTCACAGCTATGCTTCTTGAAGGAATCCACGCTGCTGTGAGTGGTCTTGAAGGTGGTTGCCACCGGAGGCCATGAGGCACCGAAGGCCCAGCTCTTCTGGGATGCATTGAGCTGACAATTGTAAACGTTGTAGATCATCTCTGCTTGAACCAGGTTCTAATCCAGAGTGTTTGGCTAACTTCAGTCACTTGCTACAAGACAGTCCTTTCATACCTGGGGGTCTCCCTAACAAGATCAGAATTTCATAAGTGAGGAAGAAACCCCTACAACATTAAAGTTTCTTCTCTGTTCGGTGTTTGTTTTATGCTGCTGATTCCATAATTACCAGGAAAACAAAAGATTCATTTTCTACCCTCCTAGGAAGCGTGAACTTTTAAATCTTAAACGAGGCTTTAGCCAGATGCACCCTGCACTAGTGGAAGGAGGGTTGTTACAGCTGTTATAGACTGAAGGGCTGTCTGGGTCACATATAAGCAGCAGGTTTAAATGTACTGCCAGGACATCCAGATGCAAGTCACTGAAACTTGCGAAGGCTGCATTCTAAAAGGAGAACACTGGAGATCTTACCGGCTCCCTCTTCTGCATCTTGCACTGTGCTTCTGGAGTCTGACTGCCGTGAACAAGCGCCTTTACTCTCAGGCTTCTGCTCCGGGTCAGCCCACGGAAATCACCAGCAGGACAACAAAAGAAAAGAGCAACTGAGGTCAGGCTATTGGCTCCCTCAGCTGTTCCTAACCGTCCTTCGGGACTGGCTGTATTTACCTGTCAAAGTTCACAGCTCCTGTTAGAGGGCCCTCTCTCCAGAGTCCAATGACTGCTCGGTCCCTTTGATCCTTCAGACCGAGGCGTGGGACCCGCCTCCTACCTTTACTAGCCCAGAGGAGTGTCACTATCCCTGGTGGGTCCCTGACATCTTGCTGATCACTTTGGAAGTAGTCCCTTTATTAAGCACATCTCAAATAAACCAAATTTGTGTAGACATTGTGTTTCCTGCTGGGATGCTGACCATTATGAGGTTCCAGCTGCTTTATATTGCTCAATTAAAGCACTTGCTAAAAATAATTTGAGCATGCTACCCAGTAAAATTCACACACTCTTCCTAGGCATTTGACCTAACAACCATAATAGGGCCATTAAAAAAATGACTTTGAGATCAAATAGCTGGGAAGATTTTGTGAATATCACAAGTTTTTTT
>NW_022111369.1:28479629-28481383 GCF_000313985.2 Echinops telfairi
TTTCTTCTGTTGTACACACAGTCGCTAGGACGTGTGGGCACCTAACAACAAACAAAGCACACAGACCCTGAATCATTGCAGAGTGACTAGATAGTGAGACTCTCCTGTGTCCCAAAAAGGGTGAGGAAGTTTATTAACTTCACTTGTTCTGCGTGGTGTAGTTTCCCTTTTAAGATCTGTAATCCTTGAAATAGCCTGACATTTTCTTTGCTTTGCCATTCAGTATTAGTTTTAGGTCTCCAAACCTCATACTTTAGTTGTCTTATGATCTTGGGTTTTGTTCTGATTAATTTCTTTGAATCGATGCTTCAGGCTGATTTTTTCCGTTTTGCTATTCTCATTTTGTTAGGTCGTGCTTAGGGTCACAATTGAGTACAGCTTAAAGCCCAGGTCCACAGACAAAACAAAGAAGTGTTAAATAAAAATGATTGCACATCTTCTGAAGACCTAAGAAAAGATATACTTTGAGAGCACTTCAACTATCTTCTCAAGTCAACCCTGACCTGAATCAGGCCATATGACAGTCCCTGGTCAATTCTTTTCGATAGGCATTGGAAATACCATGGTTGGCTTAATCAAGCCACAGTTTGTCAATTACTCAACTGCGTTAGTCAAGATTTCTGCCCCAAAACTGAGGACTCCGTTTCTTGAAACTGCTGCATATGAAGAAGTGCTGTTCTTAGTGTATTCAACTCGTGGCAATGCTGTATCAAATAAAAGAGAACCTGGGTGCCTCCTACTGTCTCCATGGTCAGTTGCAGATTTGCCCATGGCGATCCACATGGTTTTCGTTGACTGGGTTTTAGAAGTAAGTCTTTCAACCTTTGCCCCTGCTTAAGCATACTCAGGGTTGAGTTATCCCGCTCAGCAGCCCAGCTTCACGCAAGTGTCCACTGACAAATGGTGATGCGTGCACGTGAGGTGCGTGCACGTGAGGTGCATTGGCTGCTCACCTAACCCGGGCCAGTCTTTCCCGATGGCAGGGGAGAGGTGTAGCACTGAGCCAAGCCTCTCTACTTGGGAAGGCAGACTGACACTCAAAAAGCAAAGCAACAAAGAATTTCCATTCATCAGAAGCAAAGGGAAATAACTGTTAGGTAGACAACTATCAGTGTTTGTGGGAGTAATTGTGAAAGTCTAATTAAGAACATGCAAATGTAGAAGTCTATAACTGAGGAAATAAAACAACAGCAATAGTAGCAGCATTTCAAGTAATACTTGGTCAGCTAAAAAAAATCTGTATTTTTTTATTATTTTGAAGGGCACATTTTTATTTCCTAGAGGTTAACATTTAAATAGTGTTTTTCTTTATTTTCTTTCTTTCTTTATTTTGATAAAACACAAAAAGAAGATGGTGGCTGACTATTTATGCCCTGCATTCAGGAAGAATTAAATTTATTACATTTATTTTTATTTGATTTCTTGTCCTGAAAGATATTCTGCAACTCATCTGATCATGGGACACAGTGTAATCCAATTTTCCTCCTGAGCTGACTGACAAATTCTTATCTTAACAAGATTAAGCCTTTAAAGCCAGAACTCCTCGGATGCTTCAAAAGGCAATTGCTTTTTACTGATTTTCTTGAACATTTGACCATTGCTTGTCTTGTTAAATTGCCGTTTGTTCCTTAAAAATCTTTATCGTCCTGGTATTCTCAGTCTTTTCCTTTTTAGAGGCAATAGTGTTTTTCATTTGCCCTTTAGCAGACTGAAGGGTGGATTGATTTACTTTGGGGGTATGTGGAAATGGTGTC
>NW_022111369.1:28482745-28484620 GCF_000313985.2 Echinops telfairi
ACACACACACACACACACACACATTCATGTTTCAGGCAGAGTTTACGTAGATGTTTGGGCAATATAATCACCACTCCTTCTAAATAATTATATTTATACAATGCATATCACTATTATTTCAGTTTCATCATGATAAAATATGATCTCTTGGAATCCCCCTCCCTCTGAGATTTTTATTGTCTTTATTAGGTGCCATCAAGTTAATTCTGACCCACGACAACCTTATGCAAAACAGAAAGAAACACTGCACGTTCTGTGCCATCCTCACAGCTATTCCTAGGCTTGAGCCCATGGTTGCAGCCATGGTGTCAATCTATCCCATCCAGGGCCTCCCCCTTTTCACTGCCCCGCCACATCACTAAGCATGCTGTCCATCTCCAGGGACTGGTCTCTCCTAACAACATGGCCAGAGGACATAAGACCAAGTCTCAGCATCCTTCCCTCTAAGAAGCCCTCCGACCAGACTTCTTTGAAGACAGAGTTGGCTCATTAGCAGTCCCTGGTATGTTCAGTATTCTTTTCCAGCACCACAATTCAAATGTTGATAATTCGTTGGTCTTCTTTATTCAATATCCAACTTGCACAGGAAGCTTGGGTCAAGCTCACCTGAGTCTTAAAGTGCCATCTTTGTTTTTTGATACTCGAACAGGTTCTTTTGCAGCAGATTTATCTAATGTAACATATCTTTTGATCTCTTCATTTCTCCTTCCATAAGCATTCATTGTGGATTCAAGAAAGACAAAATCCTTGACAACTTCAACTTTTTCTCCATTTATCATGTTACCAATTGGGCCAGTTGTGAGGATTTGGGTCTTCCTTACATCGAGGCATAATGAGCACTGAAGGCTGCAACCCTTCATCTTTCTCAGCAAGTGCTTCAAGTCCCCCTCACTTTCAGCAAGCAGTGTTGTGTCACCTGCACATCTCAGCTTGTTAGGAAGTCTTCCTCTAATTCTAATGCTTCATTATTCTTCATATAATACAGCTTTTCTGATGATTTTCTCAGCATACATATTAATAAGTATGACTACAGCATACAACCCAGATGCACACCTTTCTTGATTTTAAACCATGAAGTTTTCTCTTGTTCTGTTCACACAACTGCCTCTTGATTCATGTACAAGTGCCACATAAGCACAAAGAAGTGGTCTGGAATTCCCACACTTCTCAAGGTTATTCATAGTTTGTTATGGTCCACACAGTCGAATGTCTTTGCATAGTCAACATAACACAAGTAAATATATTTCTGGTATTTTCTGCTTTGAGTTAAGATCCATGTGACATCAGTAATGATAGCCCTTGTTCCATGTTCTCTTCTGAATCCAACCTGAACCTCTGGTTATTCCCCATCAATATACTGTTACAAACATTTGTTGGACTATCTTCATCAATATTTTACTCTCATGCTATATCAATGATATTGTTCTATAGTTCATGTATTCTGTTGGGCCACCTTTCTCTGGAATTGGCACAAATATGGATCTCTTCCAATCATTTGGCCAAGTAGCTGTCTTCTAAATTTGCTGGCATTTTGGAGTGATTACTTCAAGTGTTTCAGTAGCTTGTTGAAGCTTTTCACCTGGTATTCTCTCAATACCTGGAGCTTTGGGGGACTGTTTTCAATGCAGCTGGAACTTCCTTCTTGAGGACTATTGTTCTTGCACATATGTTACTTTCTGAAATGGTGGAATTCCGACGAGTTGTTTTTGGTACCGTGATTGTATATTCTCTTTATCGTCTTTTTATGTTTCTCGCATCACATTCAGTATTTTGTCCAGAGAATCTTTCTAGATTGCAAATGGAAGCTTGACATTTTCTTGAGTTCTTCCAATTTAAGATAAGCTGATTATGCTGGGCCCTTTTGGTTTCCAGATC
>NW_022111369.1:28485456-28487190 GCF_000313985.2 Echinops telfairi
CAGCTTCATGTCTATCACCAAGTTCATATTTTCCAACCTCTGGTGCTACCTTTTTGTTTCCAACTTTTGCATTCCAACAGCTAATAATTATTAATGCATCTTGATTGTATATTTGATCAATTTCTGACTGAAATCATTGGTATAATTCTATGTATTCACTGAAAGTTTTTGTAGCTCATGCATAAATTTGAATAATAAAAGTTTCTATTTGTTAATAGTTTTTTTAGGTGAATTTGTAACTAAAGATTCCAAGTCCTTTGCAATTTTAGTTTTCAAAATGTTTTTTAATCACTCAGACCACTATTTTGGGTTGAGGGATCAGGAACTTGGAGGAATTTCCCCCCCAAAGAAACATACTGCGTATATTTACACAGCTAACCTCAAGAAGTGAGATGAACAATTTTATTGACATATAATTCACAAATTATAAAATTCAATGGTTACAGAATATTAAAAAGCGTTTTGCATAGAGTTAAGAGAAGTAATATACTCCTTCTCAGAGTATGACATTTCAACCTTAAGTATAAGGAAGTATCTCAACCCCCCCTTGTTCTTGTAAAGTGTCTAATCACTTAAGCATTGAATCTCTACAAGTCAATAATTCATGTATTGCATTCTGAAAAACAACTTATGCATGTGCAATTTGCTTTCTTAACAGCTTTAAAATCTGGGAGATTTTGTAATGTTTCTACCTGTGGTAGTTACGTAATCTGGTGTCAATTTGGGACTTGAGAGGATTAAGAGTGAAAGGGTGGAGTCTAGCCTGTCAATCGAGTCATAACCAATATGGCCTCTGTGTGGGCATGACCTTCCCCTGAAGAGGACTTTGTAGATTGGTATTGGACATCTGGGCTAATATCAAACTTATGGACTTGATCTGGGCTGGGATATTTTCTCAATAATCAACTGCTCTTGTATACAAAGCTCTTTCGCAAACACATGTGTGTCTATGAATTTGTTTCTCTAGTCTACCCAGACTGAAACACTATCATAAAATGATAATGATGTCTCCAAAGTGCTCCAGAGAGCTATAGGTAGACCATACATATATGAGTGAATATTTGTGTCACAGTTCTAGCCCTAATCTAACAACAGTTGGTGCTTATGGCCTGGCCTTACTTGATACTCATAATCAAGGACAGATCACTGAGGATAGGCGTGCTATAGCAACGTGTACTGAATAAACCACAGAGTGCCGGCTATCAGAAAGAACAGTGTGTGGGGTCATAAAGGTTTGTCTTCAAACAAGTATCCATCTAAGAGAAGCATCAACTCAGTCCACATGTAGCAAACACATCAGCCCCTGTGATCCGAGGACTATAAATAGCAAAATTCAAACCCAAAAGAGGAAAGGGTTCAGAGCTTAAATTCTGAACACCCAGTTTGCAAAAATCTGTGGATGAAAGGAAAATCCCCAAATCTATTTACAGAGTCTCCACATGGAAAAACCTCCGGTGAGTCCCTCTGACCATAGTCCCTAGATGTGAATAGCTTTGCAATCAGACAGAGAGCACTGTAAAGTCAAGTGGGCCAATGCAGTTTGTTTAAAATGTATCACCTTATCATTGGGTCTCCCTTCTGATCCATTGTAAAGGTGTTGCAGTTTTTAATATTTTACGCTTTTCTGTAGAGGTTTTTTTCTCTGTTGTATTTTGTCAATGTTGCTGTTTTTTCCTTCTGTTTATGTTTTCTATTATCTCTCTATATGAAATCCAAGGTAGGTAAATCAATAGA
>NW_022111369.1:28488955-28490350 GCF_000313985.2 Echinops telfairi
GGGTAGAGGGAGGGTGGGTTGGAAAGGGGGAACCAATTACAAGGATCTACATGTTTTGTTTTTAACATTGAGGTACTTGGAGGGATTAATGGAAGAAAAATGAAGACTTCAATGTGGGTGTCAATATGACATGTTTGTGTTCCTTGATAAGAATGGCCACACAATATTAGCCATACAAAGGCAATGTTGACTAAAAGATGTGTGACTGCCTCTGAAGAATGCCTATAGTAAACATAATCTCCTTACACATGGTCTTTGTTGTATTTATCACTATTAAAGAAGGTTGGTTCTCTGTAAATGGACAGAATTTATAGAAGGATGCTGGGAAGATTTCTTTCATTCCCTCCAATAAGTTAACTCATAATTATTTGTTACTGATAGCCAATATTTCAAAATTAGATTCATTCCTTTAGATTGAAGCTTTGTTCACCATTACAATATAATGCCTTTCACATTATTCAGCTCATTTAATTTTAATTAACAAGGAGATTCAATCTAATGGCAGCTGAGTGTATTTTCTATTTCTGATTAGATTTTCAGCAAGCTATCATTTCATACATATCTCAAAATCAACTGAGAAGCTAACAGTGAGTTCAGGCACCACAGAAAAGCTGACTTTTTTTTCATAACAAGATCAGCTGCTTATTCTGATAGCATGTAAAGCTAACTAATATATATTCAGCCATAGTAAATCAGATGATTGATAAATTTGCAACGTTCTCCAACTCTGTTTCTTAGACTTATGTAGGAAAATGAAAAAAAAATGGCCCTAATATACAACATAAACACACTATCAACCATCTAGTAAAACACACATGCAGCAGAAGACAAAATAAATATCTGGGACCCCTAAAAATAAAGCACTGTGTCCATCAAAAGTGTCATTAAATGAGTAAAAAGACAGCCCAGAGTCTGGAATCAGCACTCAATGGCCATGACCTATGGGACAAGGAACTAGTCCATAAGAGCTAGAGAAGACTGCAGCCCTCAAAGAGAAAAAGACATATAATCTGTTCCCCAAAATGAGCAGACAACACGGACAGACAGTTCACAAAGAACGACATACAGGCAGCGAGCAAGCATGAAAATATTCTCATGATCACTAGGCACCAGACAGATAAAAATTAAAACAATGAGATATCATCTCATAGCAGTCATTGATACAGTAAGTGGTAGCACCAGGATAAGACCCACATAAGCACATTTCAGAGTTCACACTTGTAATTACTTCTTTCTGTGGATGGAATATGGGATATACTGGAATTGAACATTTTAGGTGACATGTTTCTTTAAAGTGCATATACCAGACATACACACACACACACACACACACACACACACACACTTTCACACAATGGCCACATTAGAATTTTAAACAGATAGTTCTGTTTTTTT
>NW_022111369.1:28490553-28492482 GCF_000313985.2 Echinops telfairi
GACCTATTTTCTCAATTTTATTTCTCTTCTTCAAAGAACCATGTACAAAGTACTCTCATCTGTGGAATTTTTGTTCTATTTTGAGAGTGCAAGAAAGAATCCGCTTTAGTAATATCTCAAATATGTAATCTAGCTTCATTTTCTTATCACTGAGATGGTTTGAGTTTAAGTGAAAAACGGTCATTGTGAAATGCACACAGAATAGAAATTTTGGAAAATGGCTTAAGCACCGAGCCTCTTTCTCTTGCTGGTTTGTAACAGCGGGTAAGCACTTCAGTGTGTGGAACTCTTTAATTTAATCATTTAAATCAATTTAATCATAACATTTCATAGTTCAACCACATCCAGAAGTGTTGTACAACTGCTACCACAATCAGTTTCAAAACATTTTCTTTCTTCTTGAACTCCTTGATATATGCTCCCCTTTATCCCCCCCCCACCACCACCACCTGCCCCAGGAACATCATTCCTTTTTTTTTCTGTAGTAGTTTTATTTTTGGCCATGCCTTGTACAATCCAATATATCCATTCACATAAAATCATGTTGTTTGATCCTATCCAGTGGGGTTATACAGTCATCAATGATATCAGCTTCCCATCCCCTCAGGGACCCTTTGCTCCTGTTACGACTTCTGATGGGTTATCTCTCTTGATTTAGTGTACTGAACAATCTTAAATATACAAATGAACAGACACAAATCTAACATGATTAATGAGGTAAAACAAATAAAAGCCCTTAATAGTAAGGGGAGAAAATATTAAAGAACTAGAACCGTGGGTCCCATTGTTTTCTTCTCTAAATTGTTTATCCCGCCTATCTTATCTAGATAGACACGCAGAGACATTAATAAATACAAAAACAAGGCAAAGCCAAACAAAACAACAAAGGAAGACAAAACCACAAAAAACAAAAACAAACAAAAATAACAACAGAAGGAAAGCCAGTGACAAAAAAGGGAAAAGCCTATAAATAGTTCCAGGTCTATTTTTTTGCCTTTAGAAGTGTTCTCCAGTGGAATCTGATGGGTGCCACATTCTGTTCCCAAAGTCCACTTTTGGTATTTCCCGGGGACATCATTGCTTTGCTCCCCTTGCTGCTCTGTTGCATGCCCTTAGTGTTTTGCCGCAGTGTGGTAGGCAGATTAGGGACAATTCCTGCACTGTGTCTGCAGTGTTGTCCCCCATAATGCGATGGTTCAGTGAGGGAGGTCATGTGTCATGGTGGGCTATGCCCTATGGCCCTCTCTGTGCATTGTCTGCTCTGAGCAGGAATATCGTCCTCTGGGCTTGGTGGGCCAGGATGCATGCCGCTCACTCTCCTTCCCTATTAATTTCTCCTGTGTATTCTGATCAGATGTGCCCCTCTCCCCAAGCTGTAGCTCCAGTGCTGTCCTCTGAAGTGCATTTTTTGGGGGGAGGGGTGTCCACATAGTTGGGATTGGAGCCAGCCATGCAGACCTCTCTATTGGTTCCCTGCTACATGCCAATATGTTGTATTCACATCTTGGTGCACCGAGTTGAAGTCTGGTCCCTCTCTCCCTCTTCTGTGGAGATATAAACAATACCTTCCCACTGGGTGGGTTAGTGCCCTGTTCCTTGCTACCCATGTCCTTTTTTCTCTTGTTTTTCCCCTTCTATTTAGTTGGCTGCTTTATGTATCCCTGGATTGGGTTTGGCTCCTGCCACAGCACCTGGATCTCACTACAGGAATGTATGTATATAATAGCTTTTCCCGTATGCCCCATTTTTTAAGCTTGCCTCAGTGGACTCAGGTTGTACTTGTCCTTCTGTGCTTGGCTTACTTTGCTTAGCATAATTTCCTCCAGTTCTTTCCATGTGGAAATGTACCTCATGCATTCATTGCTGCTTTTTAGTATATATGTACCACAGTTTTTTAATCCATTCATCCATTAATGGAAATTTGGGTTG
>NW_022111369.1:28494102-28495259 GCF_000313985.2 Echinops telfairi
CATCGTTGTCTGGTCCCCTTTTTCAGTGGGATTGTTTTCATCTTTTCCCCTTTGACTACCATGTTCAGCCCCCATTTCTTTCACTCTTTTGCTCCTCTGTAAAACATGAACAACAAACATTAACCTCCCAGGACTTGATGATAATTCAGTGAGACAAGAAACATTTGACATACATTATCATCATTTTTGGAAAGCAAATAGAAAAAAAATGGCACTGTAATCAGGTTGCTGCTCCCTTGTGTTATAAAATTTCATTGCAATGCACAGCAGTATTTAGCAATATATGCAGCACAGAAGATTTCTAAGCACCATTTCATCGCATATATGTTCAATAAGTATTTATTTTAACAAGTGCAATTGAGTACTACAGAAGTACCCTAGTGTTTTATAAGACATTAAACTGGTGAGTCACATTGGAGTATGAGTACCCAGAGCCAGAATGAGAAGTCAGTCTTGCATTCAACAGCTGTCCACAGATAAAACAAAGATGGATGAGTGAAATTAGTAAAATTGCTTCCACTGGCATAATGTGAATGTGTCTTTGCCCATTTCTATAACTGGGATGGGGGGGTGTCATGCCTACTAGAAACCTTGTTCTACAGAGAATTCAATTTAACACCATTTAATATCCTATGGAGTGAATGGGAAATGTATTGCATCTACCATCTTATCTCAGAATGGGAATGCTTTTTCTTTAAGAATTTTCAGAAGGGATGATTCTTTGATAATTGAACTCCCTGTGGTTTGGTCAAGTGGAAACAGTGTGCTGAGTCTTCAAAGAAATGAAAGCAGTGAGCACTGAATAGAAGCTTTCTGGCAGGGATGAGAAGAGGCATCTCTTTGACCCTTTAAGTAATGAAAGCCAATCATTTAGAGACACCGAAGACAGAAGTCCCTGAAGAGAGCTAAGGACAGCAGGAGGGAGACGAGTATGGTGTGGAGAGAATTTTCTCTAAGACTGAAGGGCCCTTGTGATTTGACCTCTAGCCTGATCCACATGATACTTTTGTTCATGAGAAATCTTATGTAAATCCAAAGCTGGAAGAAAATGGGGTAGACCATATAAAAACCTTGTTTAGCCTGAAAGAATGGCCTCACTTCAGGAACAATGAGAGATTGATTCTGAAGAAGACACGAATAACTAAGCTGTACAAGCT
>NW_022111369.1:28501966-28503752 GCF_000313985.2 Echinops telfairi
TGATTTTATTTCTGGGTTTTCAGTTCTTTTCCACTGATCTGAGTATTTGTCATTATACCAATACCATGAGGTCTTGACAACTGTGGCTGTATATAATATGTGCTAAAGTCAGGTAAAGCAAACCCTCCCACTGTGTCCTTCTTTTTGAAGAGTTCTGCTAATTCTGGGATTCTTCCCTCTCCATATGAGGTTGATAGTTTTCCATTGCCTTGAAGAATGATGAGGGTAATTGTATCGGGATTGCATTAAACTTATATAGTGCCTTGGGAAAAACTGACATCTTTACTCTATTGAGTCTTCCAATCCACGAGCATGGAATATTCTTCTATTTGTTACGGTCACTCTTGGTTTCTTGTAATAGGGTTCTGTAGATTTCCTCATATAGATCTTTTGTTCTTTTCATCAGGTATCCCTAGATATTTCGATTTGTTCTTGGCTATTGTGAAGGAGATCACCTTTTTTTTTTGGAGACCACCTTTTTAATCTCCTCTTCTGTGGTCTTATCTGATGTGTATAGCAGTCCAGTCCGATGGACTTCTGTTTGTTGATCTTGTATCCTGCCACTCTACCAAACTCCTCTATTGCTTCTAGTACTCCCCTTGTGGAGCTTTTGGGATTTTCCATATATAAAATCATTTCATCTGCAAATAATGATAGTTTCACTTCTTCCTTCCCCACACGAATACCTTTTCTTTGCCTTATGCTGTTAGCTAAAACCTCCAGTATGATATTAAATAGGAGTGGGGACAAGGGTCATCCTTGTCTAGTCCCCTTTTTCAGTGGGATTGTGTTAGTCTTTTCTCCATTGACTAGCACGATGGCTGTTAGTTTTTTTTAGCTTGTATTGTCTTGAGGAATTTTCCTTCCATTCTTATCACCTCGAATGTCTTAAGCAGGAATTGGTGTTGGATGTTGTCGAATGCTTTTTTCCACATCTATCGATATTATCAGGTGGTTCTTATAGTTTTTCATGTCAATGTGGTGAATGATACTAATCGTTTTACATATGTTGAACCATCCCTGCATCCCAGGTATGAATCCAACTTGGTCATGGTGAATTATTTGTTTTACATACTGTTGTATTCTATTGGCAAGTATTTTGTTAAGGATTTTTGCATCGATGTTCATTAAGGATATTGGTCTGTAGTTCTAAATTTTTCTGGGATTCTTGCCCAGTTTTGGTATCAGAGTTATACTATCTTCAAAGAAGGAGTTCGGGAGTTTACCATCTTTTTTTATGTTCTAGAAGAGTTTGTGTAGGATTGGTGTTAGTTCTTCCCTGAAAGCTTGGTAGAATTCTCCTGTGAAGCCATCTGGTCCAAGTGATTGTTTTGTTGGTAATCCTTGATAACCTGATGGAGGTCAGCTCCAGGAGGGAGGGTTGAACTGGATACCTGAAGGAGGTGTGGAGTCGGCGAACACAGACAAGACAGACACGAGAGATGTCTTGGTGGAAGCAATCTCTCCTGAGTTCTTCCAAACAGCTTTATTTATACAATAAAGTTTTGCAGACCACTACATAAAAACAATGCTTTATGATTAACACCAAAATCACCCTTATTGTTTCCACTAAAACAGACCATTATCAGGTCTGTACTTTTTCTATCACTTTCGGTCCTCTTCCCGGTTCTTTCCCCCTGTACTGTTTGTCTTATACGTCACATACTAATCTTGATTGAGGTGTTCACAAAATTTTGTTAGGCTCATATCCTACTCACTGTCCTATTTTTTGCTCACAATGTTTCTTTCCTGGTTGACTAACTTAACATATTGAAACTACTTCATG
>NW_022111369.1:28505391-28506983 GCF_000313985.2 Echinops telfairi
CACCAGGATATAGAACAGCAAAAGGGGAGCACACACAAGCTTGAAGGGCTCTGTATCTGTAATTTTTGGGGGGTCTTTTAAGACCAGCAGGTTGGGTAGCCATAAAGAGCCTCCACAAAGATGGTTGAATTACTGGACCATTGGAACCAAAAAAGGTAAAAATAGGAGAAACCCAGCCAGGCGTAAAACATCTGGCCAAAGGTTCAGGAGTGGGAGAATCAGCATCAGACCAACTAAATCTTGTACTCTGACTAAATCCCGGTAAGCGTCAGTGGGAGATGTAATGGAATAATCATATACATACAAATCTGTACCATTTAAAGGATGGTTTACTCCTTTTCTGTCTGATGTGACTCCCACAATGGCACAATCATGCCATTTTGGAAACTGTTTTCCTATTAATAGCAAATCAACTATCATCGGCTTCTGGATATGGGTCACACACAGGAATTTGATCAGGAGGTAAAGTAGAAGTAGTAATACATTTAAAATCTGGAAACAAGGGAATTATAAGTGCTAACATCCAAAGATGTCTCTGCTTGGCTCCAGTAACAGGGGAATCTGTGACCAGAGTTCTAATCCCCAGTGACACACAAGGCCCTGGAAGTGGTGTGTGAAGATGGGATCTGCAAATTGGAGGCAGGGAACTATTACCCCTGTAGATAACATTATATGAACTTTTAGGGTTAATAAAGGCACTTGAGTGCCCCCCGCCCCCCAGGAGGAAGGAATCATTTGTAAAAACCAGCACTTTGGGTGTTTCCCAGGTGACAGGGTGAAAAACAGCAGGTTCAGGTATGTATAACCAATAGGTTTCAGCTGCAACTAATCCTAAGAATAATACCTGGCACGTGAGAACTGCTAGCATAGCAGTAAAAACAACCTCAGGGCTGGGTGCCGTTCCTTGTGAAGCAATAATGTCAAGTGCTTTGTTGCTGAACTTCTTCAGTTGTCCCCAGGTCGGCGGGAAGACAGTGCAGGTGGAGAGGGCGTGGTGGTGAAGAGTAGGCCCCAGGCCCCGGGCCAGATTTTCTCCGCCCTGGCTGAAGAGACAGACTCTGGAAAGGAGAAACCTAGGAGGGACTGGCTCCTCCCGTGCGGGGAATTGATGAAAAGCGCACAGGAGTGTTAGTCGGAGGAGCTGGACACGGAGCCTCTCGGAATTCATCAGGAGAGCCGTCAGTTGTCTCCCTTATGGTTTCCAAGTAGCTGGTGACACTGCTGGAAGGCGGACGAGGCGGCAGGCCCGTCACAGGGGCGAATGAATCCGTCTGGAATCCACACAGGAGAGTCAGCACCTGTGGAAAGATGCAAGCTGATCCTCGCCCACAAGTGAGTAAGACGTCTGGGCCGTTCCAGGTCCCAGTTAATCAATCTTTCCATTTTACCAGTGGTTTAGGTTTAATGTCAGGACCCTGAAAATGTAGATACATGGGTGTGTATCCTTCTGAATTACAATTTAAATTATAACAAACATAACATGCTGTCAAATATGATGTGATATGATGTGGAGAGTGATATTTAAGCTCTCCTTCCTGTAAACGCTGGATTTGGTTTTTAAGTGTTTGATGAGCTCTTTCTACTATGGCCTG
>NW_022111369.1:28508293-28509750 GCF_000313985.2 Echinops telfairi
TGTAAGATGGAAAATAAATATTTCAAATCATTAGTGGTTAACTTTAAAAAGGACGAATCCAGTTAACATCCCTAATAATTTTTGAAAATCGTTTAAGGTTTTTAATGAATCCTGCCTTGATTGTATAGGTTGAGTAATTATTTTCTCTCCCAATATTTTCCTCCCCAAATAAGAAAAAGGGGGTTCTGTTTGTATTTTGTGTGTGGGGGGGTATTTTTAGTCCCTGTTGAGTTAGAGCCATTATAGTATCTCGTAAAATTTTGTGCAATATACCATGGTTTTGATGGGCTAAAAGAATATCATCCATATAACGGATAACATAAACTTCTAAATACTTATCCCTCATTGACTGCAAGGCTGCACTTACATACTTTTGACACAAGATAGGGCTCTTTGAAAGCCGAAACCCAAGGAGGCAGGGGTGGAGGCCGGCCTTTAGACTTCTTAATTTTAGATTTAATTGTCAAATTATTCATTGAGCCATAATGGAGATTTTTACAATGACCTTTTGAGTGAAGCCCCAAAAGAGAATATTTCTACAGGGGTTTCTTCGGTTCCGTGTTCATTATAGTATTCTTTTAATTCTTCCCCTACTTTAGTCCATGTATCTAAGCTGACGGTACCTTCTTCAGGAAACCATGGACTGCATCGCTGTACAAAATTTAAAAATCCTGTTATCTGATGAGTTGACATACGGAACCCTTTTCCGTTAAGAATTTGCTTTAGAATTTGTACAAACAACAGTAGTCTCTCCTTAGACTCACTGTGGCCCATACTTCTCAAGTTGTTTATCTGTTCACCCCCTACTTACCTGGTTGCCTTGCGCCAGGGGGTCTACAGTGCCCTAGGTGAAGTCCTATCCACACCGAAAACAAGAAAAGATTACCTTCAGGTCCCTGTTCGGGGGCGCCACTTGATGGAGTCCAGCTCCAGGAGGGAGGGTTGAACTGAATACTTGAAGGAGGTGTGGAGTCGGCGAACACTGATGAGACAGACACAAGAGACGTTCTGGTGGAAGCAATCTCTCCTGAGTTCTCCCAAACTGCTTTATTTATACCATAAAGGTTTGCAGACCACTACAAACAAACAATGCTTTATGATTAACTCCAATGCTTTATGATCACCCTTATTGTTTCCACTAAAACAGACCATTATAAGGTCTGTACTTTTTCTATCACTTTCGGTCCTCTTCCTGGTTCTTTCCCCTGTACTGTTTGTCTTATACGTCACATACTATTCTTGATTGAGGTGTTCACAAAATTTTGTTAGACTCATATCCTACTCACTGTCCTATTTTTTGCTCACAGTGTTTCTTTCCTGGTTGACTAACTTAACATAATGAAACTACTTCATGTGCTACTTCAAAGCCTAATATCTACAAGCAGAGTTAAATGCTTCTCAGAGTTAAATATTTTCCTTTACAAACTCTCCCATGGTAACTGTTCCATTGTCTACCT
>NW_022111369.1:28511007-28512238 GCF_000313985.2 Echinops telfairi
CTTTTCCTCTTGTCCCACTATCATGCTCAGCCTTCATTTGAGTTTCTGTCTAAATAAGATAGGATGGATGAACAATCTGAAGGAGAAATCAATGGGACCAACGGTTCTGGGGGAGAGGGGAAGGTGAGGATAAGGGGAGGGGTGTTGATAAACACAGGGACAAGGGAAGATCCAAAATCAGTGGTGAGTAGGGTTTAGGAGGCCTGGTAGGGCTAGATCAAGGGTAATGTAACCGAGAGGAATTACTGAAACTCAAATGAAGGCTGGGCATCATTATTGGAAATATTTTATCAGAAAAATATCACTTTACTTTTATGAAAGTACTTAAGTTTTTCTACTTTACATTAATCTTCTTTAAAGAGGAAATAAGAGATGTGTCTCCACTTCTATCATATAGCAATATTTCATATAATAACATCCCTTTCAAATGTTGGTATCTCAATTGCAGCAACATATTCACATCCCAAAGGCATGATAAAAGCCTGTGTTACTTAGAGAGATGTGAACAGTGATTTATTCCAATTATATAAAAGTAAATGAAATATTTAGCTACTGAGGATATGAGGAAAGCCTCTGCTTGTAATAATCATACCTCCCCAGAGAGAGTGATATCATACTCAGGGCTCTATGGCTAAGGGATTTCATCAGCATCAGAGCACTATTCATCAACCAATCTGAAAATAGCGGTTGAAAGGTAAGGCTTCATCATAAACCAAGAGATTTTAGTCTACTTGACTTACAAGGAGCACACTCCAGGGCTACAAAATGGTTCAAGAAGCAAACATCAACCTGTAAAATTACTATTTTCTACTCATTTTCATGATAATGTGTCTGCCAACAAGGCATACACATATAATGTTTTGTCTATGTTCTGATACAGCTCTAAGCCGATTTTCTGGGTGTTGTTGTTGCTGTCAGGTGCATTGGGCCCTTTATACGACAGACCAAACATTTTCCAGGCCTGCGCCATGCTCACAATTGTTGTTATGCTTGAGCCCATTGTTTCAACAACCCTATAAATCCATCTCGTTGAGGACCTTCTTGTTCTCAGTCCCTCTACGAATTATATCCAGTATGATGTCCTTCTCCAGGGACTGGTGTCTCCTGACAACGTGTCCAAAGTATGTAAGACCAGTCTCACCACCCTTGCCTCTAAAGAGCACTCTGGCTGTGCTCCAAAGACATATTTGTTTGTCCTGTTGGCAGTCCATGGCATTTTCAGTATGCTTCT
>NW_022111369.1:28513073-28529229 GCF_000313985.2 Echinops telfairi
CCATCACCTGGGAAGGTTCTCTCTGGTCACAGTAGAATTTGCACTTACTATAGAAGGGGGACCATCCCCCCACAAAACAAGGAAAAATGCTCATGTGAGCAGAGCTTTCATGGTACTCATTGAGGAACCCTCTCTCTGAGTCAGTGCACCCAGGGCCATCACCTGGGAAGGTTCTCTCTGGTCACAGTAAATTTTCATAAAAGCAATTTTGTTCGAATCTTTTGTTTGTGATGGCAATTTTTGAGAACAGAGTAGGGATGTGAAATTTTGTTTTTTGCTCAGGAAAAAATCTGCGGAAAGCGTTGTGATGTTGAACACAGCTTACCAGGCAAGCATTATGGGGAAAGTTCAAGTGTATGAGTGGTTTTCTCATTTCAAAAGAGGTGAAATGTCAATTGATGACAAATCTCATTCTGGATGTCCATCAATTTCCCAAATGGATGAAAATGTCAACAAATCCGTGCACTTGTACTTGAAGACTGGTGGCAGACGATTGAAGAGATGGGGAAGTTATCTGGAATATCTTGGAGCTCAGTTCAGTGACTTTTAATGGAACTGAATTTTAATGGAAGATTTGGGAATGAGAGGGGTTACTGTGAAATGTGTCCCTCAGGTTCTGTATGTCCAGGAGAAAGTGCCTTGAGGGGAAACATGCCGTGCTTTAAAAGAACAGCTCCACAGCAACCCAGCCTTTTTCCCAAGGTCATTACTAGTGAGGAGACCTGGTGCTACTCTTAACAACCCTGAAAGCAAACACCGATCAAGCTGGTGGAAGATGCCATTGTCACCTCACCCAAAAAAAGCTCAACAAGTGATATCACAGATCAAGTTGAAGCTCATTTGCATTTGGAGTTTGTTCCACCAGGTCATACTGTTAAGCAAGCTTTCTACTTAGAGGCTCTGAAAAGGTTGCATAATGGTGTGCAGCAGAAAAGGCCTGATTTGTGGCAGACGGAGGACTGGTTTTGGCACCATGACAATTTACCTGCTCATGCAGCCATCTCAGTGTGCCAGGTTTTGGTGAAAAACAGCATTCCTCTCTTGCCCCACACACCTTACCCACCTGACCTTGATCTGTGTGACTTTTTTTGTTTCTGTCATTGAAAAGAAACATAGAAGGACAGATATTTGAAGTAAAATAGGTGAAGGAAAAAATAAGGGAGATGCTGGCAGCCATCTAAGCAGATGAGTTTAGAAAATGTTTCCAAGAATGGAATTGCAGATTTTACAAATGTATTAAGTGTAATGCAGAATACTTTGAAGGTGAAAATGCTGTTTTGTGGGGGGAAAAAAAAACTTAAATCGATAGCTTTGGAAATTTTTCCGATTTGGGGCAGTGGTGGGCGGGCGTTCCCTTGTGTTTCTATTACCACTGCACATTTACCTCCTAATAATTAAACCTAGTGACACAGTGGGTTAGCCAGGGGCTGCTACCACAACGTCAGCAGTTTGAAACCACCAACTGTAGCAAGGGAGAACGATGTGGCTTTCCACTCCCGTAAACAGTTACAGTCTCTGAAACTCACTCACGGGGCGCGTCTGCCCTGTCCTTGGCGATCGCTATGAGCCTGCATTAACTCGATGAGAATACTCCTGGGGTTTTGTTGGCTTACATTAAGATTAAGTGTGAAATGCTCACAAAAATGTGAATTTAGCCAAGTAAAGATCATAAAAATTGCTTAGGAACTAGAAGCAGAGATATTTAACCACCCATTTAATATATGCAGGGTGAATGAGAGGCAAGGAGAACAGTCGTACTACACTTTATAATGCAAAACCCAATATGAAAGCTAATTTTTTGCCTTTCATCTTGAAAAAAGCAGTATTATTTCCTTCATGTTCGAAAGCATTCACCAAGCATACAAATCAGCAATTGTTCCCATTATATTATGCAGATAATTGTACCATCTTATGCATTATATTATACATCAGGATTGGCAGCCACTAACTAAAAAAAAAACACCTGCAGCTCATCTCATGGATCTGAGACCATAAGACATCCTACTTTTTGAGTCACCAATCTAGTAATTACTTAACCTTTGCTAGTTAAACTAGGTTAACAAATACATCTTGAACTTTAAAAATAAGAATGAACTTTGTTCTATTCATTCATATTCCCAAGTGCTTCCAAATGATAAGTAAATAATAATAGCAACTAACACTCAGTGAGACACCAGGAAAATCACTCTACATACACTAGCATGTTTAATCCTTATGAGGCTGGTAACTTTATTAAGTATAACAAGCTTAACGAAATTTCACAGGGCCGTATAGTGAAAGTGATAAAGTTGCAAACTTAGAGAGTGACCCATCTTTTAAATCTACTTTTTCTGTTACATAAAGATATTTAGATTAATGGGAAAACAAGCAGGTTGCAGTTCAATTTTCATGAAAATTGATTAAAATTGTATCAAAGAATTTTTCTGCATTACCTGAACCTTCTAGTATTTAGATCAGCCCAATATTTCCAAAGAATACACTTTTCTTAAAATTCAAACATGGTACTTTAGATGGATAGATATTGCAACCCATGCATACCATAAGCAGAGGTTGTGAAAATGAGGTAGATACTTTAAGTGGAAGGATAGGCAGAAAGGCTTATTAGTGTCAACTCCTGAACAGAGACACACAGAAGAGGGTATCTCTGGTTAAAGGACACAAGGAGAAAGAAAAGTGTGAGGTCACTGATCTTCCAGCAGAAGTTAGGGGTAAGAATCGAGGAGATGAGAAATGGAAAAAGAAAGCACACGTTATATCATAACAGGAAAATAAATAAGAAAGAACAAATTTTATTTTCCTTTGAATTCTTTATGTATCAGTAAAAGGCATAGCCTAGTCATTTAGTATCCTATTCTTGGACAAGTCAACACTGATTTTGGTTGAGGAATACTATCCCTTATTCTTTATAATAAGCAGTCCATGCTAGTAATAACTTCCAGGCTGGCACATCAAAATCCATCCAAGATACAAAGCAGGATATATTATGGCAGATACTTACTCCAAGTGGCTGTTGAATCAATTCAGACTCATGATGACCTCATTAGCTCTACAAGTACACCTGTGCTCCTTAGGATTGTCAGTGCCTGAGTTTTCCAAAGGTAGATCTCCAGGCCCTTCTTCAGGAGCATGTTCTAGGTATACCTGAATCTTAATCTTCAGACATCCAGCAAAGTGCTTTAATCATTTGTACTGGGGATTCAAAATACTTCAAAAATTGGAATAATTCAAACTTATTTGCATATTAGTCCAACATCAATGAAAAGTACTATATTAAATGTTATCATAAAATCACACATAAAAATATCAAATGAAAACAATTTTTCCATCCTTTTCAGGTGAAGGCAGTGCCTACTTCTCACATGGCAGCAAGGTTTATGATAATTTTCTTAAATGATGAAATAAATTTATCAACTTACAGCTCATTAGTACTGTGTGATAGGTAGGTTTATTGTGCCATCATAGCCAGTGAACACGTGGGATTAATTGAAGAGTGGAGAGAGAAATGGGTCAGTGAGCCTCGCCTTTCTTGTCTCTTGCTCTTTGATAATAAGAGCAGTGTGTGTGACTGGTTCTCTGCCTCGATTTGCAAGTTACACTACCTGTGGGACACCTAACCCATGGGCCGTGTCACTGTAGTTTGAGGTTCCTTCAGGACCTGCTTCACCACGCTACTGGAATATATATCCCTTGAGCTGGAGTCTGTCAGACCCTGTTATCTGGCTGACTGTTGGTAACCTGCCTTGGTGCTTCCTGCCTTGGTGCTTGCTGCCTGTGGCCCAATAGCCTGAATTGCTCTACAGAGGATGACCTGGTGGCCATCAAGACTTGAAGAACTGCCAGTGTATTGGCTGTCTCATGGAAGTGACTTGCACTGATCCATTTGTACTGCTTTATAGATTAACTGTTTATTTTTTATTATATATAATAAGAAATAAACAGTATATATATATATATAAAATCATCAGTGTCCTGGTTTTGAATCTCTAGAGAACCCTGTCCAACACTTACTACTTTACAAATTGGTTTGCTACCCCAGTCAACTTTTTTAACCGTATATTGTACAAAATGTCAAACTATAATGCAGAATGACACAAACTTGGTCTTATCTCATTTGCAGTATTAACAGAATTCTCTTCTGACATTTATTTTCATAAAATAGCTTTTAAAGTGGTTTATACTCCAGCATATTGCTAGTCAATTTTCTGTCTGGTTTAATTTTTAAGATCAGTAGCACATGTGAGTTTTTCATAATACTGTTGCCCTGTTTTGAGCTAAAGATTATACACAATGAGACAACATAAATGAACAGGAAATGTTTTACATTCTGGATAAGGAAAAAATAGGAACTCACATTATATCTATTTTTGAAAAAAGATATAACTTCATTTCTGCAAAAAATGTAAAATGCTAGCATCATGGAAAGAACATAGATTTTGTTGTTATTCAAACCTAAGTTCAAAATATACCGCTCTTAGATAACATGGACTACTGAAGGAGTTAGTAATCACAAAGCACTATCTATTCTCTCACTATCATGAATATATTGTTTTATGGTTAATTCATTTTCTGCCCTTCAATTTCTTAATCTTAATTTTATACAGTGGACAAAAGTCACGTTTCTTTTGGAATGTGCTCATTGCAATCTATTTAAAAGTAAATCATTGTGAAGTTGCATAAAATGTAAAAATAGAGCACTCAATACTAAAACATGAACTAATTGTTTCAAGATATTTAATATCATGATAAAAATATTAATCATGTATTCTGTGTAAGTAGCTATCATGGAGTGGATCCCAACCCATGGAAACTCCACCTGTCTCAAAGGAGAATCTGTGTTCTGACTCTTAGCAACCCTATAGGATATAGTGGAATTGTCCCTTTGTACATTTCTGAGACTGCCAGGCTTCATGGGAATAGACAGCTTCCTCTTTCTCCCATGGAGCAGCTGGTGAGTTTGAACCATTGGCATTGTGGTTGGCAGTTGAGTGTGTAGGTTACCAGGCTTTTCTTCTAAGGTGTCTCTAGGTGGATGCAAACCTTTCTGTTAGCAGCCGGGAATGTCGCCTCTTTGTACCACACAGAGATTTCTTATTTTGTTTAGAATTCTCTATTCCCTAACTTTCAGATTCCTTCAAGCTTAGATGTTGACAGTGGGAGAATGGTGTCTGGTCCCAGAGAACGGGATTTTGTCTTTAACCTGCCATTGCTAACTCTCTTTATGAATGAGCTGTCAGAAACTTCTGCTTCCTCTTTGTTTTTCCAGGAGAAGAAAAAACAGATGCAAAAGGCTGTCTCTCAGGGACAGGAGAGTGGTCTACCGGCATTAGGATGCTCATCCTGCCATCTCCTCCAGCCCCTGCCCTTGCTGGGTTACTTTACCGCTCCAGGAGGCCTTTCTAGGAACAATCTTTCTAACTTTACTTTAAAAAATAGGTCCCAATGCCATCGAGTCATTAAGAGTCCTGGTGGCATCGTGGCCTACACTTTGAACTGCTAACCACAAGGTCAGCAGTTCAAATTCGCCAGCTATTGCTCAGGAAAGACATGAGGCTGTCTGCTCCCCTGAAGATTCAAGGGCTTAGAAACACACAGGTACAGTTCTACTCTGTCACTCTGAGAGTTTGGTTTATTATTTGTTTTGCCTTCACGTTGAGTTCTACTCACTGAGATACCATAAGACAGAAAAGAAACATTCTTTGGGGTTTTTGAAGCTACAGATCTTTACGGAAGCAAGCAGGCTATATCACCATTCTCCTGTGGAGCAACTGGTAGGTTACAGCACCAATTTTTCAGAAACCAGCCCCGTGCTTCGCTCCCAGTCCCCACGGCACCACCAGTAACACCCTGAACAGCCTTCATTAACAGCCGACTTAACCAATGTATCGACGGTCTTTCCTGCTCACAAATGTGTGTGTGTGTATTATACAGAGTCTAATCAAAACCAAACCCATTGCCATTAAATTGATTCCAACTCAAAATGACCTTATAGGACGGAGTCAAACTGTTCCATAGGGTTTCTGAGACTGCAACTCTCTACAGGAGCTTCACCTTTCTCCTGAAAAAGAGCGATGGGTACGGACCACTTACTTTACAGTCAGCAGTCCAATGCTTTACCCATTACAGCTTCCGGGCTCCCAGTTGGGTTATAAAATATAAAAAAATATTTTTTATATTCCAAGCTGTATAAAATGTACATATAGAGCACTCAAGGATCCTAATATTTTTCCAACTTAATCTTTTTTTATTTTCATGCCCAACTATGTGCATTGAAAATTAGTTTATTTCAAATTAAGCAATCAAAACAGGTACATAACAGTTCCCCATATGAATATGTAAACAATGTAATGTGAATATGAGTATAATCTGATATTATCTGAAATTGAGACATTTTTCATCCAAAGGGATGAAATAGAAATGGGAAATACTATGTTGTACTTAGCCTAAATACCACTCCTACAGGGGAAATTCTTATTTCCCTAACTTTGCAGGATTATCATGAGGGAACCAGGACCACTTCGTGGGGCCCAGAAAAAAGTCTCATTAAATTATAAGTGCCATTTACTACCTGGACATTTTGCACTCCTTATGTCCAGGGATGAGAAATATAAGAAAGTTTTATTAAAACACGGTTTTAGCCCAGATTTGAGATCCTGTATGGAAGTTGGAAGATTGCTTTTCTTGAGCAGCTGATTAAGTCCACACACTGACCACTTCCCTTATGAAGCTTGCATCCAGAGTCTGCCCCCCAGGGCCAGACCCCAAACTCCTGCCAAACAAATGGCTCTGTTCTTTTGGTGGTCCAGGCTGCTGGCAGTAATCTTTAACAGAACCATAATTCACATACATCAGTTCTTCACTCTTCTTTATTTATTGTCCAGCTTTCACATGCATATGAGGTGGTTAAAAATACCATGCCTTGAGTCAGGTGGCCCCTAGCTCTCAAACAGACAACCTTGTCCTTCAACACTAGAAAGAGGTAGTAGGTAGCAGGTTTAACTGATGTAGTACATTGTGCGATTTCTTGACTGGTGCTCCCCTGGACAGTGCCTATGTATGTATCCAAACAAGATGAAATCCTTGACAATTTCAATCTTTTCTCCTTTGATCGTGATGTTGTGTATCAATAGAGTTATGAGAACGTGGGTTTTCTTTACCTGGCTTAAAATCCATATGGAAGAATACAGTCCTGTATTCATTAGCACATGCCTTAAATCCTCTTTGCTTTCAACCACCGAGGTCTTGTCATTTGCGGATTACAAAGTTCTCAATAATGCCTATTCTGATGCCTCCCTCTCCTTCATATTGTCCAGCTGTTTGAATTATGTGCTCAGAATGCAGATTGATAGGGTTAGGGTTGGAGTTAAAAAATTTATTTTAAAAAAGAATGCAGATTGAATAAATATTGTGAAAACACACACCTGTCCTGATTTAAACCATGCAGGATTCCCCAGTTCTCTTTGAAGGGTGCTCTTTGGTCAATGTTTATCTCTATCTAGTAGCACAATGAAGTGCTCTGAAATTTCCATTTTTATCAAAGTTCTCCATAGTGTGTTTTGATATGCAGAATCAAATGCATTTACATAGTCAATAAAAACATAAGTGAACATCCAACCAGTTTTATCTGCTTTCAGCCAAGATCTATCTGATGTCAGCAGGATGCCCCTTGTGCCATTTCCTCCTGTGACTCTGGCGGGAGAAGCAGGGGCTCCCTGTCGATGTAATACTCCAACCCATTTTTGAATTATCTTCAGCAAAATTGATATCACTATTATCATAGTAGTTTTATTAATAAACCTTTACAGCAAATGCTAGGTTGCTTGCCTTATGCAAACCGAATTCTCACAATTTAGGATCTGATATTAGTCCCTCCTTTGAAATCAGATTATATGGATTCCAATTCTTTGGTGACTAATGTTGGTGTGCTTCTTTTCCATGTGAACATAGTTGACATCTCACTTAATTGGCTGCCTGTTTGAAGACATGATTTTAAGACCCCAGATGCAATTTTATTTGATAGCCAGGAGTCATGTAATTTCTTCACCACATTTTACTAAAGTGCCCATATTTTCTGTGTTCCCTTCCGGAGGGCAAGTATTGAGGAAGGCTGTGATGTGCAAATTGTTCTTAAGTTGGAGCTAGGATTTAGTAGGAGCCCCAAACACATTTCTAGATCTATGTTTTATTGGTTTTTTATTTATTATTAATTGGGAGTTAGTACACATATATCATATCATTCCGTAGTTCAACCGTGTCAAGCAGAATTGTAAATTGGTTCCACAACTAGTTTCCAAAAATACTTTTTATTTCTAGACTCCCTGAAATCATCTCCATTTTATCCCCCCACCACTCCTCTACTCTATCCCCTCATCAAACAAAAACAAAAACAACCTTTGCAGAAGTATATGGATGACAATGGGAGCCAAAGAGTCATTTGTGGGAACTCCATAGGAAGTAACCCCCAGTGAACTCCCTCTGTCCACAATGGAGGCTTAGGAGGAAAGTGGTTACTAAACTGGATGTGTTGGAGAGATGAGTATAGAAGATCAAGGGATAAGCCTGACTTGAGCAGTTAAAACTTAGTCTGTTGATCCCCGCTTTGATGCATGCTAGACCTGATCTGGTTTTCAACATTCTCTGTGTTTTTGTTTTGTTTGTTCACATTAGGGTGTATCTTAGAGGTGCTATACCATTGGACGTCATCCTCATGAAATTATGTTATATGTTTTTGTGTGTTTTGATATATGAAACCCAGGATTGATAAACCTATAGGGACAGCAAGTAGAATAAGGGTCTCGGCGGGGTGGGGAGGGGGTAAAAAGGAGATGATGTCAAGGAGTCCAGGAAGAACAGAATGTTTGGAAACTGACTGTGGTAGAAATTGTGCAGTTCTGTTTGATGGGATTGAACTATGGAATGATATAATATATGTATTAACTCCCAATTAATAATAACTTTTTTATAAAATAGTTGAAGGCCAAAAAGAGAATACTTTTTGAAAAGCAATGTGTGTGTGTGTGTGTGTGTGTGTGTGTGTAAATGTAAGCCATCTTGATTTTCCGGAGTGTTAGACTTGAGACGACTACCTGAAGACGGGACTGTTTTCTTCAAGAAGAATTTTCGTCTGCCACTGTCCCATTGATTAATGAAATTAAAGCCTTCTCCCTCAACAAATACTTTTGGAATCCCAGCTTTTCAGAGATCATCAGGATTAACCTCCTATCTAAATAAAAATGGTCAGCTAAGCCTATTAAGGATGAACTTGCCACTTTAAATACACCATCAGGAATGGGAAGGGTGGACAGAAGCTATGGAGATGCCTGTCGTGGAATCCAGGAAACTAGAAGTAAGCTTTACAAAATATACTGAAAATTATAATATTGAAATTCACTATAATCTGATAGGATGCCCTACAAATTGTTTTTAATTCATTCTTTCTTTTGCTCTGTCTGATTTTTATCTCTTAGAATCCTGCAATCCCGAGTACAAATCAATAGTTTTAGACATAGTTGAATTATCAAAATCCACACAAGCCTGTATGTTCTCATAAAGGGGGTTAAAGCCCTTTTATCACTGTTGTGAAAACCAGTTAGCCAAAATGACTAAAATTTTTAACTTTGGATTGACTCAAAATACACAAATAGATTAATCTATAAGCATTTAAAGTAGGATGTATGGACTGATAAAGGATTCAAAAGAAAGAGTAATTCAGACTAACATGAAGCCTAAAAATTCCTTTAGTCAATTTGTAGATGGTCATTTATAAGGCAACAGACCCAATTGCTGGTGTTGGAACTGAGACGTAGAATGTGCATCCAATATTTCACATTGTTAAATACAACACATTGTTTAAATCAATAAATTAAAAGAACAACCCTGAGTAGTGTTGGCTTAAAAATACAGTTAGAGACAATGAGGGGCTAGAATCTTACACCTTGAAGCTGATCTTCCAGCACGTATATCCACTTTGTATAACAGCATGATTGTGTTTCTGTCTTAACTTCTGCGTTACAGGTTTCATGCCAGTCATGTTCCATGCATCTTCACTTTGTTCTTTTCCTCACAGGATTTGGGCCTTTTAGGTTGGTTTCTGCATCCACCATTCACATAATTGTTTCCTTCTATTTTTTAGCTCTGTGACACACTTATCATCTTTAAAATGTTTCGTATTCCATAAGAGACACTTATCTGAGCTTCATCTTTCTGGTGAATGAATTCTCTTTAGAGTGTCCATTTGTGCTCCTGGAACTTTGATGGATTGCCTTTATACAGCCCCCTAATAGTCTCTGGATTAAAAAATACCACAGAGGCTTACAAAGTTTTACATAAGGGCTCAGTGTCTAATTATATAAATTACATATATGTTCATAGAGCTTATTTAACATTTTTCACTTATTACATAAATTCCTGATGATGCAAAAATCTATTGATTAAATTTTATTTAATTCCTAATAATCAGGCTTATAATAAAAATGGACCAAAGCTAAGTACAGGTAATTTTTAGTCAGTGAGGAAATCCAGTTCAAAGTAATAGTTATCACAGCTCACTGTGCAGACTGCTAGAAATGAATCAATAATAGCACTTTCTGCTGGCAGCGACTTAGGTTAAAAAAAGTGGAAGTGTGAATTATAGTAACTTCTTTGGAAGGCCATCTGGAAATGTCTATTAAAGAAGTAAAATAGACATGTTTTTAATCCAAGTTGTGCCAGTCCTGGGAAATTATGCCATCAAAGTGAAAGCACACTAATTTGGGGTTTATATGGAAGATGTTTTTATGCCAAAATTTACTCTGACAAAAGGTTGAAACAAAAAAATGTATGGAATTTGGTAGGAGAGTGATTCATATTATTTCTGTGGAGTATCATACAACCATAAAAAAAGAATGTACTAGACACATACCAATTGAAGGGGAGCAATTTCAATAATAGTAAGTTTCACAGATATGCACACATTCTATTTCTGTAAACAATGACTAAATATAATATGTAACCGTGTAATTCATCTTTCACACGGAGGGAGGAAAGTGCACAGTAGGTTTGGAACATGGATCACCTGAAACTGGGCAAAGGAAACTAAAAGAAAAGAAGGAAAAGTGTAAGATTAAGAGAAAAAATGTTATATAATATGTCCATAAAAATAGTATATTTTATATGATCCAAATTTGTAATGTCTTATGTGTGTGCACTCACACATAAGAATGTATAGAAAGATACGCTAAATGAAATCAGCACTACATATAAAATATAGTTTTCTCAGGCTGCGGTGATATTTCATTTTTATTAGCTTTACATAACTTTTTGTATTGCTTGATTATTTTACGGAGTGTGGGAATTAAATTAGTACCATTTTTCTTAAGAAAAAGAAATGTTAATTAGTATTTTGAGAAAAATGGTCCATTTACATTCTATAAACATTTTGTTTTCACACTATTTTAATGAATTCACAAATCTAAACCTATTTACCAAGAGTGTATATATCACCTCCTGAAATATCTGTGCTGCATATCCTGAGTCCACTATTTGTCTGTCGGTTTGTTGTACTGTGGTGGCGTGTGTGTGGCTGTGCTGCTAGAAGATATATCACTGGTGCTTCACATGCCAGCTGGGTCACCCAAAGTGAACAGGTGTTAGTAGAGCTCCCAGGCTAAGAACAGATCATGAGGAAGGACTCGTTGGTCGCACACTTCGGAGGAAAGAGACGCTGAAAGCCTTATTCATAGTTCCAAAGCATTGTCAGGTTTGTGGAAGTCTAATGAATGGAAGCAGAACATAGTTGAAGATAGCCAGGTGTGAGGGTACCTGACACTGGAGGAGCTATTTTCTCTGAGTGGAGGTGACCGTGGTGATGTGAATGGAGTCAAGCCTGTGAGATTGGAGCCTTTGGGATATTCTTGGCTGATCGGGCATGATTCAAGGTAAGAAGAAACAGTTGTGAAAAATCTGTTGATGATCTGAACTTGAAATGTGCAATGTATGAATCTAGGAAAATTGAAAATAGTCAATAATTAAATAGAATGCATAAAGATTGATGCCCTGGGTATTAGTGTACTGGTACTTCTCACTTTGGATCGGAAAATCATATGGTTTACTATACCAGGAATGACGCAACCAAAAGGACTGGCATTGCTTTCATTGTGAAAAAGGACATTTCAGAATAAATCTTGAAGGAAATACTGTCTGTTTAAGGATGATATCTCTGTGCTTTCAAGTAAATCCAATCAATACAACTATCATTCAAATTTAGCACTAACCACAAAATCTAGTGATGAAGAGATTGTATAATTTAATCAATATCTTCAGTCAGAAATTGATCGAGCACTCAATTAAGATATATTGATAATTATTGGCCAGTGGAATGCAAAAGTGGGAAACAAAGAGAAAGGATCAATGGTTGGAAAAAAATGACTTGGTAAAAGGAACAAAGGTGGAGATCACATGATATGCAAGACCAATGATTTGTTCATAGCAAGTACCTTTTTGTCAACAACACACAAGGTGACTCTACACAAGGTATCTAGTTTTGTCAACAACACACAAGGTGACTCTGCACAAGGTATCCAGATGGAATACACAGAAATCAAATCGACTATGTCTGTGAGAACGGGCCAACATCAGTAGCTGAAAAAAGTCCAGGGGCTGACAGTGGAACAGGTCATCAATTGTTGATATGTAAGTTCAGTTAAAAATGAACAAAATTTAAACAAGTCCACAGAGCCAAAATAGAACCTGAGTTTCTAGAACATCTCAAGAACAGATGTGATACATGGAACACTATTAACAGAAGACCTTATGAGCTGTGAGAGGACAAGTACATCATTCATGAAGGAAGCACTTAAAAAAAAAAGGAAAGAAAGACAAGATCATAGTGGATGTCAGAAGACACTCTGATACTTGGTAGCTAAGGCAAATGGGAAAAATGATGATATCAAAGAGTCGTATAGAAAATCTCAAAGCCCAGCTCAAAGAAGACAAAGTCAAATATTACAATAGTGAAATGTGCAAAGACCTAGAGTTAAAAACCCAAAAGGGAAAAACATGCTCAGCATAATCTTAAATGGGAAAAACTCAGGTACAAATTCAAGTCTCCAGTTGAAATTTTGAAAGATTGTGATAGGTAGGTCAAACTGGCCAATAGGAACATGTGAGATTAGTAAGGTCGCATTTGACTGGAGGGGAAAGAGATAAATGGCTTGGCAAGTTCCTCCCCCTTCTCTCTTGTTCTCTGGTGATCCAGCCAAGCATGCAGCTGCTTTAACTAGTTCTCTGCCTCAACTTGTGAGCTACACTACCCGTGGGACAGCCAGTCCATGGATCGTGTCACTAGAACCTGAGGTTCCTTTGAGACCTGCTTCGCAACATTGCTGGTATATACACAGCTTGAGCTTGAGGATGTCAGATCCTGTCGGCTTAAATTCAATATCCCATCTGGACCTGCTTCCCTAAGCTCTTAAGCTGCTGACTGTTGATAACTCTCCCTGCTGTTTGCTGCTGGTGGCTGGACTGTCTGCATTGTCGTAGGGAAGACTAGACTGTCTGCTTCCTTGACCTTGGACCTAGGAGCCGTCTTGAGTTGAAGGACTTCCAGTATATTAACTGTTTCATGAAAGTGAGCTGAACTGAGTCCTCTGTACTGCTGTGTGGACTAATTAGCTGTTAGATTCCATCATGCTGATGTGTGTGTGAGTGAGTGTGTGTGTGTGTGTGTGTGTGTGTGTGTGTGTGTCCTGGCTTTATTTCCCTAGAGAACCCTGTCTAACACAAAGATTTTCTGGATAAACTATTGAATGATATGTAAGCATCAAAAAAGATGGAAAGAATACACAGCATCACTGTACCAAAAGAGCTAATAGACATTCCACCATTTCAGGAGGTAGCATATGAGTAAAATCCAATGGTTCTGAATTAAGAAATCCAAGTTGTGCTCAAAGCATTAGCCAAAAACAAGGCTTCAAGAATTGATGGTAAACCAATTAAAATATTTCAACAAGTTAATGAAGCACTGGAAGCACTTGTCTATGCCAGAAAATTTGGAAGACAGCTACTTGGTCAATTGACTAGAAGCGATCATTATTTGTACTCATTGCAAAGAAAAGTGACACAATAGAGTGCTCAAATTATAGAACAATATCAATGATATCACATGAAAGTGAAATTTAGCTGAAGATCATTTAACAACAGTTGCAGCAGTACATTGACAAAGAGCTTCCACAGGTTCAGACTGGATTTAACAGATAACGTGGGGCAAGGGAAATCATTGCTGATGTCAGAGGGATCTTGGCTTCAAGCTGAGCATAATAGAAAGATGTTTACTTGTGTTTTGTTGACTTTGCAAAGGCATTTGACTGTGTGGACCATAAAACAACAACAGCAACATCAACAAAACCTGTAGATACCACTGAGAAGAATAGGACTTCCAGGACACTTGATTGTGTTTGTGTGGTTAAAAAGGCAGTTATGGGAACAGAACAAATGATTCCTGCATGGTTTAACATCAGGAAAGGTGTGTATCAGGGTTGTATCCTGTCACCCTACTTATTATTCTGTATATTGAGCAAATACACTGAGAAATCGAAGTATACAAAGCATAATGTAGCATCAGGATGAGAGGAAGGCTTATTAACAACCTGCAATATGCAGATAATATAGCTTGCTTGCTGGAAATGAAGAACACTTGAAACACTTGCTGATGAAGGTCAAGGATTGTACCGTCAGTGTGGACTCAATGTAAGGAAGACCCAAATCCTCACAAGTGGCAAAGAGATAACAGCAAGACAAATGGAGAAAAGGTTGAAGTTGTCAAGGATTTGTCTTACTTGGCTCCACGATCAATGCTCATGGAACCAGCAGCCCAGATGTCAGAAGACGTATTATATTGGGTAAGTTTGCGGCACAAGAGTTGTTTAGGACTAAAGTGTGCTTGACTCAACCATGATACTTTCAACTGCATGTGAGAGTTGGACATTGAATAACAAAGACTGAAGACGTAGCAATGCTTTTGAATGTGGTTCTAAAGTGCCATGAACTGCTAAAAGGACAGAACAGTCCATTTGGAAAGTACTGCCAGAGTGCTCCTTAGAGGCAAGGACAGAATGACTTCACCTCATATACTTTGAACATATAGTCAAACATATAATACAGACTCATCCCTGGAGAAGAACATCATGATTATTAAAGTATAGGGGCAGGGAAAATAAGGCAGGCCCTCAACAAGATGGATTGACCCAGTGGCTGCAGCAATGGGATCAGATATAAGAACTATGGGGAGGAGGACCCGGGACTGGACAGTTAGTTTTTCATTCTGTTGTGAAAAGATTGCTATGGCTCGGAGTCTTCTTGATGGAACCTAAGAACAAGGTACCCTGGTTGCCGGGATAACAGTACTTGTTTCTTTCCCTACTTATCTGTGGGTTCTTGATCTCTTTTGAGAGCTACATAGCTGACATTTATATATCCTACACTTTAATTCTAGCTTTATTATCTGTTTTGGGCTTACATTCTGGATTGTTTCTTGAACTGATATTCAGTTTGGGTATAAAGTTCGTATTTCTACTTCTGGCCACATTGGCATTCTTATTTGTTTCCTTGGTCTTTCACGTGCCTTCTCCCACAAATATACATTTGGTGGCTTGTTGATAGTGATAAGCTTAACACTTACTCTCCTTGTTGAGTATAATTTTACACATATTTATATTCACAAAATAATGAACAAATCTGCCTTGTAAGGAGTATAGCCAAATTATGGCTTAGAAGCAAAAATGGGGAGTCTTCATCATGCATACTGTGAATATGTTATCAGGAGGGACTTGTCCCTGGAGAAAGACATCTTGCTTGGTCAAGTGGGGGTGGTGGTGAAAACTAGGGGACCCCGAATAATGTGGATTGGCATAGTTACTGCATTCGTGTACTCCAGCAAAGCAACTCTTGTGAGGATAGACACCTAACAACACTACCAACAACAAAAGCCCCACATTTACTTAAAAGTAAATTTATGTAGAAAGATCATAATGGTTGATACTGATTTTATGCATGCCTTAGAACCACCAATGTGCAGAGCACAAATATCACTCACTTAGTCTTTGTTGAGGTTAAGTGGACATCTTTTATGTAATTCAGCAAACACTGCCATCCCGATGTAACTGCGGGTCATGGAAAAAAGGCA
>NW_022111369.1:28529329-28530336 GCF_000313985.2 Echinops telfairi
CTCACTTAGTCTTTGTTGAGGTTAAGTGGACATCTTTTATGTAATTCAGCAAACACTGCCATCCCGATGTAACTGCGGGTCATGGAAAAAAGGCAAAAAGCCACAATAGAGGGATTTAATTGAAGACATTTCCAAGCAGAACACAAGAAAACTAAAGTGCAAGGTCCTAAAGCCCACAGATGTTTATATTTTATTCATTCATTTTGATTACTGTCTCTCTACTCTGATAAGATAGTTGCCTCCAGGAGGGTGGCAGGTTTTTGTTTTGTCCAATATTTTGTACTGAGTACTGAGAAGAGCAGGTATTGTGGGACTGGGTCCTACTCAGCATGTAAGATAAAGACTCTTCAATGAACGCATGCATGCACGAATGTATGAATGAGAAGATGAACAAGGAGATAAAATCAATTCTATCCGGTATAAAATATGCCTGAGGGTTTATGCACGGGGAACAGGCAAGGTATGACAGAACACGAGACCAAAGCGAATGTTGAGGAACATTTTATGAACGGTCTGCGCTCCTTGTCTGTCGGTCTGTCTTATTGTGGAGGCTTCTGTGTGGCCGTGATGCTGTCATCTAGGTCACTAGTATTTCAGATACCAGCAGGGTCACCCAAAGTGAGCAGGTTTTAGCAGAGCTTTCAGCTATTGAAAAACTCAGAATATTATCAGAGTATTATTGAATATTATCAGAGTATCAGCTGTTGAAAAACTCAGAATATTCGCAGACTATTATCGGAGATAACACCAGAAGATGAGCCCCTCAGGGTGGAAGGCACCCAGAAGATGCCTACGAACGAGCTGCCTTCTCAACGTGGACTCACCCACAGTGACATCGATTTGAAGCCTTCAGGACCTTCACTTGCTGACGGGGCACAACTCAAAATGAGAAGAGACAGCTACAGACATCAACCCAATGTCCGAACTTGGACTGTAAAAGTATGAGTCTAAGAAATTGGAGGTTGTCAAGAACAGGTTTGACACATTGAACACTAGTGACAGAAGCC
>NW_022111369.1:28530436-28531646 GCF_000313985.2 Echinops telfairi
CAGGTTTGACACATTGAACACTAGTGACAGAAGCCTTGAGATGTTTGATGCCACCAAGAACATCACACATGAAGATATCAAAGCGTCATAAAAAGACGGGAAAGAAAGTAAAGATCAAATTGGATGTAAGAAGAGACTCTGAAACTTGTTCTTAATCATAGAATAGCAAGGCAAATGGGAGACACGATGATCTATAGTCGAACCTATTCCAAAGAAAGGTGGCCTAAGACCTAACAGAATGGACAAATGATAGAACAATATCACTCATATCACATGCAAGTAAAATTTTGGAGAAAATCCCCCAACCCTATTTGCAGCAGTACATTGACAGGGAGTCAGAAGGCTGACTCAAACTAGAATGAACATACCTACTTCTACAACTGTGTAAGGCATTTATTTCTTCATATAAACCTTTTTCTATAAACAAACACATCCAAATGTCACTTGGTTTGCTTCTCTAGGCTAATCCCATTTAACCCGAAATTCATGAGCTGTTCCATGAAAAAGGTGTGTGATAGGCTGCTTTCATAGAGGTTTACACCCTTGGAAACCCAGTGGTGGTGTTCTACTCTTGTCCTATAGAGATTCTGTGAGTCAGAATCAATCAATGCCTCTGGTTTTACATTTTACATTAGAAAAGTTTTGTGACTACCCCCACTGACCAGACTTTGTGTAAGTCTTTGGTTCATAAGAAATCTCAAACGCATGCCAAGTGGAATCTATAAGAAGAAAAATAGATAATACCATGATTAATTTTCATAGTACAGAGAAAGTCAGGTGGTTTAAGTTGCATGAATACAGATTTACTTTACTGCTACCTATAATAGCTATGATTTTATATGATCTTCGATTATCTAGTTGTCACTTTCAATGTTTGGACCAATTCTCATATATATATATATTTCATTCTTGAATGCTACCAACTCAGCATCAGTCCGCTTTGTTTTTCACGTCCTCTTCATGTGAGTTTTGGCTTTTAACTAAGTCCCTCTGAGCCACTGACATGGGGAAGGTCTGTAAATCACACCACATCGGCAGAAGGTGCAGAATATGAGATTGCTTAATCCGAGAAGGAAAGAACCTAAGAGGGCCATTATTTATGAATTAATGCTTATGTGGAAATGGCATACAGAACAAAAGAGCTGAGATAGAAAGATATATGTTCTAAAAATAATTCAATCCAAGTTAGAGCATTCTAACAATAAAAGCT
>NW_022111369.1:28531765-28539202 GCF_000313985.2 Echinops telfairi
AGAGTGTCTGGCAGTTTGACACTGTCAGCTGTTCAATGTGATACCAAGGGCTCAAGAAGAAAGAAAATGCTTTGAAAATAATGATGGCAACACATGCACAGATTTGATTGGTACAGTTGATATATGGATTGTTAGTAGAGCTGTAAGCACCCCAATAAAATGATATATAAAAGATGTTCATTTTGAAAGTAAATATGTGAATAGAGGCAAGACCTCCATGATCAGGATGTGATAAAAAGGAATTCATGCAAAGGTGGAGGTTGGATCAGATTACCTTTTATTTCCTCAGAAATTCTTTGTGCTCCATTTGTAGATTTACACATATAATTATTCAATTAAAAGCTAGTTCTCAAACTCATGTCTCCCTAAGGGTTGAACTGCTAACTGCAAGGTTGGTGGTTCAAATCCACCAGCTGTTACACACTACTAAGATGAGGCTACATATTCTCACAGAGATTTAATGTCTTGAAACCTGAAAGGAGCAATTCTCCTCTGTCCTATAGAATTACTGCAAATCAAGTAGTGGGTTTAACATGCTATTGTTGTTAATTTCATCAAATTGGCCATACTTTTGTTGTAGATTAGACTATTGTGACTTAAAAGGTTTTCTCTGGCTTATTTTCAGAAGATCACCTGATCTTTCTGACTCATTACTGTTTATAATTAGCCTTTACCTACTAACTCCATGGTAGCAGTCATATGTGACTAGTTATTTATATACGTGAAATACACTGGTGGTCCATTCTGGACATCTTTAATTTAAACTCCTTAATAATCCTACAGTTTTTATACATTTTATTCTCTGAATGCTATATAATTCACACTTACAAATAGCCCATAAACCTCATCCTATTTAAGTGTAGTGGCAGATACAATTAATTCGTTTACATTTCCTTACAAACTGCTTTCAATTTGATGGGATTCATTTTAGGTATTAGAAGCAAGACACAGACACTACCTAGAACATCATGCTGAGATTTAAGATGTAAAACAATATTAAAAAATTGAGGAAAACTTGGGTTTACTTAATACAGAAATCTTATTAGAACTTAGGACTGATAACTGTATGAAAGAGAAGTTATAATATAGTTTTTGACGGACACATGGCATGAGGCTGTAAAGTTATGGTATCTATGTCTAAGGGAAAAGGGGGCAAGAACTCCTACCTTAAATCCATAAACTAGAACGGCCTTCAGTCAAACATGCACACCTTTGAGGCACTGACTGAGCATGGTTTGACGATGATCAGCTAGCCCGTATGACAGTTATCATCTGAAATACAAAGAGGTGCTTTTATTGTAAGTTGGAGCAGTAGCCAATTATTTCTATTTCTGGAGAAGCACATAGCATAAAGACAGTTTTCAAAGCCAAGAACATGAAAGAGATACACTGCCACTTAAATAAAGAGGGGTGTTTTTCTCCATCTCTAGATCAAGAAAAATATAGATATAAGGAGGAATAAGACTGGATATCAAGAATATAGAGCAAATCAAGGATGTATTATTTTGGGAATACTATGCCATTAAGACCGTTTTAATATTTCCTAAAGCTCCCTGTCAGAGTTGAAACCTTGCTCAAGCCCTTCATATGCTTTCCCAGAAAACTCAATCTATTTTAGAAACGTCCAACGATGTCTTCATTGGATTTTTCTAAGAATTATTATAAGCAATGATTTAAAAGTTTCTGCTTGGGAAGACTTGAAGAAATAAATGTATTTATCAAAATAAATCTTTTGACTGCCATCGAGCAATTGAAAACGAAGCAAAACTTCAAAGGAATAGAATACCTAACTGACAGAGGACACCTAGCGGCCGTCAAAAGAAGTACACATTTTCTGTAGCACAAGACTTGTCTCACACAAGCAAGTGTATTTAGTAAGGACACGTAAGTAAAATAATGCTAAAAATAATTTTAAGACCGTTGTAGCATCAAAACTACAAAAAACCTCTAGGAATTCAAGTCACGTTTGGGAAAGGATACGGAAGGAAGAAACCCTTTGGGGAAGTTCCATTCCGGTTTATCCAATAACCATGAGTCAGAATCGCCATGATGACAATGGGTTTGGTTGACATACGACTGCCTACTTGACGTTTTCACAAGGATGTCTCAAGATTATTTGAAGCTTAACATGTCTAATACTGACATCTGACATTCTGACAGTTCTATCCCCACCGAACATTGGCATAATTTTTGAATCTCAATCAATGTCAACTCATCCATACAGCGGCACACAGCACACCCCGCCCTCCACCCTCCCCTCTGCCCTGCCCCCACCCCACACGCCCCCAACACTCGAAAGGAAAAAAAAAAGAACAAAAATGCCTGGACTTATTCATGTAATTTCCTTTCCTTCACATCTTTAAAGACGTCTTCAGTTTCAACATTAAAAAGATGCCCAGAATCTGACCATTCTAACCACCTTCACAGGTAGTATCTTATCCTGAGTGATCATCTATTATCTCTGTGGTAGTTACATAGTCTGTTATCAATTTGAATATTAAGAGTGATAGGGTGGAGGTTAGCCTGTCAAGCAGGTCCCAGCTTGATAACTTCATGTGGAGGCACGAAGGAGAAAAATAGCTTTCTGGGTGCAACACACGCTCGCACCCTGCAAGACATGTCGGTTGACAAGACACATGGAGCTATACAGGAGCCCTGGAGCTGAAGGAATGATGTGGAGACTCCTACCAGCGCTGAGATGCTTCCACTGCCACTGGATCCACAAGACTTTCCACACACTTGCCTGTGATCTTCCTGCATTCTGCATCATTGCATGGCTGTGTGAGTCTAAAGAGGAGTTTATGGATTAGAATTTGACATATGGGGTAATATCGGACTTATGGACTTGATCTGGACAGGGCTGGGATGTTTTCTCAATATTCAATTGCTCTTTTATATAAAGCTCTTTCTTATACACATATGACTCTCGCTGAGCTTGCTTCACTAGTCTACCTGGACTAACAATCTCTTAGCTGAACCAGTGCAATGGAATGTTACCCAGTGTCCCTATTCCATCCTTGCCCTCTATAGTACATCTTCAACATATCACAAAACACATCCTTTTTAAAATAGGCATAAATGCATGTCCATCTTATGCTAATGCTTTTTAAGTAAAGCAACAATCTTTATTAAACCTATAAAGACCCACATAATCTTGTTCTTGGTTAAGCTCATGGTCTCTTTTCCGGCAACACCCCATACTCGTTCCTCTTTTGCTTTGTTCAGTCATGCTAATCTTTAAGATGGTCCAAAAAGATACAAATACACTGCTGGGTTAGGACTTCTGCAATGGGCTATTGCTTCCAACAGACCACTGACCTGCCAGTTCGTTTGACTGTGGTGGTATGTGTATTGATATGAGGCTGGAAGTTCTGCCACAGGTATTTGAAATCCCAGCAGCTGAATAAATCGCAGCAAAGCCTCCAGCTTGAGAAGCTAGACCAGAAAGAAGGCGCATACTGCGTACTCCTGTGATATTAACCACTGGAAATCTAATGACTAGCACTGGAATGCTGTCTGATGAAGCATACAGAAGATGAGCATTCAAGTTGGAAGGCATTCAGAATGTAATTCGAGAAGAGCTGCCTCTTTTAGGTACAGTTGACATGATAGTTAATGAAGCAAATCTCTCCAGACTTTTATTTGCTGGTGGGGCATGACTACAAATGAGAAGAGAGAGCTGGACACATCCATTCATATTGGGGATGTAGAATATGTGGAAATATGAATTTGACAATGAACACAACACCATTCCTCTGGAGGGTGCCATTCCAGGCATAGCACATCCAATGATTTTCCAATCCTAAGTGGCCAATGCCAGTCCATTTAGCTCACTTATGTCTAACATAAGTACGTTCCATTTCATTTTTGACCACTTTCAATTTTTTGAGATCCATATTTAGTACATTCCAATTTCTGATCATTAGTTTCACAGCTATTTCTTCTTAACTTGAGTCATCCCCCACCAGTAAATGAAGATCCCCCACAGACTTTACCCAACTCACGTCCCCATGACCGACTCCGCGCTGACACAGCAGCTCACCTGGTTACATTCTGAGTGCCCTTGGACCCAAGGGGCCTGCCCCCGCACTGTGTTCTGCATATGGATGGTGTATATATTTTTTCAGTAAATGGGCATCTTATAAAACACATAAGTGTAATCTGAATTTTAGAAGATGGCTACCACATGGAATGCCATTTGAAGTCATGATGTCAGGAAGATTTGGAAACTTAACAAGGACATTCAGCCTTGAAACTTAAAAGTTGAAAATGAAAATGGAGCCAGTGTCACTGGGAACACTTAGCAGAGCCAAGACCGGACTCCCACAGAGAGCAAGAATCTGGTTCCTGTTACCATCTAGTGAGCGACCTCCTGTTGAAGCGTATTCAGCAACAGGTAGAGCAATAGCAGAAAATGTAAATGAAGCTTAAGAACATAAAAGGAAAGAGCTGCACAGAATTAGAGCTGGATTTAAATCAAGGGCCCTGATTGTGGTAGAGCAAAATATTGTATACTTATAGATGGAACATAAAAAAGATATAACAACCAATATTCAGCTCTTTCCAATATACACTGTCTAATCACAGAGCAAAAATGTAATAGCATTGTAGAGAAATAGAAAGATCTAAACATCAGATAAGAGATTTTTAACATTCCTAGGGGCTATTTGATGAAGAGGATAAAATCAGAGATACTTTGGCTTTGTCTTGAGTAAGATGATGTATCAGTCAAGATAAGCTAGATCTTGTATCCATAATAAATTACTTTAAAAATGATTTAAACTCATAGAGATGTGTTGCTTGTTTCCCATATATAATTGGTTTGTATTCAGTTCTACTCAGTGTGCTCACCAGGTTACAAGGGCTGATGGAGCAGCCCCTCTCAAATGTTTCTAATCCTTCATCCACAAAACAAGTTCTGAAATATGCCGTAGCAACAATTAAATATCCCATCTGATTAGTGGCACATGTCACCTTCAAATAAAACATTTTAAAAACAAAGTTGCCATCAAGTTGGATTCAGCTTATGGTAACCCTGTGTGTATCATAGTGGATAGGTGCCCCTTAGAATTTTCAATGGCTCCTTTTTTCAGCATTAGATTACCAGGCCTTTCTTCTGATGTACTTCTGAGTGAGCAACAACCTCCAAATTTTGGGTAGCGGCCAAACACATTCATTCTTTGCACCACCCATGGTGCAAAACCACTCACAAGTGATTGACCAGAGTGGCTCATTCATCATTTCTTTTGGAAGAATTAGTACCAAACTACTCCACAGAAGTTGGAGATTAAGGATATCCCAAATGTCCAACTCTTCCAAGATACTAACTACCCTGCTCCCTGCCCACCCCACCCTCCACTCCTCCCTGAATGACATCCCCTCGTGTCCGTGAGTTCGGAGGGCTGCTGCAGCATCCCACAGAAACTCATGAAACTTTGAGGAAATGTCTCACGTGGGGGTGGGTGCTACTCAGTGCCACATTTGAAGGTCAGGCAGAGGCAAGCCAACTGAAGGGTCTAGAGCCAGAGGACAAAAAAGACCCCAAGTCACAGCAGGCCTCCTTGCTTCTACCAACATTCAGTCAGGAGATCGGGGTATGGCTTTCCAGGTCAGCTGATGTGTGCTCCAACCAGTATCACTCATTGCCTTGGGCTTGATTCCGACGATAGTGACTCTACAGGACAGGATAGAATTGCCCCAGTGGTTTTCTGAGACTGCAGCTCTGTATGGGAGTAGAAAGCCCAGTGGTTCTCTGTCAGAGTGGATGATGATTTCAAACTGTGCTTAGCAGCTCAGTGCCTAACCACTGGCCATCAGTACTCCATCGAATCAGTATCTAGTCTCCACAAAGGACGTGTTCTGAGTCACGTCCTCTACTAAGGTAAAGTCAATGCTGCCTCCAAGGAAACGAAGGGTGTGGCTTGATTCACACCTTCTACCAATGTCCAGTCTTAATCCCACCCTCTTCCTGTCGACAAATACAGTGGAGAATGTCCTCCAAAATGGGGTGCTAGCTACAGGCATATAAAGTCCAGAAGTATCGCCTGTAAGGAATCATGACTGGACGTTCCATATTACTTGACGATAACTCAAATGCAAAGCCAATAACCTCACCCGACTACAGAGGGAACAGAAAGTGTAATTCTGTCATGTGTTAGAAAGAGAACTGAATGTGTGGTTAACGACATCATTAAGATAAATAGGACAAAATGATAGATGCAGGCATGCATGTATGCATACAATGCAGACAATATATATGGGAGGCATTGTTCTATATAACTTAGAGACACGAATTGATCCATAAGATTTCTGCAGAGTGGTTGGTGGGTTTGAACCTACCTCCTGGGGTTCCCTGCTCAAGGTTAACCACTGCATCCTAAGCGCTCTCTCAAGCAGGGCAAAGGTATATAAAATAAAGGTTAAAAATCCTATCTTTATGTTCAGTCAGCACTCTACCCTGTCCTCACAAGTGGGGCTCACAAGTTCCTTTATGCAAGAACACTGCGCCCAGGGATTGAACCAGTGTCTCCTGGCTGGAAGGCCGGAATTCTGTCAATGAGCCACCAAGTCCTCCTGGATGTGCTGGTGTTGGTGCTCGGTGTCATTGGGCTGGTTCTGACTCACAGGGAGCCTGTGTATGAAGAGAAAGACCGCCAGCCCAGTGCCATCCTCACTACTGGAATTGTATTTGAACCTGTGTTGCAGGTGCTCGTTAAATAACACTTGTGGTCAACAAGAGAAGGGAGAATTTAAAAGCCAGGGTTTATTTATTTTTTACTGCATGAAGCGAAAGATGAACATTCCCTCTCCATCCATTTTATTCAAAACGCCAAGCATGAAAATGTCTCTATTTGTCTATTTTGATAAGTAGTCAGATGGTGTCTGAAAAATCACTTTCTTCTGAGTTTAATGAGTTGAAATGAGTGTCCGAGTCACCTCTTGAAACCTATGGAGCTCTAAAATCAATCCCTAATAAATATGCATGCTAAACCAGAAGCCACCTGATATTTCAAATGACCATTTATAGTGTCACTTATGTACTACTGTCAGATCTGATTGGATAATGCTTATAATTTATTGAGCAATATGTCACAATAAATGTTGAATTCTACACGATTTCCATATCAGTGGCATTGAATGTTGCCAGGGCATGGTGAAATAGAAATTATTTCTCATTTTGAATATGATGGTATTGCAATAAAATGGCCCATGGCAGAGAAATTCATTAATAGGCACAATAGAACAGTCTTGTCACTCATGAAATACACCACACACACACACACACATGTAGTCACACAATTAGAATACTTGGGATTCTGGACAAAAAGAAACATAAAAATGAGTAAGCATTAGAACAGACAGATTTCTGAATCATAGCAAGTGCATCAGGAACGAATGGGAGTCTCAGAATGAGATGGCTAGGAAGGGTTAGCTTTA
>NW_022111369.1:28540489-28541559 GCF_000313985.2 Echinops telfairi
GCACTCTGCTTAGTAACCACTTTCCTCTCATCCCTCAGTTGTAGATCGAGGGAGTGCTCAGGAGCCTTAGAAGTGTACTTCCTACAAACGAATCTTGGGCTCCCACTGTCATCCATAGGCTTCCGCAAACCAGTTCTCACCATTTAGGCTCTGATACTAATCCCTCCTCCAACTTCAGGTTATATGCTTCAGATTCCTTCTGTGACTGACGTTGGTGTGTTCTTCCATGTGGACTTAGTTGACATCTCACTTAGATGGTTGCTTATTTGAAGATATGCCTTTAAGACCCTAGACGCTACTTTATCTAATAGCCGAGCACCATTTAATTTCTTCTCCCCATTTTGCTAGAACACCCATATCTTCTGTATTGCCTTCCTGGGGGCAAGTATCAAGCAGAACTGTGATATAAGAACTAATTGTTCTTAAGTTAGAGCTAGAATTTAATGTGAGCCCCAAACCCATTGGAGATTGGAAATGTGGCTTACCCATTCATTCAACAAATACTTAAATTCCAACAACAGTGCCTTCGTGGCAGGGTAGTTAGATCTTGTGCTGCTAACCAAAAGGTCAGCAGTTTGAAACCACCAGCCACTGTGAAGGAGGAAGACAATATTATTTACTTCTGTGAAATTTTACTCTCAGAAAACCCCTAAGTGTCCTATAGGGTCACTAGGACTCAGAATCAACTGAATGGCAGTGAGTTTGGCTTGGTTTAATGTACCTAAAAACTTGTTGTTGTTGTTGTTGTTGTTGTTGTTGTTGTTGTTAGGTGCCATGAAGTCAGTTCTGACTGATAGTGATTCTGTGCACAACAGAAGGGAACACCCCTCGGCCCTGTGCCATCCTCAAAATTGATGTTGTGTTTGAACCCATTCTTGAAGCCACTGTGTCAAGCCGTCTCATCGAGGATAAATAAATATGTAGTAAATACAACACCAAATAAAGCACCACAATCGGACGTCTGGTTGCATTTCTTATCATCTGATAAATACCATTTATGACATTTACAAACTTCAGAGAGTGCTCAAAATTCCTCAACTAATGTTTTTGAAAGCTGGAACAGGAACTAA
>NW_022111369.1:28543850-28544894 GCF_000313985.2 Echinops telfairi
ATCTCAGTTCATTTGAAGGACGATTATGACAGAAAGTAGAGGGGAATGTCCCTCTTCATAAACTGCAATATTTTCAAAGAAAAGTTGAAAATGAGAGAAACTAAGATCATTCTCTTTTCCAGAAAGAAATCATAAGTTCTTAAGTATGAATTACCTTTGGGGAGATGGAAATGGGAAGAGAGGAGTTCTATTTTATCCTTCAGCACTGTTTGAAATGTATATTTCTATACTTTTAGTTTGGGGAACACCAGAAAAGTTTCTCTGATGGGAAAATTGTGGTATTTTTAATGTTTATTTTATTCTTTATAACCACTATACATTAATAAATTTTATGTTATAAAATAAAATTATAACTACTCACAATAGGAGTATCGGTGAGCAATAACTTAAAAAAAGTCAAATTTTCAGAGCACTTCAAATAAAGGATTATGTGTTCAAACAAATTCTCTAGGAATGTTAGAATTGACAGAGTAAATATGGGTGAACCTGAAACTGAAGAATGCTAAGTAGTGAATGCCTAGCCTAAAATAAACCTCTCCTCACAACAAAGGACTAGAAGAAAGCACAGGGTCTTTCAGTTTATTCTAACGAAGTGCGTTAGGCTGGGTTCTCTAGAGAAGCAAACCCAGTTATACTTGTAGGTGTATAGAAAGAGATTTATATCAAGAAATGGTTTACACCATTGTAGAAATAGGTAAGTCCTGTCTGGTTCAAATCCACACCAAGGAAGAAGTTCCAGATTTCCCAGAATTCTCAGGAGAAGGCTATGCCCACAGAAGTCTCATTGACAGCCTAGACTCCACCCCTACCCTCTTAATCCTTACATTGACACCAGATTAGGTGACTACCACAGCACCTAACAAAAACAACAACAATTCATAAAAACGGTAGTTTCGGAAAAACATTTAAGAGATACTGTGACTGCTTGATAAACGGCTTTGGTTATGGATATTACATTGCTCTATTGTTACTGAGCTCATGGTGATTTGGGACATGCCACATGCAGGAGTGACACTTCCTGAATAGAAAAAGTACTCTCGAGAC
>NW_022111369.1:28546539-28548577 GCF_000313985.2 Echinops telfairi
GAAGCACTGCCCAGTCCTGCCTTGTCCTCACAATCGGTCCTACCCCTGAACCCACTGTTGCAACCATGGTGAACCTGCAGATAGCACCCTGGTAATTAAAAAAATAATAATAACAACAATTCCAACTGTACTTTTACTCTGGGGCAATTCCCAGACAGGCCTGAGAATGAAGGGTGCCCAGATCTGTAACACCACAGATGGAGAAAGGTTTGGGGGAGTCGGCGTGCAGGGTCCCTCAAGGCCAGCCTTCTGTGAAGCTGGATGGCAGGATGATAGGATTGAGAATTGTACTGCTCGGGCCCTCAGGGACCTCTAAGACACACAGTGGGAGCCATCTAGTCTGAACAAGAGACGTGCAACTCCTCTGTGACCCTGGCTCTCAGTACCACTCTGTGGAATCCATACAGGGGTGAGATCCTGATGAGCCTAGTTCAACAGAGGGCTGAGAGGCTCTGGCCGCTGCACACTGGCCTCCCCTGTCTGCCTGGTCTCCTCAGCCCACACTTCTGAGCTGGAGTTGGCTCCCTGGGCAAAGGCTGTGTCCAGGATGTAAAATGGATTTACTTCTGAATTGAAGAAAGTGGTTTGCAGAACCGAAAAGGAATTCTGCCAGTAGAGGGCCCACCTTACAGAGGCTTGAGTATAGTCTGAGAGGGTCTTTTGCTAGGGAAAATATTTCTGCATCAGCAGGCACCAAGATGAAGCCCTACCATTAAATCTGTTGTGCAGAAAAAAATAATTGAAATCAGCAACATATTAAAAAATCAGGATAGCATGCTTTTGAAAATAATCTGCAGGGGGCTGTGTGATATCAAAAAGAGATAGCGCCTGCATCATCTTTCTACCATGCCCAGAGTAAGCATTTGGACCGGTGGTTCTCAACCTCCCTAATGCTACGACCCTTTAACAGTTCATGTTGTTGTGACCCCCCAATCATAAAATTATTTTCGTTGCTACTTCATAACTTTAATTTTGCTACTGCTATGAATCGGGCAACCCCTGTGAAATGGTCATTCGGCCCCCAAAGGGGTCACAACCCACAGGTTGAGAACCGCTGATTTGGACAGTGCTTGATGGAGCTCTACCAGCTTCTATCAGTTTGTACTGGTTTGTATGAGCCAATTATGCACAAATCTTTCCTACTCTGTATTTGGTGGCATTTCATTGGTAACTTGAAATTAACCATGGACCACAGAAATTGACAAATGCAACAAATCAAGAATTTTAATTATAGAGGAGCCAGTTGTTAAATATTCACCAGCACACCACTGGTCCAGGTTTGTAGGTCTAGACTGGAGGGCAGAGGGAGTATCTACTCTGCTAGGTTTAATATCAGGAATGTGAAGCAGACATCATCTCTTTGAGAGACCACTGAGAATTTCACATCATGAAGTTCCACCTATCATTAATGTCCTTTCCAATGTGTACTTCATTACCTGGGGCCAACTTCCAAACTAGGTGGCTCTCACTCCATTTACCAGGGTGCAGCATAGCACCAACGAAATAACACAACATTCCCCTAGTTCTTTAATGCTTCCACCACACCCTCTCCCCCGCCCCCCCAACTATCATGACCCCAGTTCTACCTTACGAATCTGGCTAGACCTGGGCACGTACACTGGTACAGATAAGAGCTCTCAGAATCCAGGACAGATAAACTCCCCAAGAACAGAAACTTGAGGGGGGCGAACAACAGAAATGTAGGTGAAGGAACACAGTGGTCGGTGTAAGATATGAAAATAATAATAATTTATCATTTTTTATCAAGGGTTCATGAGGGTGAGAGGGTGGGGGAGGAAGGGGGGAAAAGGAGCTGATATCAAGGGCTAAAGTAGAAAGAAAATGTTTTGAAATGATGCTGGCAAGATACGCACAAATGTGATTGATATACGAGCTGTAAGAGACACCAATAAAATGATTTATAAAACAAAACTGGCACTGCCAACTTGAAAAAAGAAAAAAAGAGTGTCTGCACAGGTGGAGAAGTTGTGCCATCTTATAGCAAGACTGGAACAATTTAATTTTAATTAAAAATATA
>NW_022111369.1:28549936-28584156 GCF_000313985.2 Echinops telfairi
ATAAAGTATTTTTCCAAGCCAAGACAAATGTTTATTACCCCTTCTATTGTGAAATCCAAATCATATCATGAACGCAGCGGGGAAGTCACAGGCAGGGAGGTAGAAAGGCAATGCATCCGCAGCTGTTAGGTGTCGCCAGGCACTTGGCATTACAGTGAAAGTGCCTGAGGGTGTAGTAGTATGTAATCATGGAGTGACATCTCTTTAAGGTTGCATCAAACCCGGCACTTCTCAACCCCATTAAACTCGGTTGTTAAGATCGTTAACTGTCATCAGTTTGGCTTGGACTCAGGCAACCGCAGGCACAACTGAACAACACACTGTCCAGTCCTGCACCATGCCCAGGATCAGGGGCAATTTGGACTGCTCTGACCCGTAGGGATTTCACTGGCTGGTTTGGGACCGGAAACTGACAGGTCCTTTTCCTGTCTGCCGTTCCGGAAGCTGTTGAAATCTATTCAGCGCAAGTCTTTGCTGACAGACGGTGGTAGTGTGTGAGGAGTATTACAACTCCGTTTGGAAACATTTTTATAAGGTTTCCCCTTATAGTCATGGAATTAATTCTTAAACAGTATAACCTACTTCAGGTATCATTTCAAAAGTTTGAGGTAATACTTCACTTGTAACATTAAAAAAATCAAAAGAAGTAAAAAGCTAGGTAATTGATAATAAAATAATTTTCTTTAAATATGACAATTAGAAAATGAATAATGAGGTGCTTACCTCTACAAACCATAGATATGTATGTCTTTTGTTTGTTTGTTTTTAAATCATTTTATTGGGCGATTGTACAACTCATCACAATCCATATATCCATCCATTGTGTCAAGCACATTTGTACATTTGTTGCCCTCATCATTCTCAAAACATTTGCTTTCTACTTGAGCTCCTCGTTTTTTAACCCCTCCTCCCTTGCCCTCCCTCTCTCATGAACCCTTTATGATTTATAAATGATTATTATTTTTCATGTCTCCCTTCACCTGCTTTTCTGTTGGCCGTACCCCAGGGAGGGACATTGTGATGATTGTGATGCATTCCCCTTTTCTCCCCCAAGCTTCCCCTTCCCTTCCTGGCATTGTTACTCTCATTATTGGTCCTGAGGGGTTTATCTGTCCTGGATTCCCTGTGTTCCCAGCTCTTATCCTTATCAGTACATGCTCTGGTCTAGCGGGATTTGTAAGGTAGACTAGGGGTCATGATAGTAGGGGGGAGGAAGCATTAAAGAACTAGAGGAAATTTGTATGTTTCATCAGTGCTATACTGCACCCTGACTGGACGTGCATGTCTTATTCATGCTATGCACTAAGAATGGCTTGCATTTGGTGGCACATATTCCTGGTGTTGAATTTGGTGGCATGAGTTCCAAATGATGAGCAGATCTTAGGAAAGTTCAGAAAAGGATAAAGTGCCACTCACCATAGACTTACATGAGAGTTACATTTCTGGAAAGGCTATGTTTCTTAGCAATGTGGAGCTTGGCTCTGTAAATGGATAATTCTAAAATGCTTATAAACTTTACAAGTGTTTGGGAATACATTTGAAAGTTATGCAGGATGTGAGTTACTTCTTCACGATGCTAAGGAATTTTCATCACATTTGTGCATAATGCTGGATGTCCCTTCTCCCTGACCCACTGACTCGGTGGTGGAAGTCCACTTTGCTCGGCTCCATCACTGTGACAATCAAGTCATCACCGCTTCTCAGAGTCCCGTTGTTTTATAGTTACTGGCATCAGATTTTAGGACTTTTGTGATTTTTCAGTAAAATATGGATAATGATGTCAACCTTAAGAAAATCCCTACATTGATGTGAAAAGTAAGGGAAATAATCATTTGCAAAGTCCACTCTAAAGGGTTGGCATGCCAAACAAATATGAAAGGATCGCCTTGTCTTTAGAGACTTATTTTCAATGAAGTTGAACAGTAGTATTCCCCTTACTCTGATGCCTTTATCATGGCTTCAAAATGACCCCTCTGTCTCTTCATTCTAGATATGTGCTTACCAAGAGTCACCATTGAGTGGATTTATGTTTTCTCCCTTCATTTTTAGCTCAGATTAAAAATGAAAACAAACAAAAGGACACTTAAACAGAACTATCATGCCCACAAAAGATGATTCTACCATCTAGTGACTTACAGTCACCAATCAGATAACTCCATAGCATTTACCTTTCCAGCTATTTAAACAAACCGATAGCAGAAATACCTAATTTTCTAATAGTAAATTTTAGTTTTCATTTACATGAATCTATTTGGTGGTGAAGCTGCTATTGAAATTTCTTGTAAAAATAGACTGCCCTTAACACAAAAGAAAAAAAAAATCAGGGGAAGGGAAAGCGATAAAACAAAACCTGGGTTATGGTTCAGCAATTACACTTCGCTCTTTATCTCAACAAAGTCCCATCTCTCTCTTGTATGCTTTTGGCACTCTGATGTGCATTGTGGAAATATGTATTATTTGAGAGTGAATTTGTACTCAATTCCCACAACACTGCTAGAATGAGAGCAATAGAAGTGTACCATTGGCCATGACTACATCATCTCTTTCCCCAGAACCTCACAACGTCCTCTTGTGCAAGTACATACTGAAAAAAATGCTTTGTGAATGAAAAATAAATAAGTTGATGTCCTAAATTTGCTTTTAAAATAGTTTCTGTACACATCTCTATATATTTTAAACCACATATAAGAAATTGATCTGTAACACTTCCCCCTTTCTTACTATTGAACTCATAAATCTTCCCTAAACCAGTCTAAACATAGGGTCACTACTGAACTGTTCGGCAAAAAATTCATATTTTTTACTCTCCTTTGTAATGATAATTATTTATTTCCATTTTCTATATCATTGCCATATACCACAATAAAAAAAACAAAAATACAACATAAAAATGTTAAATAACATTGATGGAACAGGAATCAGACCCTTGGTCTTCAAAGGCAATTTAAAGTAAAGCATTACCTATCTATTTTAAAACACTGTTGTCAGAGCTCTTTTGAGTAGTAGCCTCTTAAGTGTCCTAAGATATTTATAAAATCAAAATGAAGGGAAAAGAAGTAATAGAGAAAAAGCATAATTCCTTTTTAAATAAGCTGCTATTTTATATTTGGAACTTAAATATTGAATTATAATGCAGCATGAGAATCATTTGAATGCTGACAATTAGTTGAAAAGGAAGCAGTGATCACATTGCCTTCTAAAGTAATAATTTGCAGGGAAGCCCAAAGATTCAATATTTTAAGCACTTTTTTCGTATTCGATCAATGTAATCTCCTCGCTCATTTTAGTGGTGATGTTAACATTAAGCTGTCCAAATGCTTTGATTCACTGCTAATTATCCACTTCCAAGTCCTGCTCTGCAGATGCCCGTGCTTGCATTCCAAGATGTAATTATGTGGCCCACTTCTTTATCAGCCAAGGCCTTAAACTTAAAATAGAGGTGAAGGGAAAGCTTCTGGAAGTCACTTGTCCCTAGGAATTTAGTGTTAGCTTTATTTTTACAATTAAAAAAATAACCCGTCCTACATTGTAGTGCTAACTTCTTTGCTTTTATAGAATCAATCTTTTTTCTTTTTCTACATCATATCCTCTTTGTCTTTCTCCAAATGCTCTACAAAGGAGGACAATTTTGTCTCAGAACTCCTCTACAGTGCCTCAGTTCTCCCTGGATCCTAAAGACACAAATTCCTACAGAGCCCAAACTACCCTAGTGCTTTCTCAATCGACAGAGTACATCCATGGACCAGGGACAGAGCCCACGTTGCCAACAGTGAAGGTTAACATTTAGTGTCTGAAGTGGAAACATTTCCAGAGATTGATACAGATCGGTGAGCTAGGAATCTTTTCCATCAGAGAAGGAAGAGCCATTTTCTTTCTTAAAATGGGTATGTAGTTGATATGTAAATTTGTTTTCCTTTCTCATGATGCCTTTGCTAGCACTGCCATTGGTGGAGGTCGTTTTTCATCATGATGGTAGAATACATAATAACCTCTCTGACCAAGGAAACTCTTCTATAGTGATAGAACCACAGCAATGGGTTCTTCGCCATGGGATTCTATGACCGCCCATGCCATCATCCAGATGCAGATGTCCTGAACATAGGACTGGCTCAGGCCCAGGGTCAGCTGCGGCATAACATTCTGCAAGTTCAGGGGGCTGTCCTCCAAGAGCAGGCTGATACATGGTGCCATCCCTTCCTTATCCAGACGGTCTCGGTATGGTAGTCACTGAGTGAAATGGAGAATAGAATCTTACCCACTCTATCAAAAAGTATAGCGTCTGGGGTCTTAAAGGCTTGAAGGTAATCAAGCGGCCATCAAGCTCAGAAGCAACAAAACCCACATGGAAGAAGCACACCAGCCTATGCAACCACGAGGTGTTGAAGGGATCAGGTATAAGGCATCATCAGAACAAAAAATCTTACCATAGTGAATGATGGGGGGAGTGCGGAGTAGAGATCCAAAGCCCATTAGTAGGCCACTGGAGATCCCCTTGCAGAGGGGTCTCAGGGAGGAGATGAGCCAGTCAGGGTGCGATATAACAATGATGAGAAATACAACTTTCCTCTAATTTCTAAATGTTTCCTCCCCTCTCCCACTACCATGACTCGAATTCGACCTTGCAAGTCTGGCTAGACCAGAGGATGTACACTGGTACAGATAGGAACTGAAAATCCAGGGAATCCAGGGCGGATGAGCCCTTCAGGACCAGTGGTGTGAGTGGCGAAACAGGGAGGGTAAAGGGAGAATGGGTAGGAAAGAGGGAACCGATTACAAGGAACTATATGTGACCTCCTCCCTAGGAGACAGACAACCAAAAAGAGGGTGAAGGGAGACGTCGGACGGGGCAAGATATGACAAAATACCAATTTATAAATCATCAAGGGCTCATGAGGGAGGTGGGAGCGGGGAGGGAGTGGAAAAATGAGGACCTAATGTCGGGGGCTTAAGTGGAGAGAAAATGTTTTGAGAATGATGTACAAATGCGCTTTACACAATTGATGTGTGTATGGATTGCGATAACAGTTGTATGAGCCCCTAATAAAATGTTTAAAAAAAAAAGAAAGAAAGAAATATAAGATGTGTAAAATATATCCCAATAAAACTGTTAAAAATGTTCTAAAAAAAAAAAGAATCTTACCCACATGTGTATTGCTCCATTTGTATTTGATTTTATTATTGTCTTCACATTTTTGAGCTTGTTGTGTTTAAGAGACCGTAATTTCCAAGAGAGGCAGGTTTTGACCAAGAAGCACATTACCTTGGAAGACTAATCTAGGTTTTATTGTTAGGGGCCCTCGAGTCAGTTCTGCCTCATAACAACCCTACCTATGTCGGAATAAAACCCTGCCCAGCCTGGGCCATCCTCACAGTTGGTTCTTATGTGTTATCCCATCATTGGAGCCACCATGTCAGTCTATCTGGTCGAAGGCGTTCTGCTTTCGCACTGCCTCTCTACTTTACCAAACATGATGTTCTTCTCCAGGGACTGATCTTGCCTGACGACATGTCCAAAGTCCACCAGACTTGCTATCCTCACTTCTAAGGATGTACTCCTTCAAAGACAGTTTTTTTTTTGTTCTTTTGGGAGTTCATAGAACTTTCAGTAGTCTTCATCAGCACCATAGTTCGAATGCATCATTTTCCCCCTGGTCTTCCTTATTCAGTGCTCAACTTCTACATGCGATGAGAAAATTGGAAGCCCCAAGAATGGATTTTAGGCTAGGAGGGGCAGCCCCCGGATCTCCCCCAGGATCAGGGGGGAGGGACTCATGGGGATGAGCAAACAGACCTGGACCTATGTAGGGTTTTCTTTCTTTCTTTTTTTTTCCCTCGTCTTTTCTCTCTTCTTTTTTCAACCATATGTTTTCATATTATTTGGATTAGGACATTGCTGTTTTGCCTTAATTATACGGGTTGGACATAGGAGGGAAGCTCTGGGAGAAGGCAATGGGGCCAATGGACCCAGAAGGTATAGAAGGAAGAAGGAAGTGGGGAGAAGGGTGTGGTGAGTGGACGGTGTCATGGACAGGGAACAACTTGGGAATCAAAACTAACATCTAGGAGAGGGTAGAGATCCTGTGAGTACTAGAGCAACACCAAGCTAGTGGAGAGGAAGCACTAAGAGTGGAAGAAGGGGGGAAGTAATGCGGGGGCAGAAGGAGCCAAAAGGAAACAGAGGCAAGCTCTAGGAAGCAAAGACATGGATAGGGAGATTAACAGAGGTGTGCACTTATGTAAATACATTAATCCATAACAAAAGAAGTATTGGCCTATGGACATATATATATTTATAAGGCAATACACTGAGACTGAAGACAGGCTTTGGGCCTGGTTCATACCTTCCTTCAATGTAAGAACACTTTGTTCTAACAAAAATGGCAATCTGTGATGCTCACTCTCTCTCCCCCTACATGATTGCTGAAGACAAGATGGGTGCAGAAGCAGATGTGCTGAAGACAGAGGATGGTGCCCGGTTATGAAAAGATGTAGTGTCTGGGGTCTTAAAGGCTAGAAGTTAAACAAGTGGCCATCCAACAGTGAAGCAACAAGCCCACATGGAAGAAGCACACCAGCCAGTGCGATCATGAGGTGTCATTGAGACTGGGCAATGGGCATCAGAAGACTCACAACAAATAGTAAACAAACAACAAAAGTGCATTGGTGAGAATGGAGGGTGGTAGGAGTGGAGACCCACAGAGGGGTTGCAGGGAAGGGGATGAGTCAAGCAGGGTGCAGTAGAGCACTAATGGATCATGCAATATACTTCTGATCCCTTGAGGCCTCCTCACCCCCACTATCATGACCCCAGTGCCGCTTCCCACTCTGGACTAGAAGGAAGTATGGACATACGTGTAAACAAGAGATAAAACTCATAACACATGGAGCCCAGGAACAGGGATGGGAATAGTGATACCAAAAGGAGGAAATGGGGAGAGTTGGGGAGGGAAGGGAATCAATTGCAATGAATGACAGACACATAACCACACACATCCCATCCAGGGGGAAGAACAATAGAAACCAGAGGGGAAGGGAGACAGCAGTTGGTGTGAGATTTGAAAATAATTAACAGTCTATGATCCATCAGGGGGCCATGAGGGTTGGGCGGGTGGGGTGGGGGGAAGGGGGGAAAAAAAAGAGGAGCTGATCCCAAGGGCTCAATGTAAATTAAATGTCTAGAAAAGAATGATGGAATATATGTACGAATATGTCAGATACAACAAGAGTTGTAAGAGGCCCCAAGAAAATGATCTAAATAATTAAAAATTACCATTGATTAAGTCAGGCACACATTCATCCTCAAAGTGACATCCCTCCTTTTCAACATTTTAGAGAGGACAATGGAGTGCATCATTTGATCTCTGGACTGCCACTTCCCGGAGCACTGCTGGTAGACTCAAGGAGGATGGAATCCTTGACAACCTCAACGTGTTCTCCAGGTATTAGAATGCAACCTATTGGACCAGTTCTGAGAATTCTGGTTTTCTTTAAACAGCACATAGGGTTCTGAAAATAGAATCCACAGAAATCAATTTGACTACCTCTGTGGGAAGAGATGATGAAGAAACTGTCGGTAGTTAAAATGATACCAGGCCCTGACAGTAGAACAGACCACCAACTGCTCACGTTAGCTCAGTTTAAAGATGAAGAAAATTAAAACAAGTCCACAAGAGCCAAAGTATGACCTAGTGTGTCTCCCACCTGAATTTCGAGAACATCTCAAGAACGCATGTAACAGTGCTAATGACAGAAGACCTGATGAGCCGTGGGAGGACATCCAGAGAAGCGTTCATAAAGAAAGCATAGGGTCATTAAAAGACAGGAAAGAAAGAAAAGATCATAGTGGATGTTAGACAAGACTCCAGAATTTTCTATTAATCATAGAGCAGGTAAGACAAAGGAAGAAGCCATTTTGAAAACAGAACTAGGATATCCTGCATGGTTTAAATCAAGAGAGGTGTGAATTATGATTTTAGCTTCCCACCAGATTTTTTCAATCTGTTCACTGAGCAAATAATCAGAGAAGAACATGGTTTCTAGTTTGAAGTGAGGCTTATTAAACACCTGCAATCTGCAGATGACACAACCTTGTTTGCTGAAAGTGAGGAGGACCTCAAGCACGTGCTGATGAAGACTGCTTAGGGAAAGAGTTGGTGGCAGCACTGAAACAGCAATCAGAGCAGATTAGCATTGCCACAAATTGGAAGCTGAGAAAAATAATAACAAAAGTGCCACATTGACGAGTGTGTCAGAGACACAGAAAAATGATGGAACAATGTGAGCAGAAAACAAATAATGACAGCATAAAAATAAATGTCCATGAATACATAGTGATAGAAATTAATGATCAACTGAGAAGGATATACAAATTACATACTTAGAAGAATTCCAAGGCATTTATTCCCTACTTCCCTCCAAATGTTTCATCCTGAAAAAATGGAGTAAAATTGTCTACTCCTTAATCCAAAAATGATGAAAAGGGGAAATGGGGAATAACTTTACCCTAGAGAAACCTGATAACCACTACATCAGTCAAGTGAGCAACATTAGCAAAAGTCATATGACTAGTAAGACACATGATATAACAAAATCGGCACTTTGTCTCTTCAGTCTCTTTCAAAAACCTTTAAAACAGTCTAATAATCTGATTATAACTGAGAAACACTCTACAAAACACTTGGCTGGTATTGCTGACAACTGTCAAGATCTTTAAAAGCAAGGATGGTCCAAGGAATTACCACAGGCAAAGAACTCTGAAAACACACCACTAAATGCACTGTGGTTTCCCACATGGGATTCTGGGACAGAAAAAAGAGTATTAGGATAAAAAAATAAAGTAGAATACAGATTTTAATTAATAAATACGAATCAATATTGAGGCTAAAAATAGGAAAACTTAGGTATGAAGTATTTGGGAAATCTTTGTACTATCTTTTCAAGTATTTGGAAAATCCAAAGCACTTCAAAAAGAATAAATTTATTATTTTAAAAACAATTATTTATATCCCTCTGTCAAAATGGAAATGTGTCTACCCCAAACTTTTGGGTTAAATAGGTGGATTTAAAAATGCATTCTAATAAAAAGTAATGATGAGAACAATGATAATTTTTTAATCAAATTCTTTAGGAATATTTACAAATTGTTAGAAATTTCTAGAAATACACTTTTGCCAAAGAGTTCAGTGGTGCTGCAGCCTTGCCACTGTGACTCAAATCACTGGGTAACATTCTACTTTACATTAACATACTGAGTTTATTAATTAACATATGCATCCATTCCTAGGGATGCTTGCATATCATAAGCTACAGCAACTAATGTTATTTTAGGATATTTTAAAGATTGATGCTTCCAGATCACACGTAACACTGTCGTGTAATTTACCTGTTATTGTTTTAAATGATGATACAAGATCCTATGTGGCTCAAGTGGTTGTCCGTCCTTCTTTGTACCATTAATATGCTTGTCTTATAAACACACAACCACACAGACATCTGTGCATGGCTCATAGAGTAGTTTGAGTCTGAAACACTGAAAATGTTCTACCTACTGATTGTATGAAGCTAAAGTCAACTACTATTCCTAAGACGAAGTTAAACCTCCCAACAAAGCATACATCGCCACATGAGCTTTAAAACTGAGTGGTGATATGGTTTGGAATAAATTAATAGATTAAAACATTTAATACTCAATACCTAAGCACTGTATCAATTTGAATATTTATGCAATTTGTTTTGCTAGATTTTTCACCTTAAATCTCCTAATGTCTCAGAAAAATATTTTGATGAAAAAATTGATTACTTACTTATGTCCATATAATATTTTATTTAATTTTATAAAATAACAGAAAACAATGAACAGAGTATAAAATGACAAGAAAGATTAATTTTGGCTTTATGGTATACAAGAAGCTAAGGAAAGACTATGCAGAACAAAGATAATTAATTGTAATGCATGTATGCGATATATTGAATAGATGGGACTTATTAAGTTGAAGTAATAAATTAGAAATTATATAAAGATAAATGTGAAATTATTGATTTCATATGCAGAGATGGAAATTTATAAAATTGAGCTTAGTTCTGTCTGAGGTGCTTTTCCCAGAAGGCTTACATTTGATTAATAAGCCTCCTCATTAAGGACAGGCAAGAACATAAATCTTAAGTGAGCTCATCTTTCCTCCCCCACACAGCCTAAGGTCTCTATCTAGGGGGAGCGCTAGCGCGACTCTCCCAGGTTTAGTCAACACAGACCTTGGAAGGGTCATTAGATTCTTTCTCAGTCCAAATAAACAGCTTGTACTCAGAGATTTTTTAAAATCTGACACTCTTTCTTTTTGTGTATGTGAGTTTAAATTGTAGTCAGCTTTGGGAAAATTGAAATTTTTAATTGTTTCATATTATGTCACATAATAATGAGACAGCTTTTATATTGTTAACCCTTACCTTTCTTAAACCTCCCCCTCCTTCCTCCCCCCTCCGCCCGTGTACCTTGTTTCCCTGAAAATAAGACACTGTCTTATATTTATCTTTCCTCAAGAAGACACACTGGCTTATTTTCAGGGGATGTCTTATTTTGATTAAGTATGGCACAACCATCTACATTGATTCAAATCTAGTTAAGTCGTCTTCTGGAACATGGACCCACAGTGCTGAGTCAAACGGCAGCCACCGCTTTCCTTCTTCCCCCTGAGGACACACGATACCTGCAGCAGAGCGTCCTGCTCCTCACGTCACCGGGGAGACTGACTCTCACCGTCCATGTCTCCCTCGATGCCTCAGCTTGCAGCATGCACAGAACGACGGGACCTGAGAGGGGAGCAGACCTTGTGGATGGGGCTGCCTGCAGAGCCAGGCCTATCACTATGTCTTATTTTCGGGGAAACACGGTACTTCAAATCTGTTCCTCAGCCATGTCTATATCAGAACATTTTGTTCCACTAGGTGGTTAATTTTTGCAGTTTCTTACTCAATTTGCAGTACCCAGGGTACTTTACTCGGTGAGTCTCCTTTTCAGTAAAACTTGGTCTTTGTGTTAAGCACACTAGGTGTTCTTCATTTACCCATGACTCCTTTTGTTGTGGCTTTCTGATCTGCACTCCAGTCTCCAAATCTGGAACTTGAGTGCTACTTCTACAACCTGAGTAACGTAGAACGACTCATTCTTCACGTCAGACATGGTTCCCTAGATTTGCAAAACACCTATACAAACCTGATAGTGTGTACGTGAGAAGGCCTGCCGCAGGAAGCTCTGCCTTTCCCTACAATAGTAGGCTGCAATCCTTGTTTTGAATGAGGAGGAAAGGTCAAGTTTGGAATGTATCCTCAAGTATAGGAAGCAAAAGAGGAAGGGATAAGCGTGGCTTGAATTAAAAGACCAGGTCAAAGCAAAAGAATCCAGGTTGTTGAGTCATGAAGTTGCAGCTGTGTGTGGTCCATCTCTGGAGAAAAACCTTAGTGGACATAAGCAGTGTCATAAGGCTACTTCGTACTACCTTTGCATGCAGGCAATTATTCTTGCCATTTCTATACTATTCTGAGCTCGGTGCACATGCTTCACGGCTTTGGAAGTACAATCATTATTTTCCATCAGCATTTAATCCCCCAAAGTAATGATTCTTACTTGATACTTCATAAGTTCTACCTAAATCCATATGAAGTATGTGGTAGAGACAGCTTAGTATGCACCAAAAATGTGGGGGGGTTTTCTTTTCCACAGTGTAATGCAGTTACTCAAACACTGAGTACACTCTCCAGTCACTCTTAGATTCAGATGGGTCCATGTGAAGGATTCTTAGCAATGATCGCTTTATCTTATGCGCACGCTCTTCCTTACACCTCACCTATGGAGCCTGTGACAACAGAACCAAAGGGTCGATACCAACCTGTCAATCTCAACGCCTGTGGGACCGTGTGTCGGTGTAGAACTGTGCTTCAGAGGTTTTCAGTGAAAGTGATAGTTCAGATGAGTTTGTCCTGGTAAAGACTTAAGTCTCAGAATCCATCAGGGACACTTCTGCTCTGTTCTGCAGGGTCTCTGTGAGTCCGCATTGACAGTGACAGTGAGTGAGTAACACTTCAGACGTAGATCACCAGGCTTCTGGATACACTAAAATGGTCACTTTTTGTTTAGTAGCTGAGGGCTTAACTCTTTGTGGCATCCATAGACTCCCACAATAGAATGGCAGAGAGTTTTTAACTGAGCTCTTACTAATAGACTATGCCCCACTTTAGTCTAATAACATGAAGCTACACATTTTAAAAACCTTTTTGGTGATCATGCAAGATAGCCTCTCACATTTGATTCTCAACTCCATACTTGAAACCATTTCCTATAACATCAAGTTTTTGAATTCATATCCATCCTACATATCAACTTCTGGTGATTACAAATCCAGTTCTTCTCTGGCTTCTTTTACTTTCTTCCTGGGTCCCCCTAGATGTGCTCTCTTTAGGATTGCAAGTGATAATTTCCTGTTTGGAATTTCTAGTTCAGAAATAGCAAATCAATTTCAATATAATATTTTCTAAGAACAAAGTAAGATCCTTCATGGGCCTGAAGGGTCGTAAATTCAAGAGCTTTGGTACAAGAAAATGAAGGTCCAGAATATACTGGTATGTCTTTCTGAGAACAAAAGATCAGAATAATTTTGACGTGATAACTACTGGAATCCAGAGTTTTGAGTAATTCAGGATGAACCAGGGTTTCAAAGGAAGGTTGATGTAGTCCCAGTATTTTAAGAGGGAAGTAGATTTGAGATGCTTTTCAATGTTTCAGACCTCATACAGGGCATTTAAAAAGATGTTTAGGAGTTTTTCCAGGTATTATATGCATCTTTAGTGAAAATTATTTAAGATATCATATGAAATAGAATATTTGGACAAGATGAAACATACTGGGCACTTGCATTCAAAACCTTGGGCTCCAGAAGCCCAAGAGGAGCTGGGGGAGGACAATGGCTGGTGGGCCCCAAGGAGGCCTGGGTTTCAGCCTCCCCTGGGTTCCAGAAAGCTGGCCCCAGCAGCGGCAGCAGAGGGTCTGGTGCATTTCTGATCTCCGCCTCAGCTGAGTCAGGGGAAAGCCAGGCGGCCCAGGTGGCTGGACTGGGGTCTGCTGCGGGAGGATGGGCATTCTCTTCACGAGGATATGGAGGCTGTCCAATCACCGAGAGCACCAAATTACCATTGTTGGGCTGGATAAGGCAGGGGAATCTACTATTTTTTTTATCAATTTTCTTAATTTTTGTATTAGTTAGGATTTAATACCGTAAACGTCTCATCCCTTATTTCAATCACGTCAAGTAGAATTGTGCAATTGTTAAACATTATACAGTTTCTAAACATTCATTTTTTTCCTGGACTTCTTGACATCATCTCCTTTTTACCCCGCCCCCCACTGCCACTGTACCCCACTTCCCCTGAACCCATGATTCTACTTGCTGTCCCTTTACGTTCATCAGTCCTGGGTTTCATATACAAAACAATGGAAGAGCATATAGCACAGCTTCAAGAGGGGGTCCCCACCAATGTTCGATGTAGGGTACATACATCTCTTACAATAAGAAGTAATGGAGAAGAGACAGTGAGTGGTTAACACATGCTTCCTAATTGGTGGCCAAGAATCTCTTCATTCTGCCTTAACACGTACTATACTACCACTGAGTTTTTAATAGTTGTGGACAGGCCAGACAGAGATAGGATTTCTGTAACTAGAGAAGAAGTCTATCAAATGTTAGTACATGAGGACCTGGATTGCGGATTTCTGCTAATAAACCAGATGTTACATGATGGCAGCAGCGATCTCACCAGTTTGGAGGCTCATTTCTATCAAAGAGCACCAGTGGTGCACCCAGACATGCTGGGCTTTTGCTGGCGAGGGACTGTGCCACGGACTGGAATCGATGCTGTCACAATTTAAGCTGATAGGCTTTCTACCGACATTTTCTGATAGACTTTGTATAAACAAAGTGCTGGACTTTACCTGAAAGCTGAAAAAAATAATGGGTTAGGTATATTTATAATAAAAGGTTCAAACTTTTTTTATAAGCAGAGAAACTAAGACCACTTATTTGGGGGTGGGGGGTGGGGAATGGGAGTCTCACCTTTCAAACTTGCCTTTTCATTAGTTCTTCCAAAGTGAGGATTTAAAGCTGCGATGGACTGTGTTTCCCATAATAAATCCTCTCGGGACCTTGGGTAGCCTGAGTTAGTACAAAGGGGGAGGAAGGTCTCTTTAACGTGGAGAACTGGATTATCAGGATCTTGTTCCATTAAGTTTCCACTATTTCAAAGTGTAATGCTTCTGTTGAAAGCTATCTTACATGTGTTTGTGTATGTTTTGCATATATTGACCCTTAAGTTCAAGTTAATAGCCTTGACTTGTGTTCTAAAGAAATTTTGTGTATAACACAAAAAATAGTATCTTTAATTATAACCATAATAAAAAGTGTGAAGTAACTTTTCTCCTTATGTTCAATGTATTATACTAACCAATCTCTTTTGAAAGAAAATGGAAATAGTAGAGAATGACAGCTTGAAATTTTATACCTGTTTTCTTGTTGGTCAAATAATGAATGAAAACATACCATGCAGCTAAGTGGATACAATGTATTCAATCCTAATGGGCAAAATTACAATGATCAAATTATTGCATTTATTGGTTCATTGACACTTATGTTACTGTGTTACTGAATAAACTTAACCCATTAATCAGTAAATGCCCCCAAATTATTTATATATATATATATATATATATATATATAGAGAGAGAGAGAGAGAGAGAGAGAGAGAGAGAGAGATCGAGATCCAGAAGGGGCAAATAAGTATCTCTCACAAGATAATGTTTTGACTTGAGAGGTTTTCCCTGAATAAACCAAATAAATGTTAATGTGTATCACAAGCTATAGATCTTGATCTTCAAAGGCCAGAAGAACTATTGCATCCAAGTATATTAGAACCAACCATGCTGGTTCCAGGATCTTGAATCTTAAATATGATACCACAAAATAATTGGCTAACATCTGCTACTCTGAGCTACCAAGTAGAAAATAGGTAAAGTTTTAGGGCAGAGAACTTTAACAGGTAAGCAAATTTGTAGTGATGACTCATACTTATTTATTATAGCTGCCAACATATATCTTTTCTAGCTTGATCATGAAGACAGTCCTCAGTGTACTTTTATGGTTTCAGGAATGAATTGACCTCATGCGTATCTCATCGTCAAAGTCAAGACTTTCTTATTCAGATGTTGAATATACTTCTTATCAGATCTGAGATATTTTAGGTATGTTTAAAAAAAAAACTAGGAAATTAAATTTTGGAATAAGTAATTCACATATATTTTATTAACAAGGCACTAAAGATTATAGCATTTCTCATCAAAACCATAGAAACACAGATTGAAGACTTAGCCTTATTCCCTGGGGAATTTTTATTATTATTTTTAGCTAATGGTCCAAAGGGTTTAATAATAACACCCTGACTAAGTTGTGAACACTGTAGAAACAACTGCATATATCTCTGAATGACTTAACCTTAATTTTTTCACTTTTCTTGTCAGTATTTTCTCTCTTCAAAAAGCCTTTATGCTTCATGTTGTATCATTAGATACTAAGGTCTTTCAGTGTTTCAAAAATACTGCATGTCATCATGACATTTTATAAATGGCAAATTTGCTCTCGTGACTGTGCTTAGCAAAAATACCTCTTGGTATAGTTTATGGGGTTCTCACTAATGCAAACTGTCAAAAGGGATGCTGTCACCAAAAGGTATTCTTTACATTTCAAAAAGGCAAGATTAAGTCCAATGAAGGAGACTAATTTCCTGACACTTCACACAAAGGAGATTGTCCTAGGAGATGGATGGCTGAGACCAGTAAATGTAGGCTATAATTAAAATTGTAACCACGGGTCCATGATTTTCTACAGATACCACAAGCTATATTAATTGACCAGGTGTAATTTCAAATCAGCAAAATACTATAATTGAAATGAGGAAGGTTACAATTAAATATGCACACTACTAAGGGTCACCAAGTGAGACAAAGTGAGACAGATTCTATGTCTAAGCTTAAAATGACTAAAAACAAAATTGTAAGTTAGCAGCTTAAACTCAAGTATTGCATTTAGTGATCTGCTACTCCAGAATCCTTAAAGCAGGTTTATTTTAAAATGCTTCTTAGAAAGGAAGGGTATCAAATAATTTTATTATGTACCTTAAATTCCTATGCATATTTCACTGGGAATCTAAAGAGATGGAAAAGACGAGGGGCGGTCATGAGAAAGGATAGCTTCTTTTATCATCATGCTTGCTTTTTGTTTTCCCATCAGTGAGAGAAGAATATTGATATAGTTTATTATGCCAGCCTGGCTGATAAATACAAGTGGGATTAACTGAAGGGCGGAGAGATAATGGCTCAGTGAGCCTCATCTTTCTTGTCTCTTGCTCTTTGATCATCGGACCAGTGTGCGGCTGCCTTGCTCGTTCTTTGCCTCAATTTATAGACTATACTACCTGTGGGACGCCTACTCTGTGGACTGTGTCTCTGTAAGTTGAGGTCCCTTTAAGGCATCTCTGGAGCTGGGGACTGGCAGTTGGGACTGGTGGTTAGTTGACAGTTGGTGATCTGCCTTGTGATTGGCTGCTGTGCTGAGAATAGCCTCACTCTATAAATAGAGGGGGATCTGGCACCAGAGAGAGGAGAAGGACTGCTAGTCTCTCACAACCCTGAGCCATTTGTAGTGCTTATAATTTAACTGTTCATTTGTTATATTTATCTGTATATAATTTAACAGTTCATTTCTTGTTCTAATTATCTTTATAAATAAATATATTTAATTATCAGGAATTTGGTTTTATCTCTCTAGAGAACCCTGTCTAACACATTTTGGTACCAGGAGTGCTTCTAGAGAAATAAAATCATAAATATGGGCTGGAGGAAAGAAAAATGCTCATGATTCACACTGCCAAGTAATTTCAGAACTCTGTCCAATACCTCTTTTCACACCCGTACTAGATTCCTTAGGGAAATTTTGCTCTTTCCTTGGCCAAGTCTACATATTTCTCAGTTCCTATACCGGGCTCTTTCTGATGTGATTTCACATTCAAAGACAAAACTCAGGGGAAAGATGTTAAAACCTCTGTGGTTATATTTGGCCAATAGAAGGCAAACATTTGTGTTTACCCATGAAGCACAATATTGAGAAGAAAGAGTTATAGTTCCCTCAGAATGTCCTGGAAGGACTAACCGTCAGTTGTTGTCAATGAGGCCCACTTGGAAAACGCATTCTTTTTTCACTTCATTAATCTCTGATTTCTGCTCTGCAGACTCACCTCCCAATAAATCGATGAGGTTATACTTGCATCTCAGAATTAGTTTTCAATTAATTCAACTAGGAAAGAGTTCAATATGCACTATATGCATCTATTTATTTAACAAACAAGAGAACATTGTTTATTCTCCAACACCAGTCTATCTTCCTTTGTCATTACATTTTCTCTGCTCAAACTTTAAATGTCGGTATTCTCCAGATGCTTAATGTTTACTCTGTTTTTCCTTACCCCCACCAAAAATTCTCTTTGAAATTCCCATATGTTGGAAACTGTACTATTCTCCATTCTTACTTTTATTTCTTACCCTATGTTCTTTCCCAAACTCCAGAGTTATACATATGCCCATGTGCATATAAATACATAGTAAAAACTAAAATACATAATTCCTGGATGTTTTTCTACTTGAATTTCCCATACCAACAGGAACTCGGTAATCTAAAGAGTAAATCCTTATCTTTCTCCTGAAATCTAACTCCTTTCTGCAGATCCTGTATGAGAGGATTAGGTTGTTGTTGATAGATGCCTTTGAGTAAGCTTCAATTCACATAGGCCTACCTAAACTCTAACAAACACTGATGGCCCTGTTCTGTGCCATCCTCACTCGCATGTAATATTTCCGAGTCCATTGTTGCAGGCACTACGTCAGTCCATCTTGTGGAGCATTTTCTCTTTCTTACAGACCCTCTCCTTTATCAAGCGTGATACTTTTTGCTAGGGATTCATCTTCCTGATAGATGTCTAAGTACATCAGACACAGCCTTGCCATCCTCACTTCTAAGAAGAACCCCGGTTGTGCTTCTTCAGAGAGAGAATTGTTTGTTCTTCTGGCAGTCCAAGGTACTTTCAGTACTTTCCTTCAAGCTCATAAGTCAAATGCATTCGTTCTTGCCCAGTCTTCTTCATTCATTGCCCAGCTTTCATATGCATGGGATGCAATAGAAAATACTATAGTCTTGAGTCAGGTGCGACTTAGTCTCCAAAGAGATATTCTTATTCTTCAACATTTGAAAGACATCTTGTGCAGCAGATTTCCCCAATGCAAGAGACTTTGTTCTTTATCAAGAAATGCTTCAAGTTCTCTTCCCTTTCAGCAAGCAAGCGAGGTTGCAAGCCAGGTTACAGAATGATCCTTGCTCCAACCTGAAGCCATATTCTTCATCATACAGTCCAGTTTCCCAGGTCATTTCCTAACCACGCAGACTGAACAAGGATGGTGAATGGATACAACTCTGAAGCATACAGTTCCTGATTTAAAACCAAGCAATACCCCTTGTTTTATTCAAATGACTGCCTCCTGAATGATATCCATAGTCTGAATGATGATAAATAAGTGGATTTCTCATCGTTTTTAAAGTTACCATAGTTTGTTTTGAGCCCTCCAGTCAAATGCTGTAGCCTATTCCATAAAGCACAAGTAAACATGGTTGCAGTATTCCCTCTTTTTCCAGCCAATGTCCATATAACACCAACAGTGCTATCCCTCTCTCCACACCCTCTTCTGAATCTGACTTGAATTTAGACTAGATTCTTCGTGTTTGACTCTGTGTATTGTCTCCATGTTCTTTGGACGCTCCCTGAATCACTCAGTGGTTCCCTGCAGACTCCGTCTGGCGCGTCAAGGCTTACATTTGTTCTTTCCGGTTCTTTCGGGCTAAGACCTGATGAGTGTCTTCTTCCCCTTTGCTTTTCTAAGTCTGTCTTTGCCCATTTCGTTACACTTGACTCTGTCAAGCTGCCCTTTGAAATTTTAGTTCAGCTCTTTCCCTTCATCATTTTCCCCATTTGCCTTAGCGACTCTACAGCACACTTCAGAGTCTCTTCTGACATCTGCTTCGGTCTTTTCTTTCCTTCCTGTCTGTCTATGACCTTTTGCTTTATTCAGACACGATGTTCTTGAGTCATCCTACAGCTCATCCGGTCTCCTGTTAGTAGTGTTAAATGCCTAAAATCTGTTCCTGAGAGGTTCCTGAAATTCAGAAGGGATGTACTCAATCTCATATTTTGACTCTCATGGACTTGTTTAATTTTCTTCAGTTTCAACCTGAACTTGCGTATGAGCAATCGATGGTCTGTTCCACAGTTATCCCTGATCTGGTTTCAACTGCTCATGTCTCTCTACAGTCAATTTGACTTCTGTGTTTCCATCTGGAAAATTCCACACATGTTGTCTTCTTTTCTGTTTTAGTGAAAAGACATTTGTGATGAAGAGGTCAGGGTCTTGAAAATTTCTGTCATGTGACCTCTAGCTTTGTTTCCATCATCAAGACCATGTTTTAAACTATTGTTCTTTGTTTCCAAGGTTTCTATTTCAGAAATCAATGATGATCAATAGTTATCAACCCTTCCTGATTGCATGCTTGATCAATTTCAGACTAAAGATATTAATTGAATTATTTAATTTCTTCATCACCAGCTTTAGTAGTTGATGCATAAATTTGAATGATAGTTGTATTGATTGAATTTCCATGTATGTGGGTAGATATTATCCTATCACAGACAGCATTGTGTTACAAGATAAATCTTGAAATACACATTTTGATGATGAGTACAATCCATTTATCTTGAATCCTTCATCCCTGGCATAGTAAACCATATGCTTTTCTGATTCAAAATGGCCAATACCAGTTCATTTCAGCTCATGCACACTTAGAATACTGAGCCTTTACTGATATTTATGTGTTCCATTTCATTTTGGCAACTTCAATTTTTCCTAGATTTATATTTCATGCCTTTCAAGTTCCAATTATTAATTGATGTTTTCAGCTGTTTCTTCTCATTTTCAGTCATATCCCAGCAGCAATCAAGGTCCTGAAGGCTTACTCCTATACACTTTTCTCCATCCATGTTATTATTGCTACATCTACTTTGAAAATGCAATTATTTCCCAGTCATATTTTGAACACCTTCTGACTTGAGGGATCCACCTCTGCTGCTAAATCTGAAAATGTTCAGCTTCTGTTCATGCGGTTTTCAGTGTCTGCCATTGTTTCATTGCGATCCATCAGGCGTTCAGTGGCTAACTCCTCAGAGGTGGATAGCCCTTTTTTTTTCTTTGTAGTTTTAATTTGGAAGCTATATTGAACCATGTTCACTTTGGGTGACCTTGCTGGTACTTGAAATACCAGTGACATAGCTTCCAGGATCACAGCGATACACAGCATCATGGTGCACATGCGTTGCCATAAATCAGAAGTGACATCATGACAGCTGGTTTCGTTTTTGTTGTTCTTTAGATGAGGAATGGGTGCCCTATAGGAAGCAAGTCAGTATGTTAGTTAATGACAGTTGTGTATTTTATTATAAATGAAAGGTTAAAAATAGAATTCATTTTTATACATTAATGTGTCATAAATGTATTTGGTGGATGACATTCCGAAGTGCCTGCTCACTTCCAGCCACGTTAATGACACAGGGTTTCTGGACCCAGAAGGCTGAGGACCAGCACCCCAACATAGCGTTCTAGGCAAAAAGGCCCCTCTCCCCAACAATATTTTCTATGGAATCATTATTTTGTCTTTGAACTACATCTTGACTGTCAGTGTTTCAAGTTGCACTCTTTGTGTTATTGGTTCTCTGCCTAATTCATCTCAATTCACATGGATGCAATTTTTCAACAACAACAACAAAATCAATGTTTGACAACTTTAGGTAACCAAATATGGTACTTCTGTTTTTTAAAATATAAGTGATTCAAGTGAAAGAAATGAGAAACATAAACCAATAAGCATGGTGTTCTTCTGGTCACCAATTAAGATTTTTAGTATATTATTTAAGTCATGGAGAAAGTAATAGAAAGAGTTGGTTGTGTTTTCTTTATTGAGTAAAGCACGGAGATATTGTCATTGTTTAAGAAAGTTTAGGGACAGCATTAAGGAAGCCAGGATAATAAATGGGACTGAAAAATAAAAAAAGTCTCTATATTCACACACAAATTGAAAACTCTTCAAGTCTAGAGGGCATATTCTGTGCTAAATTGATGTGTGTGGTGAGATAAACCTATGAGTAAAGTCAGCCCCATTAAACTGGTGCTATGTCTGGAATTTCTGGTGACTTCATTGATGAGAAAAAGTGCCAGGGCATCTGAAGCGCATCATTGACTGTGCCGCATCATTATTAGCTGCGTGACTTGGTTAGGGGCCAAACCTCTTTGAGGGTCAGATTGTTAAATTTCTAAATTGGGATACAATGCTTATCTCTCAAGGACTTTTATGGACTAAAGGAACTCATCAATATGTCTATGTGGTAGAGTTTATCCAGTTGCATTTCCTGCTGAGAACACAGATAATGTCCAGTTCTCAGCTCCCCCTACAATTAGGTGGGACCACAGGATTAAGTTCTGCACTATGAGATGCTGGTAGAAATGATGTGGACATTGTCCAGTAGAGGCTCCTAAAATGCCATCTGCAATCATCCAAGACCTCTTTCGGCCCTACCTGCTAGCAAAAGGCCCAAGATGCCATCAGCATTTTAAAGAACATGAAGTATTTATCTGAGGTGGCCTCTGAAGCGCTATACCCTAAAAGGACTCTCATTAATCTCTGAGATATAGGGTAAATTTTAGTATCTCTATGCTTGCACCCTGGTCCACAGAATCCTGGAGGATTAGTGGTTAAGTGTTTAGCTGCTGAAACATGAGGTCAGTAGTTCAAAACCATCAGCCACTCTGCAGGGAAAAGTTGAGGCTTTCTACTCCATTAAAGGGTTACAGTCTCAGAAACATATAAGGGCGATTCTGCACTGTCCAAGCAGATCGCTATGAGTCAGAATAGGCTTGTTGGCAGTGGGGTTTATATTTTCACAAAAGCTAACTTACATTGTCCAATACTACAGAAATGTTCTATTATTTTTCTCTGTCCATTATTATCTAATATCTTCTGGGCAGTATATGAACTTAAATGGGGAAAAACACTTACTCCCTGGTAATTCAAGTACCATTTCCAGTTGATTCTGATTAAATGAATGTTTATTTTGTATACATTCATCAAAACACCTATATGTCAAAAATGGTTTTATTCACTGAGGATTGAAGGTAAATTCAACATAAACCTGGCCCTCACGTAGCAAACAATATAAAGCATAGTGACTTTAATGACATGGATGAAGTAAAGCTTTAAGCTTTGGAGGCCTTCGTTTGCTGATGTGCCATAACTCAAAAAGAAATAGCTGTGCACCTTCATTAATAATCTGAACATGAAATATGTGAAGTATGAATCTAGGAAATTTGGAAGTTGTCAAAAGTAAAATGGAAAGCATAAATTCCAATATTTATGCACCAGTGAGCTGTAAAAGGCACGAGGAGCCTAAGTGGCATATCGTTACATGTGAAGTGCTACCTGCCAGTCAGCAGTTGGGAGCTACCAGTGATGCTATGATAGAAGGACGTGGCTTTCTAGTCTCTGCAGAGTGTTATAGTCTCTGAAATACACAAGGGCAGTTCTCTTCTGTCCTATGGGGTGGCTATGAATTGGCATCAACTTGGTGGCAATGAATCTGAGTGAGCTGAAATGGAATAGTATTGGCCATTTTAAATTCAACAATGTTACTGTCTACTAAAGAGGAATGATGTAGGCATCATGAAAAGGAATATTTCCAGTTCTTTACCACATTACAACACTGCCAGTGATATGATAATATCCATATGCCTAAAATGAAGATCAGTTAATATGACTACTATTCAAATTTATGCACAAATCACTATGGTCAAAGATGCAGAAATTAGAGATTTTATTAACTTTTTCTGTCTCAAATGGATTGAACATGCAAGTGAGATTGTGAGACTGACTAGTAATTAGAAAACAAAAGTTGGAACCAGAAGAAAGATCGGTAGCTGTAAAATATGGCCTTAGTGAAAGAAACAACCCCAGAGATTGCATGATAAAACTTTAGCTCAACAATGTATTCATTGAAAACATCTTTTCCCCACAACATTGATAAATGGGCTTTGCCAGATGAAATACTCAGGGATAAAATTGACCACATCTGTGGAGAAAGACAATGGAGAAGTTCAATACCATCACTAAGATCAAGGTCAGATACTGAATGCAGAACAGAGTATTAATTGCTCATATACAAGTTCAAGTTGAAGCTGAAGCAACTGAAAGTAAATTAATGAACGGCAAAGCATAATTGTAAGCACATCCCACCTGCGTATAGAAACCATCTATGAGACATTGAACGACAATGACTGACGATAAAACCATTTGTGTGATGACATCAAGGACATCTTACCTGAAAAAAGAAGATTGTTAAAAAGGTGGGGAAGAAAGAAAAGACCAAAGTGGATGATGAAAGGGATTCTTACATTTTCTCTGGAAGGCAGAGTCAGTAAGGTGAAAGGAAGAAAGGATGGAGAAAAAGAACTGAACAGCTCTCCAATGATGGCAGGAAAAGCCAAGGTAAAGACTGTAAGGAAATGTGGGAACACCTGGAGTTAGAACACCAAAAGGGAACACACATGCACACACACACACACACACACACACACACACACACACCAAAAAAAAACAAAACACTTCTTCTCTAGATGACCTGATGAAAAAAGACAAGCTTTAAAGTCCAATGTAAGGATGGCACAGGACTGGGCTGCGTTTGGTTTTCCTATGGGCAAAATATTAAATAACTTAGGTAGTATCACTAGAAGATGGAAGGACTGCATATAGTCACTTTCCCCAAATTAATTGGTTGTCAGTCAATTATTTCAGGAGGAAGTATATGATAAAGAATTGATGGTACTGATGGAAGTTCAAGAACTTATCATACTAGAGGTGGACGAAGAATGGCATGGCACTAAGATTGGAAGAAGATGTATTAATGACCTGCAATATACAGATGACACACATTGTTGAAAGGCAAGAACTTAAGCATGTAATGGGGAACATCAATGACAACTGCATTGAACTTCAACATAAAGAAAACAACAATCTTCAAAACTAGATTAACATACCACTTGAAATGTAGAAGAGATAGAAGCGGTCATGAGTTTCATTTTACTTTGATGGTAATTTTGAGGAAATAAAATAACTAATTTCACTGGTAAAGTGCTACAAAATACATCTTTAAAGTGTTAAAAATAAAGATGACACTGAAAAAAAATGAGTTGCTTCTAACCCAAGTTATTTTATTTTCAGTAGCATCATACACACACAGAAGCTGAACAATGAATAAAGAAAACCAAAAAAGAACTGAGATCTTGTATTTATGATGCTGGTAAACAATATGTAATCCACCTTGAACTTCCAGGAAATTGAACAAATCCGCCTTAGGAGAAATGATCAGAATTATCTTTAGAAGTGAGAATGGCTAAACTTCTTCTTAAGGCTTGTGGATATGGAATCATCAGGGAATATAGTAGAACACCATGCTTGGCAAAATAGGAGGTCAACAAAAAAAAAAAAAGAGAGAGAGAGAAAGATTCTCCATCAGGTAGATTAATAATACTGGCTTCAACAAAGGCCTCAAACCAAGGAACATCTGTAAGGATGGCAGTGTTTTGTTCTGTTGTAAATGAAGTTTCCATGGGCCTGAGGTGACTTAATATTACCTAACAAACAGCTGTCTTAAATAGATGCTGATACTACTGTAAAATAATAAAATATAAATTATCTAAAAGACTCAATGAATAGTAATGTTTGATCACTACATATTGTTTCAATAAATCATTAGGCCCTGACAGCGGTTTGTTCTGCTGTCGAACAGATACTGGCTTCATCACAGGGTCAAACCCAGGAACAACTGTAAGGATGGCACAGGAGTGGGCAGCATTTTGCTGAAACAAACTTGATGACATTTAACAACTACAACAACTGATACACAACTATTATCATGGGCAGATGACGCATGCGTGTTTGTGTTAAGAAGGGATTCTAGTAATCAATAGAGTTAAAAATTACTATGCAAATAGACGAAGCTTGCCAAAGATATGTTTTTATGTTTAAGACAGGAATTACTCTCTATGTGGCTTCAGCATTTCTCAGGCTAGCAAGTGCAGTGAGCAACAGCTGCAGGCTCCATGATTGAACTTCAACTATTGCTCCCTTGTTTGGGAGCTAAGCCAAACTGGATGCTAATAATCCTTGCTCAAAAGTGCTTTTTGTGGACTTTCAACATTTTGTTCAATTTGGATGAGGCTATTAAATTTTTTCCCATTTAATTATCCTTTCTCTGTTGTTTCCTGTAATCTTCAATGTTCATTCTCATTTCATCAATTTAACCCCTTTTCCACTCATGAATGCAAAAAAAAAAAAAAAGAACTGCTCCAAAGATTTGTCAAGGATGTGACTTCTCAGAAGATGATCACTTTTTATTTCCCTGACCAGTCACTGGGTGAGTTCAAACCGTCAACCTTCAGGTTAGTAATCAAGCACTTACTCATCTGTGCCATGCAGCCACTCTTTCAGGAGCAAGTAGAATCTGGCTTTTGAGAATTCGCTTGAAGCAGCTATACTCCATTCTTATCTTTCCCTTGTTCTTTTCTTCGTTGTCCCAAATTACAGTCCTGGGAAAGCCACGCTCATCATCAAGCTTCAGAATTCATTCATTTCCAGTAGCTCTGCCTTTCCTCCAGTTTCAGAATTAGAATGACTTGCACATGAAACACAACACTGTACATGTGCATGAGTGTGGTCCAAGAGGGACTGAAGGTCTAAGGTAATTTCACCGAGCCTTGGGCCTTCATTTATGGGCTCAGTTTTAGTCAACAACTCAGAACAGCACTTGAAGTGTCAATTACCAACATGTCAGCTGGCTTCGTCTCTTCAGTTCTGTTTTCACACTGTCACCAGTACTGTGATTGCTCGGGTTGGAAATGTCAGTAGCACTGATAGAAAGATCCCAGAGAAGGGTAAATGATGTTAATCGTGTACTTACTTCTCAAATGTTCTTTTCAGGGCATTTATTTCCAGGACATCGATGTGCTTAATTGGATTTTCTTCAACTCAATTTTGAGTGGAGAAAATAGCAGGTATTCTTTCAAAATTGCCTGAGTTCCTAATTGCACAACTTCACAGTGATTTATATCATGCCAGGGCTGTGCTGCGTTCAAAAACTACCTTTTAATTCTGATACAAGCCCCAGTAGACAGTTTCAATAAGACTTACTATATGTCCCTTCTCTGAAACTAGCAACATTATTGACAAGAGTTGTCTGATAAATAAGTAATTTCAATTTGAGACATCACATTTGAAGAGAATTGTACATCATTCTTTGGGTATACATAATACAGAAAATCTACATAATTTTTAAAGCTCCCGATGAATGATTCTGGGGCTGGAGATTTTTCTCCCTCGCTTCTCTCATGCTACGGAAAAGTCAACCACCATTTACTTTTACAAGAAGATTTTAAGAGCAACCATACTATTTTACAAATATGTTGTACAAGACCTCTTGACAAGTATGGGTAAGGAAGGGTGCCACTTTGAGGAGTGAGGTGCACCTGACCCAAGCCATAGTCTTTTTAATCACCTCATGTGCATGTAAAGGGTGGACACTGAATCCGGTAGACAGGAACTGACTCCATGACATATAACATCAACAACAACAACATACTCTTAGAATGGATGCCCATCCCCCAGCAGTGATGCCATGCAATGCTAGGGATAACTGAAAGAACTTGTAGTCATCTTAACAAACTGCAACCAGAGATAAACCTTGTGATCCCAGCCTCTACCCCGCCATGGCAATGTAGCCACTTTGGAGCCTGGGGATGGAGTGTTTGCACACTGAGCTGTTACCCTCAAGAGCAGCAGTACAAAACCACCAGACCTTCTGAGAGAGAAAGATGAGGCTCTCTATTCTTGGAAATATTCTATGCCTCACTATGAGGCAGAATCGACTTGATGGTAGTGAGCCTTCATGGTAGCCTACTGCTCACCATCTGTCCATGTTTAGTCATTAGTAAATTATCAACAAAGAAAAGTGAAACAGTCACAACCTGTCTAAGCTTCATGTCTCATTGACAATCATGCTTCCCTTGCACAATTTCTGGGTGCTCTGAAGGTGATGTATTTAAACCTGAAGACCATATTGGATGCATAAGATGTATATAAGAAATGGTAGCTGTAATACTAAATTTACCAGGTTGTGTACTTCTTCAATTACTGAATTTGTATGACTAACTTTGGCAAGCCTACATATAGTTTGACTTTTATTTGAGAAGATAATAACTCAATCATGGATGGGGGAGAAAATAAAAAAATTTCAAAATGGCAATGAGCAGCAGTTTTTGTAAAAGGCATTAGCAAATCTTAATACATTTAAATAAAGATCAATTAACTTGATTTCCTTTATTTTAACAAGAAAAATTAATTTCCTTAATTAATCTTTTGATCTTTTAAAATGCTAGTGTGCACTGATTGCAAGAAAACTTGGCTGTGGGAATAGTATTTAGGAAATTATTGTTTCAAACTGAAAATTTGAAGATTAATGATTAGCAAATCTCTTAAATGTGCAAATTTAAAATCTTTGGAGAAATCAAATTACTAGCAGTGTTAAAACATTGTTTCTGCATTTAATGCCAAATTTTAATATTCATTACTAAAATTGTAACAAAAAGTTACAGTGAAACTTTATTTAATACTATCTTCATTTTATTTTTATATTTGGAATGCTCCCACTATACTACTTATATGCAGCTTGACCAACTTGATTTTTTAAATCACTTTATTGGGGGCTTATACAACTCTTATCAAAATCCATCCATCCATCCATGCATCCATCCATCCATCCATCCATCCATTGTCTCAAGCACATTTGTACATATGTTGTCATCATCATTTTCAAAGCATTTTCTTTCTACTTGAGCCCTTGTTATCAGCTCCTCATTTTTCCCCTTCCTCCCCCCCCCTCATGAACCCTTGATAATTTATAAATTATTATTTTTTTCATGTCTTGCACTAGTCCAATATCGCCCCCACCCCATTGTCTGTTGTCCATCCCCCTGGGAGGGGGTTATAGTTAGGTCATTGTGATCGGTTACCCCTTTCTCCCCACACCTTACCCTTACCCTCCTGGTATGGCCACTCTCAATATTGGTCCCAAGGGGTTTATCTGTACTATATTCCTTGTGTTTCTAGCTCTTATCTGTACCCATGGACATGCTCTGGTCTAGCCAGATTTGTAAGTTAGAATTAGGGTCATGCTAGTGTGGGGTAGGAAGCATTAAAGAACTAGAGGAAAGATGCATGTTTCATTGGTGCTACACTGCACCCTGACTGACCCGTCTTCTCCTCATGACCCTTCTGTAAGGGGATGTCCAATTGCTTACAGATTAGCTTTGGGCCTCCACTCCACACTGCCCCCCTCATTCACATTATGATTTTTTTTTCCTCTGGGTCTTTGATGCCTGATACCTGATCCCATCGACACCTCTTGGCCACCCAAGGTGATGTGCTTCTTCCATGTGGGCTTTATTGTCTCTCAACTAGATGCTAGCTTCCTTATATTCAGGCCTTTAAGATGCCAGATGCTGTATCTTTTGATAGCGGGGTACCACCAGCTTTCTTCAGCACATTTGCTTACACACCCATTATGTCTTCAGAGATCGTGTCGGGAAGGTGAGCATCTCAGAGTGCCAGATTATTAGAACAAAGTGTTCTTATGTTGAGGGAGTACTTGAGTAAAGGCCCAATGTCCATTTAGCTTCCTTAATGCTAAACCTATAAATAAATGTACATAGATCTATTTCCCCATCATCATATAAAAATATATTTACATATGTACCTACCTTTATTTAGATCTCTATAAAAGCCCTTTGCCTCCTAGTTCTTTCCTCTATTTACTTTTACCTTCCTCTTGTTCCACTATCATGCTCAGCCTTCATTTGGTTTTAAGTAATTCCTCTTGGTTACATTGCCTTTGATCAAATCCTACCAGAACTTCTACACCCTCCTCACCACCGATTTTTGGTCACTTGTTCCCTTGTCCCTGGGCTTGTTGGCCAACTTGATTTTAACACTTGGTCATTCAGTTAAAAATTTTAGTCAGTACATTTCCCAAGAGGAAAGCGAATTTTGGGAATAATGAGGGCAACAAATTTATAGATGTGCTTTACACAATTGATCTATGTATTGTGATGAATTGTATGAGCCCCAATAAATTGATTAAAAAAAATTTTAGTCAGTACATCTCCAGTGTATATTATGAAGACTATTTCCTTTTGTTAATACGACAAATTATTTCTAAATTAAAATAATATATATTTTAAATATAGAAGTTATATAATATGCTTGGAGAAACCTTTATAATTCAGAACCTCAAAAATCATTCTTAAGATTCATTCTTACATTATCCATTTTGGAATTAGTATAAGTTAACATAAATATGAAGATATAAATATAAGATAAATTGGAGTGGTATTGAGGATGCCACAGGGTTGCTATGGGTTGACACAGACTTCATGGCACCTAACAGCAACAATAACATACATGTTAGTGTAAGCTACCTTACACAAACTGTCTGGAAAGAAGTACAGCTAGAATTATTCTAAAGGGCAAGGATGGTGAGACTTCATCTCATATTCTTGGACATGTTATCAGGAAACACCAGTCCATGGAAAAGGACATCATGCTTGGTAAAATGGAAGGACAGCAAAGCAGAGGAAGGCCCTCTGCAAGATGAAGTGACACAGTGCCTAAATTGTTGGGCTCAAAGATAAGGAAAATCGTGGCAATGGTGCAGGATAGGAGAGGGCTTCACTCTATTGAACAGAGGGATGCTACCTGTCGGGAATGACTCATAGCCCCTAATGGCAACAACATAAATATAAAAAAAGAAACCATATATGGATCTTTAAAATAAACTATTTAAACTGATTTCAAAATATGCATGGGGTCATACTTGCATTTATAATTTAAAAAAAATAATATTCTTATAACTGGTAGACTTCACAATTTGTATACAGATTTATTCTTAAATTCTGTTAATGCAGAATATAAATTAAAAACTCAATTTTGTATGTATAGCTTTACTTAAATATCCAGCCCCTGCATGTGTTAGTTTGTCATCCTGCAGTGGCTTTTGCCATGCTATTATGCTGAAAACTATGCTTTGGGGGTATTAAATCCAATTAGATCACTCATGGTGGACCGGTATTAGCAGAACTTCCATGCTAAGGCTGACTAAGAAAAGCCTTGTGATCTGATTATCAAATATTAGCCAATGAAAATCTTATAAATCAAAAGAAAATGTCTGATATGGTGCTACCAAAGTTGGAATGGAAGTTGACATTCAACTTCCACAGTGGTCATGCACACACACAAAAAATGTGCTTCGAAGCTGTGCTGTCGCCATGGAGCTGCTGGGCGAGTTTATCTACTGGGATGGGCAGCTGCGGGTGTCCTTTGAGGTGCCGAAAGACGGCGACCCTTTCGAGGGCCTGTTGTCCGGCCGGCGTTGCAGCATATGAGGGGGAGCGTGAACGAGCTGCTCAGCCCCCTGATGCAGCGGGAAGCGCAGGACCCCGCGGCGGCGGCGGCGGCGGAGGAGGAGGCCGTGGACGGTGAAGTCGGCCACATATAAAAAAAAATACTACTTCACAGCCACCAAGATGCCTGTGATAAAGATGATCAAAGGCAAAGGTGATGATGAAGATGGTATAGAAGATGAAAATAACGTTGTTAATGGAACTAACTCAGATGGACCTTCTGCAAAAAGGCTGAAGTCACCATTTTTACAATAGTTTTGATAAGATTTTTAACTAAAAGACTGCTACTATCCTAATTACCGTGCACTACCATGTCAGGAAGACTTAAGCATGTTATCATGCTCCTGTTTGGAAAAATCATCTTTTATTCCCCAGGACGATTTTAATCAAAGAAAAAAAAATCTGTTTTCTTGAGTGGAGAAGAACTGTCAAACCATTGAAATAAAATTAGAGCCCTTGGGGGGGTGGGGGGGGGATGTGCTTCAGCGTACCAGTGATCATTAAGATGGTGGAACTTTTCATTCTTTTTAATGTGGTGTCTATCTGAGTCAGAGCTGCCCTGACAGCTACTCACAAGAACACAAGTTACAATCAAAACCTGCCAATGATGGTCAAAGGAGAAAGAATGAACCAATGAGTGCTGGCAGAGGAATGGGAGGTTTTTGCAGTTCGGACAGTGCTGCTGGCAGGAGCCTGGGCACGATAAATTTTGGCTCACTTCCTTGGGAAGAGCAGGTACGCCTTTGGGCAGTACATAGGTATGTTAAAAGGCAGTTGTTAACAACAGTTGGACAGATATTTCATGACCATCAGGAAAGAAATTGGAAGATCGTGACAGATGGACATAAATGATACAGAGAGCCATGGGTAGAAAGTAGAGCATGGACATAAGAAGATTTGCCAGTTTAAACAGGACACAGAAATGGACAGGAAGGACAGCGCTTCCTGATGTGGAACAAGACATCCTTGTCCAAACTGAAATTCACATTTTAAGAAAAAATGTGATTAGTAGACAAAAAACAACTGACCAGTTGCCAATCAATTAATTCAAACTGTCGTTAGCCCAGTGTGTGTCAAAAAAGAGCTCCCTCTATAAAGTTTTCAAAGACTAGCTGTACTTTGACTAGCTCACCGGATCTTCCAAGATGCCTCTCAGTGAACTAGAAATTCCAACTTTTCAGTTAGCAGCCAGAGGTGTAATCATTTTGTCATCCTGTAACTCTCTGCTCCAGATTACCTTAAATGCAACAGTTCTGAGGGCGCAGTGGGAGATCATAAATCCTAATCATCTTTGACAGGTAATTTTCAAAAGACCTCCTCATATTGAATACTATAAAATGTCAGGGAAAAAATATTAATATTTTCTTTTTTTTTTAAGTAGAAGATGGAAGTGCTGGTAAAGAATGGAAGCAAATTATTTGAGCTCTAGTGGTTAGCCTGGGCAATAATAAGAGGATTTATATGCATCAGATAATTCATAAGCATCATTTAGGGATCTTAATCACTCTGTAAAATAGGTATTATTCGTTTGAGCATGCAGATAAGGGAAGATTCCCAGAGAAATGATATCAGTCATCTAATAGGCCATGGCAACGATTTGAAAATAAGGGAGTTTCAGATCTATGATACAAACGTTATACTCACCATAATGCCTGAGAAGGAGATGAGTAGTATTGACAGGGATCATACTAGAAAAGAGAAGTGGTAGCAAGAAAATAGAACAGAGAAGTATCAAGATGTTAGAGGAAGCATTTTCTCACATTACAATTATGGTTTGAGCTGAACAGAGGTCTTCAATTGTTGGTCCATTTACCTGCTAATCAAACAGTTGAAGGTTTGAATCAAACCAGAGGCAACTCAAAAAAAAGTTCTGAAAGATCTACTTCCAAAAAAGTCAGCCATTGAAAACCCCATGAAACACAGTTCTACAGTTCTACTCTGACCTAAATGGAACCTCGGTGAGTTGAATTCTACTAGAATACCACTGGTTACCTGTGACTTTTCATGGGAAATTAGAGCAAATGGAAAGCAGCTTCCTTCTTCAACAATCAGTGCTGGAAAAAATGGATGTTTTTTTGCAGAAAAATGAAGCAAGAATCTTACCTCACTCCATGCACAAGAAAAATTTCAAGATGGATCACAGACCTTGAGGTAAAACCCCAAACTCTTAGGGCCATTAATGAGGGAATTGGGACCAACCTGAGAACTTTGGTGCAGGGAATACATAGGCTATTGGACATAGGGAAGGACACAAATACAGAGGGGGCACAAATTGACAAGCAGGATATACTGAAGATAAAACACCTGTGTACACCAAAAGAATTCACCAAGAGAGTAATAAGAGAGCCCACGGACTGGGAAAACTTCTTTAGCAATGACATCAGAAAAGATCTTAACACTAAATCTACAGTACTCAGCTAGGCTTACAAAAAAACCAAAAAACTAATAGCCCACTGAGGAACTGGGCAAAGGACCTAACAGAAGTTTCACAAGGGCAGAAATAGAAATGGCCAATAAACCTATGAGAAAACATTCCCGATCATTAGCCATAAGAGAAATGCAAATTAAAACAACTATGAGATACTATCTAACACCCTCAAAGATAGCCCAATTCAAAAAATCAGAAGGTAACAAGCGTTGGAGGGGCTGTGTTGAGTTAGGAACTCTCATCCACTTCTGGTAGATCTGTAGGTATATACAGCCACTATGGATGTTGATTTGGCTATATCTAAGACAGATGGAAATCGAGCTACCGTACAACCCAGGAATCCCCCTACTGAGCATATACCCAGAAGAGGCAAGAAACAAACCATGGCCAGACATCTGTGCTCCAATGGGCATCACAGCACAGTTCACAATAGCAAGGAGTTAGAAACAACCCAAATTTCCATCAACGGATGAATGGATTAAAAGACTGATACATACATACAACGGAATATTACACATCCCCAAAAGCAGTGATAAACACATGAAGCCCATCATTGCATGGGAAGAACTAGAGGAAGTTATGCTAAGAGAAGTGAGGCAAACACAAAAGGACAAGTACAACATGAGTCTGCTGAGGGAAACGTAAAAAGGAAAAAGGGGCATGGAGGAAAAGCTACTGTATACAAACATTCCTGGCGTGATGTCCAAGTACTATGGCAGGGGACCCAATCCAGGGATACATATGGCAGCCAACTAAAAAGGAGGGGAAAAGAAAGAAAAAACAAAACGACATGGGTAGCGGGGGAACAGGGCACTAACTCACCCAAGGTGTGTATATCTATCTCCACAGGAGAGAGGGAGAGGGACAAGACTTCAACCCAGTGCACCTAGATGTGAATGCAACATACAGGTATGAAGCATGGAGTCATTAAAGAGGTCTTCAGGGCCGGCTCCAAACCCAAATACGTGGACTGTCCCCGCCCCCAACCCACCACCCAGAAAGAATTCACTTCAGAGGACAGCACTGAAGCTGCAGTTCAGGGAGGGG
>NW_022111369.1:28586340-28587701 GCF_000313985.2 Echinops telfairi
ATAGTTTTATTGCATATAATTTACATATCATACAATTCAATTGGTCAATCATATCAAGGAGAATTATACAATCATTACCACATCAATTAGATCACCCACTCCCTCCACAACACTACAACCACCCCTATGATTAAATTGCCTTTAAAATGAGCTTTGCATTCACAATCAGTTCTAGGGCACCCTCCCTACTCCCGACTTAATTATTTACTCCTGAAATCCACTTTCCCCTCCCTATCTCTCCCCCCACCCCTGTATTCCCTTAGTCCCCTATCTCTCCCCCCACCTCTGTATTCCCTTAGCCCCTTGTATCAGTGGTTATCATTAAGTATCCACTCCTCCTGTGTTTCACATCTGGGAGACCCAACAGAAAACAATAAAAAACCAAATCGCACTAAGGTGTAAGAATAAATTATAATTGTATAAAAGACAAAAATACAAATAATGTGTAAGAAGAAAAAGACCCCCATCAACATTCAAAAAGCCAGGAAGGAAATTTCTGTCATGGAGCAAGTACAGATAATTCAGGTCGCTTCCATAGGGTGATCAACTAGGCAAGTACCAAGTTCAATCCAGCAAAATCAAGATTACAGTGCTCTCTGCCTGATAGTAAGGCTGTTTGAGCCTCTTGCCTGTGGCTACAGCTGATCTTTGCCCATGCTCAGTCTGACTAGATACTCTGTAGATGTGTTTTACGATCCCACTGTCTCCCATAGCCCTCCACAAATGGGGTATTTTCCTAAAGAGTAATTAAATATAACTTACTAAGTCATCAATTGCCCTAGTAATTCCATTTGAAGCAACACTGACTGTGTGTATGTGTGTTTGCTGTAACTTGGGAATTAATACATATGTCATATCATTTCATAGTTAGTTCAATCCTGTCAAATATAATTGTATAATTGCTTCCATAATTAGTCTCCAAACATACTTTTTCTTCCTGGACTCCTGACAGCATCTCCCTCTTTTCTCCCCCACCTCTCTATGCCCCCTTCCCCCCAAACCTTATTATATATTCTTTCCCTATATGTTCAACATCGCTGAGTTTCATTGACTGAAAAAGAAAAAACAAATAACACTGCTTCAACAGGGTAAGTCCCAGTGATGATGCCCCTCTGAGATGCAGCCTGATATAAGCAAGCAGAGGCAGAATATACAAGAATGGCTGTCTCACGATTGCCAGAATGAAACATATACTAATACAGTATACACTAATACAGTATACAGGGTGTTGATGTACAAAGTATTCAGATTCACAAACTCACTTTTGGCTGTATAGAAATATGTATGTCTTTGAGAAACTAAAATGTGGTCTATCAACATTTATCCAAAAAAATCTGCCAAAAAAGTAAGGGTTTTTTTTT
>NW_022111369.1:28587923-28589758 GCF_000313985.2 Echinops telfairi
TTTTTGGTCTCCGCTTGGCCTATGCTCCTTCACATCAATTTGGTTGCCTGTCTTTGAACTTCTGATACCTATTCCTGTCGACACCTCAATAATGACTTCATAACCCCACTCGAGGGGAATGAATAACAACATGGCAGGTGTTTGGATACATTGGAGGGTGTAAGATATGGGGAAAAGTAATAACAATAATAATAATGTTTAATATAATAACAAGGGTTCTTGGGCGGTTGGGTGGGGGAGGTGTGGAAAAAGGAGAGCTGATATTAAAGAGTGCAAGGAGAAAAATGTTTTGAAAATGATGGTGGCAACAATTGTACAATCATGCTTGATCTAATTAAACTACAGATTATTATAATATCGGTAGAGCTCCCAATAAAAATGGGGAAATAAAAGAATAATCAGTTCTTACATCATGGCCCTGCTCAATATTCACGTTCATGAAATGGTCATTGATAGTAAGGGTGCCATAGTCAAGTGTGGTGAATAAACTTGAGACACTAAGTAGTGAAGGAAGCCTAGGTATGTGACATGAGAAAATTCCAGCGAAAGTGGTGTGTTTTTGAAAGTCAGATATAGTAAGTCTGGTGGTTGTTTAGTTTTTCATTACATTATTTGTTTACTTAAATTTGTGAGATACATACAGGGAAATTTTAAAAGTTCATGCAGAAATTCCATTATCTTCTCATTGTATATTCCATGAACTTATGACGTTCCCTTGCAATTGCGTGTGTGATGTTGTTTATGTTGTTCTTGTTAATAGTAATGGTTTCAAAGTATTGTCAACATTTGGTCGTTTTCTTAGCAAGTGTTCAAATATGACTAATTGCCCTGCAATTAGAAGGTGACTTTCATTTGAAACAACACAGTGTTGCCTTGGTGTTTTAACATGGAAATTTCAACAGAAAGCTATTCTAATACAGGAGTAACCAGATGGGAAACAATCCATATCTCAATTAGATATATATATATATATTGGGAAAATGGAGAACATGCTCTGTTTCCAGAGGTCAGTCTGGCAGGGTTGGCACAGCTGGTAAAGGAGATCAGTAAGGACGTATGTTTATCTTCAAGCTTCCTCTTCACCAGCCTCTGCATGTCCCTGTCTGTCTCCTCATGACTGGAAATGGCTGTTTCATCTCTAATACAACATGTTTTCATAAAGGCCGCGGTTGAAAAGAAGAGTGAAAGGCACATTCGGTAAAAGAGTTTAATTTGAGTAACACTATATTCCTTAGAACATTTAACCACTATATTCCAGTTATGTGTCAGGAAAAAGAATTGTTTGAAACTGGGTCAGAGGTGCCACATTTTGTTGCTGCGGTTTGTAAAGGAAAAATGAGTCATGAAGTTTGGAAGGTAAATAGCAATACCTGCCAAAAATAAGAATGAATAAGAGCACAAGTACCCTCATACTGATATATTAAAAAAAAGACTCTGATTTGGACTTTTGCTCTCTTTATGTTTATGAAAAACAAACTGTGATTTGTCTACTTCTATGACTTGAATGAAACTAAAAGTTGCCATTGAGCAGATCCAACTCACATCAAAACTACAGGACAGATGAAAACAAACACATCCTGCTCCTGGAAGTAATTACAACTCAAAACAACTTGTCGTTTTCTCACTCAACTATAGGGCCCTTAGTCTTCGTAGGTTCACTTATTTTCTGCTGACTTGCTAATAATTTCCCTTTGTGTTTGGAAAAGATCACATCTGATAAAGCCTATAGGGCCAATGTTGACTTTGTTTATATGCACAGACCGAGACAAACATACACAAACCAGCCTACGGATTCCTCCTCCGGTTTCAAGAGCATTTGCAGTCTTCTTATGAGT
>NW_022111369.1:28591158-28597569 GCF_000313985.2 Echinops telfairi
GCATTTCATCCTTTTGGAAAGAGAAAACAACTCGGACATTTGAGTTTTTCCCATAGCGCTGTCCTTGTAAGCTGTGTTCAATATCATAACAGTTTTTGTGCCATTTTTCCTGAGCAGGGAACAAAATTTCACAGCTCCTTGATTTTCTCTTAAATCAGCCATCACAAAAAAAGTAGGTTCAATTGAAATTGCTTTTATGAAAAATTCACTGTGACTAGAATCTTCCCAGGAAATTCCACTGGATGCACTAATTCAGAGAGAGTTGTTTGATGCTCGCCTTGCTCATTGCGTACTACAAATGCTCCGCCCAGATGAACTTTTTTCTGTTTTGGTGGGTACCCCCTCTTATAAGTTCTAATGGATTGCTGAATATCATGCCTGGAGTAACTTAGCTAATGAGTGTAATCCAAAGACAGAACCCTTAACCACTAATATTATTATATTAACTGTAGAAGTTTGGCCAAAATAACTAACTTCTCTGTACATCAGCTTCTCATTTATAAAAAGGAAATGATAGTATCTTCTTCACAATCTAAAAAACCCACTGCACTCAAGTCTATGCTAACTCTTTGTAGTCCTATATAATGTTTCTGAGAGCCAATCCTTCGTAGAAACAGATAGCCTCATCTTTCTCCCGTGGAGAGACTGGTGAGTTTGAGAAATGTACCATGCTGTTAGTAGTTCAACACTTACTTAATTGTGCCACCAGGGCTCCTTTGTAGTATCATGTAAGAATTAAATCATCAGCAAGATTCTCAACAAGTAGTTGCAATATTAGACTTAAACATAGTTAAAGGTGTGAGGATAACAATGCTTTGTTCTGTTGCATATAGGATCACTAAGGGTCAGTTCTGACTTAAGGGCACTTAACAATAATAAGCATATTGTTTAACGTGTTTCATAGGACACCCTAAGGCATTGTTAGCACACAGATGTTAAAATTGCACTCTTGGAAGTTTGTCTCTTATGCCCACTAGCTAAGTGATTAGGACAAGATACTCTGGACTCTGAGCCTCAGTTTCTTCATCTGTCGAACCCAAACCAAATTCACCTTCCTGGAGTCAATTCTAACTCAGAGTGACCCTAGAGGGTAGGATAGAACTACTCCTGTGGATTCCTGAGATTGTAATTCTTTACATGATTGGAAAGCCTCATCTTTCTCCTTCGGAGCAGCTGGTAGTTTCAAACTGCTAATATGGAGGCTAACAATCTAGCACATGACCACCATACCACCGCGCGCTTCATCTGTCAAAATAAGATAATGATAGCACCTATCATACAATGTTGGCTAGATTAAGTAAGATAAAACATTTAAAGTACTTATAATAATATCACACTCAGTAAAGAGTAGCTGTTATTACAGCAGTTATTATCAAACACTGAATGAGTATAGAGACCTACAGGGACAGAAATGGAGGCCTTCAGATAACAGCCACTAAGAAATGGAACCTTTAGCTAATAACCTTGCTAGCGAATACGGGAGAACATTCTCTAGTGGTAATCAAGCCTTGGTACTACCGAAGCAACCTCATGAAAAACCCTGATCCAGAACCACTCAGCTATCTCCTCGTACCACACCGAATTCTGCCCTTCAGAAAATGTGGACTTAATAAGGATTTGCTATGTTAAGCTGAAAAATTTGGGAAATTATTTGTTACTCAACAGTAAATACTATTTTCTATGGTATTGAAGGAAAGACACATAATCAGGTGGTGAAAAGGTTTGCTTTTTTTGATAGATGGCTTGTATATTTCCCTGGAAATTCTTGGTCATCACCAACCATATAGGTAGCCAGTATTTATCCATAAAGACCCTATTTTGAAATAATTTTTCCAAATTGAAAGATTGTACTGATGGACTCATTGTTAGTTTATGCCCATATCAGTGAAATGGGAATATTTTCCAGCATGGATTACATCTGGGCCAATAGAAAAACCTAAAGTAAAATTAGTCAGAAAGTGGAAGAGTACCCACAAGGAAAAAGTAATTTTGTACCAATTTGGGGATTTTATGAAAAACAGCGTATGGCTATGATTTTATTGAAAACTAGGCCAAAGAAGAAAACACAAATTGAAAGCATTATTTATTTCCTGTTCTGGCAGCACCTCGAAGTCATTCTATATTTAGAAGGGCTTTTGGGTTCACTACTGACTACACTGTATATCTGAAGAGTCTGACTGAACATGGCATTTTATACTATACTCATATTTTGCCAAAATCTGTCTTGAAAGCAATAATTTTTTTTTTAACTTATATCCTTGGGGAAATAATAGAAATTATTTTCCAATTTTTTTTCTTTCGCTGCACCCTTGGTACCTTATCAAATGGACCCCAACTTCCTTTTAAAATCATACAACACATAAGATGGTTTGAGGCCATTCAATTTGTTGCTATTTGTTTGGCCTTTTCTGGCTCCTGTGTCTTGGGAAATAAAAAGAAAAGAACCCACAGCAATTTGAAATGACCAAATCTTTTCATTTCAGCCTAATATCATTGAACATACTTCAAAAAGTACACAGAAAATTAGAATTAAACAATATTGAATTGTTCCACTAATATTTTGAAGTCTCTACTTAAATAGATTTAACTAGAATATCTCGATGCAAAATCAGAGGACAAACGGGACATAAACATCCTCAGTAATGTCAGTCGCATCAGAGAAAATGTTAGGTGATCTATCAGAATTTCACTTGTTGAGTCCCACAAGAAAGGGAACGTTTCCTTAATTTGATCAATCCTTTTCCTCTCCTTTTTTCCCAAGTTACTTTGTTGGTCTACTTGTTATGGCATTCACTTATTCTTCCTTGTATTGTTATTTAAGTGGTGGCTGATGCACAAAGTTAGGTTGCTAGGAATTTACTGGGCACTGCAAATACAATGATAGAGTCATTATTCAAGGCAAAAGTTAAGAGAACCCAACAGGGATCCTCAAGATTCTAGAAAGAGAGCCACTCTCCTCTGTTATATTTTATCTCAAAATATATTCTGCCTCACCTCAGCAATAACCAAAGAGATCAGTTTGGAAGACTATTAATAGAACCCATTATTCATTTCCAATAGGAGATCAGAGTGGTGTCATTACATTTATTACCTTCTTCCTTAGATACAAGATCTCCAAGATTCCCAGACTATGTAAAATCCACACTCAACCTTACATTGCAGTCTCTTGACTGTCTTCTATAAAATCACTCTATCTACAAATTCTATAAATGTTCCTGCTATAATTTTGCTTAGGCTGAAACCAGGCTATGCTCCAAAGACACTATTTTCATTATGGGTAGCTCAATTAGATAACTTTTCTTTTCCTTATTTTTAATAAATTTAATTGTGTTTTCCCAAAGTAAATAAATCCATATGGGTTCTGGGGACACCAATCAACTGGCATAAAATAGCCCATGAAGACCATCTGACTTTGATGAGCAGAGACTGGAGTCATAAAAGCTCATGAGCAACAATCTAAGTTGCAACTATTAGTCTCTTCCTGTCCATGTACAGAAAGTGGGCCCTGTAGTTCTTTTGAATTTAATACATAAAACAAAAGGAGGAATTGTGGGGTACAGAAAAGTTTCTCCCCAGGTAGTCCTGCTGCTTGCTAGTGCATTGGGAGGTCAGCTGCTGAGAAGGTATTCTCCCTGAGGGCATCAGCCATCTAGAGCATTCAGACTCTAATGTCTGTCCCACCTGCGGTGGGGCTCAAACCCTACTGGTAAGGATAGTGATTGTTCCCCTGAAGGAGAGCCAGAGACAAAGTTAAGCCAACTAAGGTTAAGCTGCAGTCTTGAATCTAAGATCTGCCCATCTTGTCACATGTGTACCCCTAAGTCCCTCCCCTTCCTATTGTGCGTACACACCTAGGTCATCCCCCTCCCATTGCTTGTATTGTCTATGGTACTACCCCTTCCTGCTACTTATGTGGTTAACTGTAATCAGGGGGGCTTTCATGGCCCCTATGCATATATAAGCCTTGGTTAGAAATATACTGCCCTTTCTCCTCCGCCTTTCTCTGCACTGACCTGGCAGCTGAGTTCATGGCCATCCCAGAGGTGAGCATGCTACCATAAAATGTGTCTGACTCCTTTATTTTACTTTTTCTCCTATCTCTTCTATTTCTATGACTCTACTTTAATCTAGATACAGTATCACTGTTTAGTTGCACCTACGAACCCCGTGATTGTTAGAGGCTGGCTTACTCTAACATTCAGATCAAAGATGAAGCACAGGAGAGGAAAAGGTCTTCACAAAAAGAAAGATCAAATGGATGTAATGAACACATGTTCATCAAATGAACATAATCATACAAATGATCATTCGCAGGTCTAACAAGAACAGTGAGGTGCATGGACCACGGTAGTAAAGGGAGGACATGTTACAGAATTAAAGGTTAGTTAGGAGGTTCATCAGTGCTATAGCTCACCCTGGATTTGTTATCCCTTCTGTGTGGTCCTTCTGTCAGGGACTGTCCAATTGTCTTCAAGGTGGGTTTTGGGTCTCCGCTTTGTCCACATTCCTTCACATCAATTTGATAACTTGTTTTTGAACTTCTAATACCTATTCCCATTGACACTTCATAATAATCACCCAGGCTGGTGTGTTTCTTCCATGTAGGCTTTGTTGCTTCCCTGCTAGATGGTTACTTGTTTAAATTCAAGTCTTTAAGACCCCAGACAATACATATATTGATAGCCGGGAACCATCAGCTTTCTTCACTATATTTGCTTATGCACCCATTTTGTCTTCAGCGATCATGTCAGGAAAGTGAGTATCGAACAGTGCCACATTATTAGAGTGTCACATTATTAAAGCAAACCTTTCTTGTACTAAGGTTAAGATAAGTAGAGGCCCAAAGGCCATCTGCTTCCTTGTTCTATTTACATATATATTTATACATAGACAAACACACCTACTATATATGTACATACAGACATATCTATCTTAATACTTACATATATTTAATTTTTACTTTCGTCTCTCCTCCTTTTCTTTTTTCTTTCCTCCTGCTCCACGGTCATGTTTACCTATCATTCACCTCTCAGTAATTTCTTTTGGATACATTTTGATTGATAAAAAATGACCAGGAATGCTACATCTTCATCACTGTCAATTTTAGAACCCTTCAGAAACAATGATTCCCTGAGAGTAAGGGAAGAGGGAAGGGTAGGGGGAGCTGATAGCAACAATGACTGTACAACTCCACTCTAGGGGAGTGAATAACAGAATTGTAGGTGAAATAATACTTCGGATGTTGTAAGATATGACACAATAATAACAATAGAAGGGTTCCAGGATGGTAGGGTGGGGGGAGGAGGCAATAAAGGGGAGCTGATAGCAAAGAGTTCAAGAAGAAAAAAATGTTTTGAAACTGATGGTGGCAGCAATTGTACAATTTTGTTTGATCTAATTGAACCATAGATTGTTATAATATCTACAAGGGCTCCCAATAAAATGATTAATTAAATAAAAAAGAAGAAGGGGAATGTAGGCGGCCCTGCACTACCTGCCCTCAAAAACTGCAGCACAGCCATGGTAGTCAGATCAGCCTATACTGGTACGATAGGGACCTAGACCCATGAAACTAGATATGAACAAACAAACAAATAAATAAATGCACGCAGCTACAGATAACTGATTTTCAACAAAGCCCAAAATATATTAAATGAGAAAGGTACACACTCTTCAAAATTGGATCTTCAGCAGCAAAAGCATGAAACAGGACCCATACCTCACCCCATGCACAAAAAATAAACTCAAGGTGGAATAGAGACCTAAATGTAAATCCCAGAGGTATAAGAATCATCAATGATAAAACTGGGAAAATGTTAAGCCCTATTGCACAAACGGAGTAGCAAATATGCTAAAGGAATCACACACAGTGGAAGACAGAATGTATTACTGGTGCCTATTAAAAATAAAACAGTAATGCATGTCAAAATATCCCATCAAAAGAGTAAAATGAGTTTATGAAACCCAGGATTGATGAACCTATAGCAACAGCAAGTAGAATAAGGGTTTCTGATGGGTGCAGTGGGGGTAGTGAGGCAGTAAAAGGGTGCTGATGTCAAGGAGTTTAGGAAGGAAAGAATGGTTTGAAACGTATTGTGGTGGTAATTATACAATACAGCTTGATGTGATTGAACTATGGAATGATGATATCTATATTAACTCCTAATCAAATGGTATTGAAAATTAAAAAATAATAACACCGTGAGGGAAAACAAAACAAACAAACAAATGAGTAAAATGAGAGGCCATGTGTTAGACAGGGTTCTCTAGAGAGATAAAATCAAATTGCTGATAATTTAGTATATTTATTTATAAAGATAATTAGATATATAACAAGAAATGAACTGTTAAATCATATACAGATAAATATATAAGAAATGAACAGTTAAATTTTAAAGCACTACAAATGGC
>NW_022111369.1:28599336-28611341 GCF_000313985.2 Echinops telfairi
CTAAATATTTATAAAATAGTGATGACAACATACATACAAATATGCTTGATACAATTGATGATGTATGGGTTGTTATATGAGAGCTATAAGAGCCCCCAATAAAATGATTGTTAAAAAAAAGAAAAGAAAACACAATCCAATTAAAAGGCATGAATAGACAAATTACAAGGGATGACACTTATATGGCTAACAAACCTATGAGTAGATGCTCATGATTGCTAGCCATCTGGGAAATGTGAATCAAGACAACCAGTAAATATCATTTGATACCCATAATGAAAGCCCAATTTCAAAAACAAAGAGCAACAAATGTTGGAAAGAATGTAGACTGATTGAAATGTTATACACTTCTGATGGCCTTGTGAATATGTACAACCATTGTGGAAAGCCATATGATTCTACCTAAAATAACTAGGAATAAGAATATCATAGAACCTAGCAATGCCTTTGCTGCACATAAACCCCAAAGAATGAAGAGACAGAATACAAACATGTGCATGCTCTTCCATATTAATTGCAGCGCAGTTCACAATAAAAAGGAGCTGGAAACAGCCCAAATACCCATGGATAAAGATACTCAGGTATATACACAATGAATATTATGTATCCTTAAAAACTGGAATGAAATTATGAAAACTCATGGCATTGATGGATTTGGATATCATTAAACTCAGTGAAGTTAGTCACAAAATGATAAATATTGTATGAGTTCACTTTTATAATGATAAACACTAATAAGAATTCAGGTTTCTAGAAAAAAAAAAAAAAAGAATTCAGGTTTCTGCTCTCAAGTCATACAATCTTCTAGCTAGAGAGATTCCAACTAGTTAGAGAACCTGCCTTGTGTCCATGAATTTTGTCCTTTATTTAGTTAATTTTTAAAAACATTTTAGTGAGGGCTCTTACAGCTCTTGTAACAATCCATATATCAATTGCATCAAGCACATTTGTACATATGTTGTCATAATTATTTTCTAAATATTTTCCATTGAACCCTTGATGTCAGCTCCTCTCCCTCCCCTCCCCCTGAACCCTCAAGGTCCCTTGATAAATTATAAATTATTATTATTTTCATATCTTAAACCAACTGCTGTCTCCCTTCCTCCACGGTTTCTGTTGTTCATCCCCCTGGGAGAGGGGAGGGTGGGTGATGAGGTTATGTGTCAATCATCAGGATTGGCTCCTCCCCATCTTCGCCATGCCCTCCTGGTATCGCTACTCCCATTCCTGTTCCTGGATTTTGTGTGTTATGAGCTCTTATGTCTTATCTGTACCTGTGGACATGTTCCGGTCTAGCCCACAGTAAAGGCAGTACTAGGGTCATGATAGTGGGGGGTGAGGAAGCCTCAGGGAACCAGAGGAGTATTGTGTGTTTCATTGATGCTTTACTTCACCCTGCTTGACTCATTCCTTCCCTGGACCCCTCTGTGAGGAGATGTCCCCTTATCTACAGGTGGGCTTTGGATCTCTGCTCCTACCCCCCTCATTCTCAACAATATGTTTGTTTTTTTGTTTGTTTGTTTGTCTGATTTGAGTCTTCTGATGCGTCTTACCTCCTGGTCCAGACTACACCTCATGATCACCCAGGCTGATGTGCTTCTTCCATGGGGGCTTTTTGCTTCTCTGCTAGATGTCCGCTTGTTTAACTTCAAGCCTCTAAGACCCCAGATGCTATATCTTTTGATAGCCTGCACCACCTGTTTTCTTCTCCACATTTATTTATGCACCCATTTTGTCTTCAGCGATTATGCTGGCAGGGCACAGATCAAAGAATGCCAGGTTGTTAGAACAAAGTGTGCTTGAGTTGAGGGAGAGCATGAGCAGAGGCCTGAAGTCTGCCCCAAACCTCCATGTATTGCCATATAAATATACAGACATGGGACAATAACTCTATTATTATGAATTAATGTGTTAACTTATGTACGTGCCTATGCTTATACCATATATTTGCTTCCTAGATTGTTCCTCTGCTTCCTTTCACCTTCCTCCTGCCCTACCACCGTGCTTGCCCTACTTCCACCTCTTACTAATTCCTCTCAACTAGATTGCTGTTGCTCCAACACCCCCAGGATCTCTACGTCCTTGTTGATTTAGTTCCCTAGTTGTTCCTTGACTTTGGCATTGTTTACTCACCTCTCACTTTCCCCACCTCCTTCTCCCCCTGTCTGTCTGGGACTGTCAGTCCTGTTGCTTTCTCCTCAAGCTTGCTTTCCATGCCTACCTTATATATAGGCAACCCAACAATGACAGAAGCCAAACAAAAAACCCTAAAGTTTGAAAAAAGAAACCAAGAACAAATAAACAAAAATAACATACATAATTCCAGGTCTGTTCACTGACCTTCATGACTGTCTCCCCACTGGTGCTTGGAGAATTCTGGGAGATGGCCCTCCTAGCCTGAAGTCTAACTTTGGGACTCTTCAGTGGCTTTGTGGCTTTTCTTTGCTCCTATTGCTGTTCTGTTCTATTCCCTTCTTATTTTGCCCTTCTGCGGGGGGATTCAGACTGAACTAACTCCCTGCTGTATGTCCCCAGTATTATCCCCCATCACAGTATGCTCTAGTGAGTGACAAAATGTCTTGAGCTACTTTTGGCCCTACTGTCCTCTCTGTGTCTTATCAGCTCTCTCCATGCAGGGTATCGTCCTCCAGGCTTGGTGTGCTGATATGGGGTCTAACCATCCCTTTCTCTTTTTCCTTCTTGTTTGCTTCCATGTTAGCATGGCATGCCAGCTCCTCTCCCCAACCTGTAGGTTTAGTGCTGTCCTCTGTAGCACATACATCTAGGGGAGGGGGTCAGTTTGTGTCTGACTGGGACCAATCCTGTAGCCTAATCTTTGCATGCATTTCTCCACATGGTTATGTTACCCTCAAGATTTGGTGCACCATGGTGGGGCCTGCATGCACACTCCCAATTCTGTGAAGACATAAACAATACTCTCCCCCTGGGTGCCCCTCCCATTCCATCTTCTCCCCACCCCCACCCCTTTTTCTCTCTCTCCTTTTCTCCTTCTTTGTGTTTGAATAACTTTTACCTCCTTGGGCTTTGTCCAACCACCTCACAACTGCCTGTACCCCAACCCTTATAGAGTGAGAAAACTGGCTTTCTTCTATACCTACTCTGTGATTGTATTTACCTCAAGGGACCCATGTTGTACTTGTCCTTCTGTGATTGGCTAACTTCACTTAGCATAATTTCCTCCAACTCTGCATAGTACTCCATTGTGTATATGTGCTGGAGTTTCTAATCCACTCCTCTATCATTCAAAATTTAGGTTGTTTCTAATTCTTTGCAATCATGAATTACACCACAATAAACATTGCAGCACTGACAACTGGTTGTGGTTTATTTCTTACCTCTTCTGGGTATATGCCCAGTAGAGGGATAGCTGGGTCTTAGAGTAGTTCAATTTCCATTTGCTTTAAATATTTCCAGAAGGGTTTTGCCAGTAAAATGTGTTCCCTTTTTATATGGGGCATGTGGGGTGCCATTATCGGAATTGTGCTGTGCTGGCCCCCAGGGGAGGGACACTAGCTTAGCAAAGAGGTTTTTTTGTTTAGTTTAGTTTTTGCAGCTGGCTGGAACTGAATTCGCCCCCTGGATATCTGTTTTTGCTCTGTGGAACTGCGATCTGACACAAGTAAATATCCCAGCTGCTCTTTGATGGCTGCAAACTATTATCCAACCATTTATTGCTACCCACACTGGTAGGCATAGAGCTGGGGAGAGGCAGGAGGGGATGGCTGATGTACTACATCTGTGTTAGTCTGGGTTTACTAGAGAAACAAATTCTTAGACACTCATATGTTTATAATAAAGAGCTTTATATACAAGAGCAATTGAATATTGAGAAAACATCCCAGCTCAGTCCAGATCAAGTCTACCAGTCTGATAGCAGCCCATATCTCCAATACCAATCTATACATTCCTCCTCAGATTCATGAACATATGAATGACACCGAATACAGGAAGATCACAGGCCTGTTGGTGGAAAGTCTTGTTGATCCAGTGGTAGTGGAAGCATCTCAGTGCTAATGTGGGTCTCTCCACATGGCTCCTTCAGCTCCAGGGCTCTAGGGTAGCTCCTCGTGTCTTGTCCACAGGAATGTCTCACAGGGAGTGTGTCGGTGTCTGGCCTCCAGCAAGCTATTTATCTCCTTAGCGCCTCCAGGTGATGTCATCAAGCTGTGAGCCAATTGATAGACTAAGCTCCACCCCATCACTCTTAAGTCTCAAATTGACAACAGATATGTAACTACCACATCCTCCATTCCTGGTTGGGGAGGGGAGCCACCAACATCTAGACTGTAAGTGCAGGGTGGCTAGCAGCACAAGGAATTCTGGTTTGGGGGTCTTTTAGCTAGCTCTTGGAGGCTCTCTGAGAGTCTGGAATTATGACCACTTTAGACAACATTCTGGGGTAATCACTAGGGCACAGGAAGGGGTTGCAGACACCATCCTTCCAAACCTGGCATGGGGCCAGTGCAGTCCGCCGGCAGGCACAATGAACCAAGAGCATTTCAGTGCTTTCTCAAATAGCCCAGTGGGTGCAAATGAAAAGGAGAGATCTGAGCTGACCCTAGTACACTGAAACTATTTTTAGCACCCAGCCTCCGTCTTGGCCTCCTTACCTCTTAATTTTCTGGGCTGGTAGCAGGAGCACCAGGCGGGTAATTCTACCTGGATGCCATCTTATCTATGTCTCCTTGAATTTTACCCTTTATACACACACCTTAAAACTCTTTATATACGTATCTTAAAAACCACTTGGACAAAACAGAGTTCATCTCAGCTGCAGTAAGTTTTTCAGGAAGGGAAAGAAGGAGAAGACTATTCAGTTCCGCCATCTAACCCTGTGCGAAGTCCACCCCAATCAAGACACTACTACAAGATTGATAAGTGAATCTAAATTGAAATTTAAGTCAAGTTGGAGAGAGCAGAGTATGCATGTCTTAGAGAAGAGAACTACATTCCTGTTTGTGGACAAATCTTGTGGGGAAAACAACTTCCAATCAAGGGAAATAACACTTAACAGTAGTTAAATGAGGAGTTAGCCCTTAAAAAAAAAAAACCCAAAACTTAAAAACAGAAAGAAGCTCCGCTGGGTGGGTCTTTTATAGTATACATTTTTCCCACTAGGCAAGGATCAAGCAACTTGCTCTGAGTTAGGGCATGCAATGGCATCACCTGGGAAGTTTCTCGACGGTCACAGTGAATTTTTTCATCAAAGCAATTTCACTGGAACCTTGATTTTTGTGATGGCCAAGTTTAAGAGAAAGAATGCAGCTCTGAAATTTTGTTTCCTGTTCAGGAAAATGCCACAGAAACTGTTGTGATGTTGAACACCACTTACAATGACAGCGCTATGGGAAAAACTCAAGGGTACAAGTGGTTTTCTCATTTCAAAAAAGGTGAAATGCCAGTTGATGACAAACCTCATTCTGAACATCCGTCAACTTCCTGAACAGACAAAAATGTTGACAAAATTGGTGCACTTGTGCTTGAAGCCCGACGATGGATCGCTGAAGAGATGGGGCAGTTATCTGGACTATCTTGGAGCTCAGTGAAGTCCATTTTAATAGAAGATGTGGGCATGAGAAGGGTCACTGCGAAATTTGTGCCTCGGGTTCTGACTGACCATGAAAAAGAATGTCAACTGGAAACATGTCGTTCTTTGAAAGAACAGCTCTGAAGTGACCCAGACTTTTTCCCAATGTCATTACCGGTGACAAGAGACAGTGCTCTTCTTATGATCCCAACAGCAAACATCAATCAAGCCAATGAAAGTTGCCATCCTCACCTTGTCCCTCAAAGGTCGTCAAGTGAAATCAAAGATCAAGATGATGCTCATCTGTTTTTTTTTTCTATGTGAGGGGTGTAGGGCATTCAGAGTTCACTCTACCAGGTCAGACTGTTCATAAAGCTTTATATTTGGGGGTTCTGAAAAGATTGCATAACAGTGTGCAATAGGAAACAGGTTTTGCCACCATGACAATGCACAGCCATATTGGTGCACCAGTTTAGGCAAAAATCAGCATGCCTCTCTTGCCCCATTCACCTGACTCACCTGACCTCACTCCATGTGACTTCTCTTTGTTTCCACACATGAAGAAGGACCTGAAAGGACAGCAATTTGACAACATAGAAGAGGTGACGAAAAAATGAGGGAAGTGTGGTCAGCCATCCAAACAAAAATGTCTCCATGATTGGAATAGCTGATTTGACAAATGCATTAAGTGTGATGGAGAGTACTTTGAAGATAATAAGTTTGTTTTGTAAAAAAACGACTAAATACATAGCTTTGGAAAAAAAGATGTTGGGGGGGGGGTACTCCCTTGTAGTCTGGGTCTATGTTGTTGGATTCTGTTTTGTACTGCCGTCCAATTTGATCTTCTTAACACTGATTCTTATCTTTTACTCAAACATATTTTCTGTTATGGTTAGCTATCTGGATAGAAATTTGTCATTTACCTTAACCTACCACCACTTGCATCTCAATTTGACATTCTGCAGTGGCTTCTGTGTTGCTATGATGCTGGAAGCTATGTCACCGGTATTACGAAAACTAACATCATCATCCATGGTGAACAGATTTCAGCAGAATGTCTAGATTAAGAACAGACTGTGAAGAAGGAATACACTGTCCACTTCAGAGGAATTAATCCCTGAAAACTTTAATAGCAACAGAATTTTTTCAGATACTGAAAACCTCATGAATATCAGCAGAACACTCAGATAGTAGAGAATGAGCCCCCAGGTTGGAAGACACTGGAAATATGACTGAGGAAAAACTACCTTCTCAAAATAGAGTAAATCATAATGATGTCAATGGAGTAAAGCTTTTGAAACCTTTGCTTGCTGATGTGAGCATGACTCAAAATGAGGACATATAGTTGCAAGTATCTATTGACAATCAGAACTTGAATGTATGAAGATGAGTCTAGCAAAAAGGAAGCCACCAAAAATGAAATAGTACACATCAAGAAATGCAAGGCACTAGTGAGTTGAAGCAGAGAGGTACTGGTCATTTGGGATCACATGATCCCAATTCTACCTTACAAATCCAGTTAGACCAGAGGATGTACACTGGTCCAGATAGGATCTGGAAACAAAGGGAATCCAGGACAGATGATCCCTTTAGGACCAGTGGTGAGAATGGTGATACCGGGAGGGTGGGGGGAGAGTGGGGTAGAAAGGGGGAACAGATTACAAGGATCTACATATAACCTCCTCCCTGGGGGATGGACAACAGAAAAGTGGGTGAAGGGAGACGTCAGACATTGTAAGATATGACAAAATAATAATTTATAAATTATCAAGGGGGGAGCGGAGAGGGAGGGGAGAAAATGAGGAGCTGATGCCAGGGGCTTACGTGGAGAGCAAATGTTTTGAGAATGATGAGGGTAACGAATGTACAAATGTGCTTTATACAATTGATGTATGTATGGATTGTGATAAGAGTTGTATTAGCCCCCAATAAAATGATTTTTAAAAAGATCATATGATTTACTCTACTGTAAATGACACTATCAAGAAGAATGACATTACTTTCATCTTCAAAAAGGACATTTCAAGATCTGTCTCGAAGTACAATGCTGTATATTATAGGATAAAATCTGTTTGCCTTCAAGGAAATACAATGAATACAACTATTATTCAAATGTATGTACCAACCTTGAAACTAATGATGAAAAAAACTGAAGAATTCTACTTTCTGTTGGAAATTGATGAACATGAATCAAGATACATTGGTAATTATTGGGCATTGGAATGCAAAATTTGGAAGCAAAGAGGACGGAATAGTAGTTGGAAAATAAGACCTTGGTGATAGAAGTTGGAGTTCCCATGATAGAATTTTGCAAGACCAATGACTTTTTCATTGCAAATAACCCTTTACAACAACATACAGGACTAACCAAGTTTTCATAAGACTCAAATAAAGTTATGCATGAAAAGTACTAAATTCAGTGCCTGGTATATGACATGCACACTTAATTAGTTATTCTTATTATTATATGTCATGATAATAATTTAAATACTTTTTATTACATTGCTTACTCCATATAATTAGTGATTTATACATTTTTGGTTTAAAATATTATCCAAAGCAGAACCTCTGATGGTCTATGATATTACTCACACATTATTCAAGAGCATTAAATATATATGGTATATCAATTTTTACAGACATATGTAAAACAACAAGAAATACTCATTTCTGCACTCTAAGGATTTGAATGAAACAGAAAAATCTGTATTTTTACTAAGACATTGATATACTATAGTAATTCTTGGTTGGAGAAAGTATATAATTATTACATTTTAAGATATGGCTCTACCTCCACCATATTATCAATAACCTGAATCAAGTCATCAGCCAGAACATTTGAATTTTACTAGCTAATTTTAGCAAAGGATTATCCGAGGTTTTCTCTTATCGTGAAATAGGATAGATGACTTTGGGATAAGACCTTGCCCTCAAGAATATTCAACCAAATGGATTTGGCTCACTGAACTTGCAGGCACTTGGACACATCAACAGAGGGGCCTTTGCTTTATCCAGTAACTGTGTCGAATCATTATTATTGGGAGATAAAGGTTTTAGTCACCCAGGACTCAAGGGTCTCACAATTTTCAATTCCTTTATAAGAGTTGTTTAGGGCAGACTTTAGCACATAGAGATCCTTTTTCTATGAGAAATGGAGTTGACTCTGGGATGAAAGGGTTTTTTTATTACATTGGATTATAAGACTAGGAATGAAAGTAGAGCTCAGAGTAATAGAATTTTACCATCAGAAGCACCCTTTGAATTACCTAATCAAATGTTCTCACTGCACATCTGAGAACACTGAAATGCAGCAAGGTTAAGCATCTCTCCAAAAGCCATGCAGCCAATTTTGCTATAAAGAAGTAAAACATGGCATTTTGTGGACTTTATATCTCAAATTAGCTTACATACATGCACACAGAGTTACCCTTATGATGACTGCTTTTCCTATGCATCATATCTTAATATGTTACTATTTATAATTTCTCAAAGGGTCATGGGGGCCTGGGAGAGAAAAAGAGCTGATACCAAGGGCTCAGTAGAAGGTAAATATTTAGAAAATTATGACAAGATATCTACAAATATGCTTGATAACAATTGATGTATGGACTGGCATAAGAGCTGAAAGAGCCCCCAATAACATGATCTTTTAATAAAAAATATAAAATTATAATTTCAATTTTAGGTATCAACTGACTTTTAATACTCATTCACAGCTTTAGAGTGCATACTGACTCTTATTGACCCTCTGAGACAGGGTAGAACTGCACCTGTGGGTTTCCATGACTTTACATCTGTACAGGAGTAGAGAGTCTTGTCTTTCTACCATGAAGTGGATTTTGGTTTTGAACTGCTGGCCTTTCCAGTTAGCAGCTGACTGCATAATCCCAATGCCACCAGGGCTTCTCGATTGACCTTTAATCGGTCTGCTTTATTCTATGTGAATATCAATGAATGATTATGTATTTCCTTATTTCAAATGCCCCTCAAAATAGGTACTTATTTAAACAAGATACAATATACTAAAATAGTTACATTTATAAAATCAAGCATACAAAAATAATGACTTTTTTAAAAAAAGAAATTATTTTGTACATATTATTAGCTCCGCAGGTCTATCTAGATAAGATAGGCTGGATAAACAATCTGGAGGAGAAACAACAGGACCAATGGTTCTGGGGGGACATGGGAGAGAGGGAGGTGGGGAAAAGAAAGTGGGTGTTAACAAATCCAGCTACAAGGGAACAACAAGTGATCCCAAATCAGTGGTGAGTGGAACAACAAGTGATCCAAAATCGGTGGTGAGTAGGGTGTAGGAGGCCTGGTAGGGCTTATGATCAAGGACAATGTAATGAAGAGGAATTACTGAAACCCAAATGAAGGCTGAGCATGATAATGGGGAAAGAGGAAAGTAAATGGAAATAGAGGAAATAACTAGGAGGCAAAGGGCATTTATAGAGGCCTAAATGCAGACATGTGCATATTTAAATATATTTATGGGGATGATGGGGAAATAGATCTATGTGCACATATTTATAGGCTTAGTATTAAGGTAGCAGATGGACATTGGACCTCCATTCAAGTACTCCCTCAATGCAAGAACACTTTGCTCTAACCTGGAATTTCATGATGCTTACCTTCCCGACACGATCCCTGACGACAAAGCAGGTGCATAAGCAAATGTGGTGAAGAAGGCTGATGGTGCCCAGCTATCAAAAGATATAGCATCTGGGGTCTTAAAGGCCTGAAGATAAGCAACTGGCCATCTAGCTCAGAGGCAACAAAAGCGACATGGAAGAAGCACATCAACCTGTGTGATGAGGAGGTGTCGATGGGATCAGGTAGCAGGCATCAAAGAACAAAAAAATCATACCATTGTGAATGAGGGGGAGTGTGGAGTGGGGCCCCAAGCTCTTCTGTAGGCAACTGGACACCCCCTTACAGAAGGGTTGTGGGGAGGAGATGAGCCAGTCAGGGTGCAGTGTAGCAACGATGAAAAATACAACTTTCCTCTGGTTTTTTAATGCTCTCCTGCCCCTCCCACGATCATGAGCCCAAGTCTATCTTACAAATCTGGTTAGGCCAGAGAATGTATACTGGTACAGATAGGAACTGGAAACACAGGGAATCCAGGACAGATGAACTCCTCAGGACCAGTGGTGAGAGTGGCGATACTAGGAGGGTGGAGGAAAGGCAGGGTAGAAAGGGGGAACCCATTACAAAGATCTCCATATAACCCACTCCCTGGGGGATGGATAACAGAAAAGTGGGTGAAGGGAGACATCGGACAGTGTAAGACATGACAAATGGAGGCGGGGGGCGGGAGGAGAAAAAATGAGGAGCTGATACCAAGGGCTCAAGTCAAAAGAAAATGTTTGAGAATGATGATTGCAACAAATGTACAGATGTGCTTGACACAATGGATGGATGGATGGATTGTGATGAGCTGTTGAGCCCCCAATAAAATTATTTTTTTTAAAGAAATGATTCTCATGTGCTAGTTAAATCAATCCTCCCTAGGACATGAAAAAAGATCTGATATTTGCAATGATCTAAGTAAAAATTTTAAGAACATTCATAAAGAATAAGATTGATTTATAACTCTTTTGAGTATAGCCAGTCCCTCTTTCTTGCCTTTTAGAGTATCTGCATGATCTAGCTTATCTGTGGCTAAGCTTTCTGAGGCTTAGCTGCAACATGCTTATCTGAGGTGCATCGTGGTAGAAGATTTTTCTGGTAATGTGGGGTCAACTGTCAGACATAAATGGAGATGAAAAGGGAGTGTGATGTCCCTGTCCCAGTTTTTTGAGCTGAATCATTTAAAATGTGTCTCTGTTGCTTTGAGTCGATAAGCTATTTGAGTGGCCCAATCACATTTTTTTCCTACCTACCTAAATACCTACCTACCTTTTAGTTTCTTAGGGCTGCCATAACAAATTACCACAAATAATGTGACTTAAAATTAATTCTGGAGGCAAGAAGTATGAAATCAAAGTGTCGGGAGTATTGATTTCTTATGGGAGGCTCATAGGGATTCTCCGTGTGATATTTCTCTCCTAGCTCTGGGTAGCTGCTCATTACCTTCCGCAACTCTCGGATTATGGCAGCACCATTCCTAATACTGCCTCCATTGCCACTTAAGCTTCTCTCTCTGTGCTTGTGTTTGCTTTGTTTTTCTTTTTATGAGAACACTGGGCATTGGATTTGGAACAATGCTAGTTCAGGGTGGCCTCATGATAAATAATTTTGACCGCAAAGACATTATTTATAAACATTGTCACATTCACAGGCACTGGAAGTTGGGATTTGAACATATTGTACTTACTAGTCGTTCAGTCTATTTGCCTGCTTATCCGGCTATCATCTATCATCTATTATCTATATCTATCTATCTATCTGACATCTATCTATCTATCTATCTATCTATCTATCTATCTATCTATCTATCTATCTATCT
>NW_022111369.1:28611441-28612671 GCF_000313985.2 Echinops telfairi
ATCTATCTATCTGTCATCTATCTATCTATCTATAATCTGTCATCTATCTATCATCTAGCTGTCATATTCTAATTGCTTGAACTAGTTTATTTTGGTTAAGAAGGGAGAAACCATAATATACAATAGAACTATTATTAAGAAACTGTTGTTGGTGAACTTTATCCTCCGTTTCTTTACAGTTCTTCGTGCCATCAGATTTAACTTGTGTCCTCCAAACAATCTACCTCCGAGTTTCTTGATATGAAAATTCACATTACTCCTTACTTCAGGAAGAGATGATTCATTTCCTCTTCAATAGATATCTTGTTTATCGGATGCCCCCTTTCAGTTGCACAGTGAGATGCCCTATCCTGAATCATGTGGTACATTCTTGAGAGTCCTGGGCTCTTTGTTCATCATTGGGACTCACAGAGTCTCTTTTCATTAACTATACAGGGTGACTTAAAAACATATTTTATTGGCATATACTTCACCTTTCATGTAATTTTATCATTCACTCATATTAAGAAGAATTGTGAAATCATCACTACAATTAATTTCAGGACATTTCCTTCTGGTGCTTACTGTTGTTAGCTCCTGATTGCATCCATCTTCCCCTGCCAGGCCCTGAGGCAATTGTCAATCCATTTACTGCTTCTATAGATTGATTTATCCTGGATTTAATATACAGAAAATCATAAAAATTACAGGAAGCAAGCAAACAAACAAACCAGTAACAATAACTAAACAAAACAGAAAATATTAAAAACTTAACCAACTTTAGAATGGATCAAAAGGAAGATCAAATGATAAAATATTACATTTAACTTAATTACATCTGCCATTATTGACTTCACAATGCTCTCTGTCTGACATCAGGGCTATTCACATCCATAGATTATCATCCGAGGGGACTCACTGGAGGTTTAAATCCATGTGGGGATCCTGAAAATGGATCTTAGGATTCCACTGTCATCCATAGCCTTCTTTAAGCAGGATGTTTACAATTTAAGCTCTGATATCATTCCTTCCTTCAGATTTGGATTTTATTATTTATACTTCTTGGATCACACAGGCTGGGGTGCTTCTTCCATGTGGACTTAGTTGACACCTCACTTATATGGTTGCTTGTTTCAAGACAAGTCTTTTATACACCAGACACTATTGTTTCTGAGAGCCAGACGCCATCTGGTTTCTTCACCTCACTTAGTGTGGTGGAACACCCATGATTTCAGTGAAACCCCTCATCAG
>NW_022111369.1:28614220-28626027 GCF_000313985.2 Echinops telfairi
AAAAGGAGGTTTGAGCAAAACTGTTTTCATGAAAACATTCACTATAACCAGACAGAACCTTCCCAGGTGACAAAACTGGGTACACTAACTCAGAGCAAGTTGCTTGATACTCGCCTAGCTGGAAAAATGTGTACTATGAATATTCCACCAGCAGTTTTTTTCTGTTTTTTAGGTGTTTGTCTGCCATAAGGTTTATGTCAAAATATTTGAGAAAAAGCTAAGGAATGGAGTCCTAAGTGGAAAATTAGCTTAAATTGGGCAATTTAAGATAACCACTTGTGCACTCTGTGGTAGTTACATAATCTGGTGTCAATTTGAGAGGATTAAGAGGGAAGGGTCTAGTCTGTCAGTCGGGTCATAGCCAATGAGCCCTCTGTGTGGGCATGGCCTTCTCCTGAGAATTCTCCAACTCTGGAATGTCCTCCTTGGAGGCAGGAGACACCCTCTCTCGCTGCTCACTCCCTGAGATGATGCTCTACTGATAAGATATGTGGTGCTATGCTCTGGGAGCTGGAGAAGCCACATGGACCTACCCTGATGCAACCAGACCTCTGGGAACTGGAAGAGTCAAGTGGAGACCCCCGTCAGCGCTGAGATGCTTACAACACCACTGGATCCAAAGACTTTCTACCCACTGGCCTGCTTTCGGCGTCATTGCATGTGTTTCATGAGTCTGAAGAGGACTTTATAGATTGGTTTCGGACATATGGGCTAATATCAGACTTATGGGCTTGGACTGGACTGGGTTGTGATGCTTTCTTAATGGGCAATTACCCTTTATATAAAACTCTGTCTTATACACATGAGTTTCTATGGATTTGTTTCTCTAGCTTACCTGGACTAACACACACTTAATATAATGAACCATGAATAATTTTTCATTGCAAGGCCGAGCTGTGTGCCCCATATCTTTTTTTGGGAATCAGATAAGACTTGGAGATACAATCTGGTTCACATAAAGGAGTTAATAGTGACTATACTAGGGTGGGTCCCTTCAGAGTGCCATTGATTCTAACAGTCAATGTCTGCCCCAAGAAAAAAGATTAAATTAAAAATGGACAGGGAGTCCCTTATGGGTGTCAAACATAATCTCATGTTGAACATTTCTTCACAAACATATGTTAACATGATGCACAACTGCCCTAATGTGACTTTTCAGGGGACCTCGGGGACAGGTCACCATGGTCACAGTCAGCCGAGTGGATGGCTTCCTGTGAAGTTTTCCTCTTCACAATCCTGAATGTATGACCTTGCAGGAGAGAGGCTGTTTTCAACTCTAATCTCTGTTATTTTTGAACTACGTGTTCAGTTTGCAAACATAACTGTCTCATGAAAGTGAATCTGTACAATAAAAATGACTTAGATTAAATGATAATAGGTACAACCATTTGCTAATTACTGTTGTGAAAACTCTTCTTTTGAGAAAAATATATTTTAATGAATAGAATCCACATTTTGTAAGACATATGAGGTCTGTTCATTGAGCAAGAACAAATGCTCATAACAATGGCCATTAGCCCCACTGCCAGTGCTGAAATGCTACAATGCCACTGGACCCACAAGACTTCCCACCCACTGGCCTGTGATCTTCCTGCATTGGTGTCATTGCATCGGTTTCATGAGTCTGAAGAGGACTTTATAGATTGGTATCAGACATATGGGCTAATATTGGATTTATGGACTTAATCTGGACTGGGCTGTGATGTTTTCTCAATATTCAATTGCTCATATATAAAGCTCTTTCTTTATACAAAAAAACAAACAAACAATGGCCATTAGCAGTTTTGTACATACACACATTTTTTGCTACTAGGTACCATCATGTTGGTTTCAACGCATAGCAACTCTATGAACAGCAGAGTAAAACGTCCCTTAATACTGTTCCGTCCTCACAGTGCTGTTATGTTTGAGGCCATTGTTGCAGTCACTGGGTCAATTTATCCTGTAGAAGAGCTTCCTCTTTTTCATTGCCCCTCCACTTTGCCAAGAAGGCTGTCCTTTGCCAATGACTGGTTTCTCCTGATAACATGTTCAAAGTATGTGAGATGATGTCTCGGCATCCTTGCTTCCAGGGAGCCTTCTGGTTGTACCTCTTCCAAGACAGATGTGTGTGTCATTCTGGCAGTCCATAGTATAGCAAAACCCTATGCCAGTACCTTCAGATGGATGCACCCATTCTTCTTTAGCCTTCCTTTCTTAATGGGCAGCTTTCACAAGCATATGAGGTGATCGAAAAGATCTTGGCTTGAATCAGACAAACCTTAGTCCTAAAAGATACAGCCTTGTTTTTCAACACTTTAAAGAGATCTTAAGCAACACATTAACCCAATGTAAGCATCCTTAGATCTCATGACTGCTGCTTCCATGAGCAGTGGCTTTGAATCCAAGATAGAAGAAATTATTGATAACACCAGCCTTTTCTCTGTTTATCATAAGGTTACCTGTTGGTCCAGTTGTGAGTGTTTATTTTATTTTTTTACATTAAGTTGTAATCCATATTGAAGGCTTCACTCCTTGATCTTCACCAGTAAATTCATCAAATCTTTCTCATTTTCAGCTCAGCAAGGAAGGTCATGTCATCTGTATATTGAAAAATAATAATAAACCCTCCTCTAATCATGATGCCCCATTATTTTCCACTCAGTCCATCTTCTCTGGTTATTTGCAGTTTAAATAAATATGGTAAGAGGTTACAACCCTGGCACACATCTTTCCTGATTTTAAAGCATGCTGTATTGTCTTGTTCTGTTACCACAACTGCAACTCAATCTATTTATTAGTTCTACGTGAGCACAATGAAGTGTTCTGAAATTCCTATTCTACTAAAGACTATCAATATTTGTTGTGATTACAAAGTTGAAAGTATTGCATAACAAATAAAAGAAAGAGAAGTAAGCATTTTTTTCTGGTATTTCTTGATTTTAGCAGGGTGCCATGTGACATTAGCTCTGACATTTCTTGTTCCATGTCTTCTTCCGGATCTGGTACTAAAAAGGAAGACTAGAGGAAAATCAGTCATTGAAATAGAATGTGGGGCTGAGCTAAGAGTGCTTAGTTACATTTTCCAAAGTGCTCTTCTTAGTTGTGATGAATGCACTACAATATATAAGCATTAGGAAGAATTTATGAAAAGAGTATACAGGAACTATCTGTCCTATCTTTGTGACTTTTCTATAAATAAAAAATGCATTCTGAGACATGATGTTTATTTTTTTAAACTAGTTATTGCTTTATTTATTTCTTCTTAGTGTGGCTCTTTGTAGTGTTCTTAAAATTTGTGTAATGAAAATTTCTGCATCAGCTGGATTTTGATACTTCAAACTGTTCTGTTGTGGTCAGGTTAGCTAGAAAATATTGCATTCAGATTAGAGCAACCTGGAAACTTAATTATCTGCCACGCCGCATCATCTTTACTCCAGATCCTGATGACACAGACTCTTTGTCCTCAATGATATTAGCAGGAGCCTGTTTGTATCTATCTCCCTAGTTCCTATTAAAGGCCAAAACTCATAATAAAAATTAACAAAAAGTAATTGAAAATCAAAGTCAACAAAATAACCTTGTCATTATTAATATTTAGCTTAGGTTGGAAGAAAATGAGCCAGACACGTTTTAAAAGGTTTCACCATGAGCAGCAGGGCTCTGATGGAAAGTTATTTATTAATAAAAGAATTAATTCAATAAGAATGTATTACTTGTCCATCCTGAGCTAGCTCAGCCAGCCCCTGGGATCCTCCTTAAGGAATTCACGTCTAGAGGAAGAAAGGGGGCGAAATGAGACAGACTGTGAGTGCTATTCCTCTAATGCCGGGGCTTTGCAAACATGCTCGACTCCGCCTCAGCTCATCATCTTTCTTGGCACGATCAGCAGTTAACAATTCTGATACCTGCCAGGTTTATGAAGAAAAATAATTTTCAAATAAAATCTACCTGGAAACTTGTATACTTCCGTTTAGAAAGTCATTACTTAGTGGTCATTCCTCTACCTCAATCCAACGTTGTTCTGATAGCCACCTGGACTTCTGATACTAACAATTGAAGACCACATATGAGCGAGCCTTTAAAAACCCAACTCACTGCCATTGAGACAATTTTGTCTCATAGCAAACTTGTAGGACAGAGTAGAACTTCCCCCATGGATTTCTGAGACTAACTCCAAAGGAGTAGAATGCTTCATTGTGCCTTTGAAGCAGATACTGTGTCTAAATGCTAACCTTGAGATTAGCAGCCCAACATGTAACCTATTATGAAATTAGGGCTCCCAAGATGGCCCTAGAGAATGCCCAAATTATAGGAATATAACAATATGCTATGCAAGTAATACTTCATCCAACAACAGTTGCGGCAGTACATTGGCAGGAGCTGCCAGAGGTACAAGTTAGATTCAGAAGAGGATGTGGAACAAGGGATATCATTACTGATATCAGCTGGATGTTGACTGAAAGCAGAGAATACCAGAAAGATGTTTACTTGTATTTTATTGACTACGAAAAGGTATCTGACTGTGTGGCTCGTAACAAACTCTGGCTATCCTTGAAAATAATGGTAATTACCAAACACTTCATTGTGCTCATGTAGAAACTCTGCATGGATCAAGAGGCAGTTGTGTGAATAGAACCAGGGAATACTCCATTGTTTAAAATTAGGAAAGGTGTGTGTCAGGGTTGTATCCTATCACCATACTTATTCAGTTTGATTCCTGAGAAAATAATCAGAGAAGCTGGATTGAATTTGGCATCAAGGTTGGAGGGAAACTAACAACCTATCATATGCAGATGACACAACCTTTCTTGCTGAAAGTGAGGAGGACTAGAAGTACTTGTTGACGAAATCAAAGATTTTAGCTTTCTATTTGGATTTTAACTCGCCGTAAACAAGACCAAAATCTTCACAACTGGCCCAGTAGGTAACATCATGATAAAGAAAGAAAACATTAAACGTGTCAAGTATTTCATCTTGCTTGGAAACACAATCAATGCTCATGGAAGCAGCAGTCAAGAGATCGAACAATACATTGCAGCAGATAAATCTGCTGCACAAGATCTCTTTAAACTATTGAAGCGCAGACAGTTTATTTTGAGGACTAAGATGCATCTGACCCCAAACCTAATATTTCCAATTGCCCCGGTGTGCTATGGAAGTTGTACATTTAATTAGGAAGATCATTGAAGAATTGATGCATTTGAATGATGGGGCTGGCAAAGAATATTGAAATTATCGTGGACTACAAAAATAAAAAAACAAATCTGTTTTGGCAGAAGTCTAGCCAGAAAGTTCCCTACAGGCAAGGATGAAGAGCCCTCATCTCAAGTCCTTTGGACATGTTGTCGGGAGAGGCCAGTCGCTGGAGAAGGACGCCATGCTTGGTAAAAGACAGTGACAGGTAAAAAGAGGAAGACCTGGAAGAAGATGGATTTGTTAGGTAGTGAGAGGCAGAAACCAGGGGTTGTCCCTCTACACGACAAGGTCGCCCTCTCCCCCTTACGGGTGGTTGGAAGCCGATGAAGTCTTGAGAGCATGTGCAAATTCAGGCCCTTAAGCCAGGAAGCCAGTACACTGGGCGGGCCCCAATCTAGACCAGGTGGGCTTAATTCAGCCAATGGGGTCAACCAGTACCGTGGACCACGCCTCCCCGCGGAGGGTCCTGAAAAGTCAGAATCAGGAGCCTACCGCCCTCTTTTTCTAGCTGTTCCATGGTCTCTCTCTGGCATGTGTTCAGTTTACTGTTACCCCTGAAACTGCTTCTATCCTTTATAAAAACCCACTTGGATCCCAAACTAGGCTTTGGTGTGAGTTCTTTCTCGTGCAAAGCCAAGGACCGCGGCTTTTCCCGCTCGAGAAACCTAACAGGTTGACACATGATGGCAATACTGGGCTCCAGTAGAGCAACAAATGTGAAGATGGCACAAGATGGGCAGAATGTTAAAAATCGCTGTAATATAGTACAGTATGATATATCCTGAAAAGATATTGTTAGACTTTGAGCCAGGTTCTACTCACAGACACCTTGTGTACGTCAGAAACACTGCCCAGTTCTGCACAATCCTCACAATCTTGTTCCAGTCGATCTCATTGATAATCTTTGTCGTTTAGGCTGGCTTCCTACTAAACCAAGGATGGTATCATTTTACAGGAACCAGTGTCTCTTAAAAACACGTACAAAGAGTAAGCGATGAAATCTTGCTATGCTTGCTTCTCGAAGGCACTCTGGCTGACTCACTCCACACAGAACTATTGGTTCCTCCAGCAGCCCGTGGTACTTCCAGTGTGGTCTGCCCGCACCACGATGCAAATGCATCTCTATAGTCTTATTTATTGTCCAACTGTCATCAGTGGATGAAGCAATTGGAAATGCTTTGGCTTGGGTCAGGAATACTTTAATCTTCAAAGTTACCTCTTTGATCATTACTACTTTGCAGAGGTCTTTTGCAGCATATTTGTCGATGTAAAATGCCCTGTGATTTCTTGACTGCTGCTTCCATGACTGTGATTTTGGATCTAAGTAAAACAAAATCCTTGATACATTTTTCTCCATTGGTAAACCTTTTTCTCCTATTATCTCAATTTATTTTGCTGTGGCTTATTGGTTGAAAAACCAAATCAAACTCACTGCCATTAAGTTGGTTTCAATTTGTCTAGTTAGGAGGACTTTTGTTTTCTTTAAATTGAATTGGAATATATACTAAACGCTGTAATACTTGATCTTCATCAGTGAGTACGTCAAGTCCTATTCATTTGCATCAAACAAGGATATATTATCTGCCTGTTACAGATTCTTAATGAGCCTTCCTCAATACTGATGCCATATCCTTTGCCTTATAATTCAACATATTTGTTCAGCATAGAGATTGGATAAATATAGTAGGAGGATACAACCCTGATGCACATCTTTCTTGGTTTTAAACCTTGTTCTGTTTAAGAAGAAAAAGAGAAAAAAACCCACAAAACTCCCATCTTGGTTCCTGGTTAGTTACTGAGTGAGCAAAAGATTCCGATTCATCTCGATATTATCCATAGCTTGTTGGGATCCACACTGCCTTAATTTGTAGAATCTCTAAAACATAAGAAAATATCTTTCTTTTTTTTTCTGGGTTTTTAAAAATCAGTTTATTGGGGGCTCATACAACTCTTATCACAATCCATACATGCATCAATAGTGTCAAGCACATTTGTACATTCGTTGCCCTCAGCATTCTCAAAACATTTGCTCTCCACTTGAGCCCTTGATATCACTCCTCATTTTTCTCCTTCCTCCCTGCTCCCCCTCCCTCATGAACCCTTGATAATTTATAAATTATTATTTTGTCATATCTCACACTCTATGTGATCTCAGTAATGATAGCCCTCATTCCATGTCCTCTTCTAAGTTCACATTGAATTTTGGCAGCGCCTTTAAGTGTTCTCCTGTAGTTTTCTAACGTCAGGTCTTTGAATAGTCTACTATGATGTTTTATTACGCTTTATTTGATTTTCTTCAGCTGGTCATTGAAATTTTCTGTTCAGATATTTTATTCCATCACTTCTTCCTCTCATTTTGGGTACTCTATGTTCACTATCAAATTTCAGAGTCTCCTTGACACCCACTTAGATGTTTTCTTTCTTGTCTTTATAAAGACTCTGCTTTCTTTTGTTATTCCACGACTTGTCTGGCCTTTAATAATAAGAGTTCAATGCTTCAAATCTATTTTTTAAGTGTCCTCTAAATTCATTTATATTATACTCAAGGCAATGTCTTGGCTGCTGTGTACTTGTTTAATTTTCCTCAGCTTTTAAATGAAACTGCAAATAAGCAATTGATCATCTGTCCCACACTATGCTCCTACCTTGTTCTGGCTAATGATACTGTGCTTCTCCAATATCTTATCTGTTTCCACAGATATAGCTGATTTCATTCCTGTGTATTCTATCTGGAAAGGTCCATGTATAGCTGACATTTATGCTGTTGAAAAGAATATTTTCAATGAAAACATTGTTGGTTATGTAGAATTTTATCACTTGGTCTCCTGTATCATTTGTAATAAATAAGATAGGATAAAATATGATACACTAGGATATTGCATACATAATATGTTATACAACATAGCATGCTGTGTACATAACAAGCTATTGGACTAGTCCCCAACCTGACCATTAAACTGTGCTTACCATTTGAGATTTTTAAAATTAATTTTGTTGATGGATAAATGTATATCTAGTTGAAGTATTTAATTTGGTAGGTTTTAACAAGTGAATATATCCATGTAACACAAGTACAATGAAAATATAAAACATGTAGAACATACCTCAGAAGTGCCTTCATGTCTTTCTGGGTAAAGATTGTTTTAAGTTAAATTGTGCAGTTTGTGGGGGAAAAAAACATTCTTATAAAAAGTTTTTCCATAAATGATTATATATTGGTAAAGTGAATACAAATTTACCATCTAACCCCTGGGCAAGTATGCCTCTCATCTTGCTCTCAAAGCCTATTTTCACTAGAGCTTTATGTTGCTTGATTAAATCTTTTGGTGACAAAAACTATTTATGACCTTTTACATGGAGAGAGAAAAAGAAGAGGACCACATTACATAGGAAGTCCTAAATATAAACACATTGCCACCTTCCAAAGGTGGCCTCATCCGTTTGTATGAATTATTGGGAATTCCTAGGCCATCGGCCACACTTGCATTCCAAAGAAGTGACAAAATGTATTCTAAGCACAAATATAAGTGGTATTTGGATTATCTGCTTTTGCTCCTCTCCAATAGCTTGGAAAATTGAGTCAGCTGCATTTGAACTTCTTCTTCACAGCCAGACAGACCAAACTTTCTCCTGAATTAGTCATGCTAATTGTAGGAAGAAGAAATGTCATGAATAAATTAAATTTGCAGCTGAACAAAAATATCTGTATTTCCATGGCTGATGTCATTTATCCTAGAGATAGAATGTTTCACAATATATGACTATTATTTGTAATGTTTTGCCTATTAGATTTTGAATTTGGGATGTACTCAATGGTAACCAATTAAAGCCATGCATAGAGCTATAGAAATTAGGTAGTTACAGCTGGTCATCTAAGGGGTGTTAGTGTCTTACCAAATAATTTGTTAAGAATATTCAGGTTAACAAAACAGTAGAGCAACAAAACAGGGACACATTGGAAAGATGCTCAGAAAAATAAAAAGAAAATTCAAGAGTAGAGCGTGAGTTTAATATCAAAAGATGCGTTGTCTAGACAACTGATGGTGAAGAACCTTCTAGAATGACCAGGTTAAGTAAAACAAGGAGATCCAAATGCTCACAAGCAAACTACTCCCTGCCATCGAGTTGATTCGGACTCACGGTGATGCTGTAGGACAGGGGGGAACTTTCCCTGTGGGTTTCAGAGGCTTAAAGTCTTCAAGGGAGTACAAAGCTCTATTTTCTCCCAAGGAGTGGTTAGTGGTTTTGAACCAGTATGGCACCAGACTGGCTCCAAACAGTGGTAGAAATCTAGGCTTGGCTGCTGCTACAACCTTAATCGACTGTACGGCTTGATGGTCCCAAGCTCAAAACCACACATGCGGCCATTTAGTTGCTTCCAATGCATAGCGACCCTGTGATCTTTATCGTTAAAGTCTCACGCAAAGAACCCAAGTATTCAAGGGCTTATTTTTAAGATATGCATATTTCTGGATCCCCACCCTGAATAAATATGAATTCTGATGCCAACTCAAAGAGTTTGAATTCTTAACAAATAATCCACGTATTTTAGATGTTCACTATAATTTTTCAATTGTCATTCTGTAACTTTGTAAATACACTTGAAATTTTTAAAATCAGCCCACCCACTGCCACCCCACAGAAACAGTATTTTGCTGGGATTCAGGATCATTCTAATATGCAGCCAAGTTTGAATACAACTTCTGTTGGGAAACAGTAGATTTATTTTCTTTTTGCTAACATTTTAAACCCAAACACTGTCCCCCTGTAGCTCCCGAGGCTATTAACTCTACAGGAGTGGAAAACCTTGTGTGTTTCTCTCAGAGTGGCTGGTGGTTTGCAAATGCCGACTTGTGGCTAGCAGACCAGCATGGAGCCACTGTGCCATCAGGGCTCCTACTAATGCTCAAGTGATAGCAACCCGCTTTTTGTATTTTTGATACTAAAATTTTGGAACAGAGATTTCTGTCTATTATTACCATCCAATTATGGCTTCACCCAAAAGAACTTATTAAGCCAAAACTGGAACTTGTTGCGATGGAGCCAATTCCAAGTCACACCCTGGGGGAGAGAGCCGAACGGCACTTCTGGGTTTCCAGGACTGCAACTTTCTCTCGGAGCAAATGGCTTCATCCTTCTCCCACAGAATGGTTGGGGGATTTGAACTCCACTTTTGCAGTTAGCAGCCCGGTGCTTACCCTACTGTGCTACGAGGGAAACTTTGGGAGGAACTTTCCAAAAACCTAACCCCACTGTCATGGAGTGGGTCCCGAGTCATCGATACCCTATGTGGGCTGTCCAAGGTTTCAGACCTTTAAGAGAACAGAAAGCTTCATCTTTATCCTGCTGAGCAGCCGGTAGCAGCCTCACAGATTGTAAATTGTCACCAGAAATAAGATGAGAGAAGACAAATCCTTACGGAGAAAGTACCTGGTGGACCAAGTACTATGTATCGGTATTCAGTGTGACAACAATTCACTTTCAGGTGACTTCATAGTCTACGCATGTTCCATAAATGCACTTGACCAGGATCTGTTGTGCTATGCCCGTGACTACGCTATTATATATTTTCAGTAGTAGATTGCTTCTTTCATGCTGGTGGTTTTTTTTTTTAAGATTGTTTAGGAGAGACATTCGGATGTTTGTTTATTCTAATTGGTTCATGAGTTCACCTCTGCTAATGCCTATTTTCTACGTTGACTACATCAGTACTTGCTACTCTCAGTGGTTGCTTCTCTCATCTGTGCTGCATAGATGCTCTATGTTTGACCGACCTCCCCACCCAATTATTGAGGAGGACGAGGATTGGCAAACGCAGCCTCTGACAGAATTTCCAGCTGTACTAGAAGGTAGAAACAAGTCTGTGGCTGGATTTATGGATTGAATTGTCTTCCCCACAAATGTATATAAAAGTCTTAGGCCTGTTCCTGAGGGTCTGATCCTACTAGGAAATATTTTTCTTTGTTTCATTAGGTAGGTCATCTCCAAATAAAGTAGATCCTAATCACTTCAGAGGCACAGTTGATAATTTGTAGGGCTACTAACCTCAAGGTCAGCAGTTGGAAACAGCTAACCACTTCCACGGGAGGCTTTCTACTCCTTAAAAGATTTAATTTCAGAAAGCCACAGGGGCAGTTCATAAGGTCATTATGAATAAAAATACACTTGATAGCAGTAAGTTTGGTTTTTTAATCATTTCTGAGTTAGAAAAAGGGCAGAGTAGACACCGGCATGAACAGGGGAAGACAGACACCAAGAAATGCCAAGAATCTACAGATCAGGAAGGACAACACCCTAGAGTCACACCCTGAATTTGGACTTCTGGCTTTCTAAACTGTTAGATAGTAAATTTGCATTACATAATGTCACCCACGTGTAGTATTTTTTAAAAATTATAGTACTAGGTTACTATGACAATTGGTCTTTGTTTGGGTTAAATAAATGTGAGAGAGATAATAAATGAGATGCTAAATATGGACAAAAGAGGACAATCCTTCATGAGGATAGGTGGACTGTCAGGGAGGGGGAAGTGGGAGAAAGGGAGAACCCATCACAAGGTTGGATATATAGCCATCGCCTCCCAGAAGGGAATGAATAACATAAATGAGGGTGAAGGGAGACAACAGACA
>NW_022111369.1:28627242-28636226 GCF_000313985.2 Echinops telfairi
TGGAGAGAGAAGGCAGAGAGTTCTGAATGGCAGAGAAGGGGCATGAAGGACCAGGAACAATATCCTGAGGCAGCTGAGAAGGGATGTGCATGGCTACGAGGCAGTGTGTATGGCAGAGAGCAGGTCCTGCTTGCTTCCATGGCTGACAGTAGCAGAGAGAGCTCTCCTGCACTGACGAAAGAAGGATATGTTTTCTGCTTCAGGGTAGCTGAGGTAGTTAGGGATTACGTCAACTAGATGCTTCTAGCTAGGGGTGGAGTCACTCCTGTCAGTGAATTTTCAGCCTTATGACACCTCCTTGATGTCAAAAGCTTTTTTGTATAAGAGTAAGACAGAGACAATCTATCTCTGCCTCTCTTATCTTCCTGCCTGCTGGAATTCTGCCTGCCTGGAAGGGTGGCCCCATGTGGGTCACCCAACCTTAAGAGTTGCAGGTGCCCTGCCATGTTCTCATCAACCTTGGATCCATTCAACTCTGCACCCACCTGCTTGTGATCTCCCTGCTTCCTGATTCACCTTTCTGCATCACCTGTATCCTCTGTGGGTATGTGACTTGAAAGAGGGACTTATGGACTAGCTGCGGATTTAGGGACTTGAGTTGGACTGGGCTTGGATGCTTCCATGATATATAATTACTTCCTGATACAAAGCTCTTTCTTATACATAATGAGTGTTTTTCCTGTGGGCAGATAGGATTACTATTGAGGGATATATTGACTAGCATCGGGCTTAGGAACTTGAGTTGGACTGACCTGGGATGCCTTCATGATATATAATTGCTTCTTAAAATAAAGCTCTTTCTTACACACGTATAAGTGTCATTGGATTTGTTTCTCTAGGCACCCCAGCCTAACACCGGAGTATTCCAAACTTTGCCCATGTGCTTCCTCGTCCTGCACCCCTGGCTTACCTGCTGCCTGTTCAGTAAACCACTTAACTGTAAGTATGGGCTGTGAGTTCTGTGTGGTCACGGCAATGAATCGCTGAGCCGTGAAGAGAAGTAGAAACTGCCATGGGCTGCTGACTGGTGCCTGAAGCAGTAAAGACATAGGAGAGCTCCTTTATGACTCCATCTCATAAAACTTAGTCTCAGACTGATTCTGCTTCTTCTTTCTAAATAATCAGAACAACTCCTGATTTTACTTCCACTACAAAACAATTACTTACAAAAACATTCCAAATAATTTATGCAGTTACCACCCACTTCTAGGAGGTGGAGCTTCCCATCCCCTCCCCCCACTCCATGATGGTGGCATACTATGTCACGAGCTTTCAAAGAATACAATCATAAAGGAGAAAAATACTAACTCTACCATGACAAATCTGGCAAAGAGTATCTTGGTCAGATGATTAAGGCTAATATCATAAATGATAGGTCACAGTTATCACATTTATAGCACATACCCCTGGTATGATCTGATGAGACTAACCCTTTGTGTCTATGATAACCTGCCATCAAGTGCACAGCCCTGGCCTAAACAGAAGAAAAACATGAGACTAATTTAAGTTGAGGAACACACTACAAAATACCTAACCAACTCACACCAAACTCCCTGCTATTGAGCCAATTCTTACTCCTTTATGACATTCTAGGACAGGGTAGAACTGCCCCTTTGGGTTTCTGAGGCTGTAAATCTTCCCAAGAGCAGAAAGCCTCAGATTTCTCCCACAGAGCAGCTGATTTGAACTGCTGACCTTGTGGCTGGCAGCCCAATGCATGCTCCATGATGGCACCTGGGCTCCTGACCAGCACCATGAAAAGCAAAGTAAGACTGAGAAACTACCCCACACCAGAGCAAAGTATGGAGGCAAATGGTGAGTAATTCCAAAGGAATACTAACGTGTACCAATGCCCAGAGGCTGAAAAAGCTTTATCCTTGACTCCTTGTTAGGAAGTGACTATCACCCCAAGGAGTCTCCAGATGGTGTGTGAGGGCTCAACTACTAACCAGAAGACGGGACCTTTGAGGTGGCTTTGAAGAAAGGCCAGATATCCACTTCCAAAAATATCAGCCATTGACAAGCCTGTTCTTGTTCTTGTTCCATGCATCAGGTTGGTTCTGCCTGATAGCAATCCTATGCACATCAGAATGCAGCAATATCTGGCCCTGTGTCATCCTCAGGATTGTTCCTAATTGAAAATTCCAGGGAGTAGAATTTTACTGTGACACACATGAGATTTCCAGAAGTAGGAATTTTGTCTTCTCTGAGAAATAGCATTGCACAGTTAAACACTATTTCCTGCCTTTCCTTTCTCCAATGGCTTTTTGCCACCCGCTCGAGGACGCTGACATTAGAGACCACCTACATGAGTACTAGGTTGAACATTAGACAGAACCGATATAAAGAATACATCGTTTTAGCTGACACCATTTGATTTCAGAATTCACGAGGAAGCTTTTGCTTTGCTCAAAGTCAGAATCAGCTGAAAAGTGCGTGGGTGTTCTCCTTCCTCCTCCTCTTTGGTAGCTAAGATTTCCATTGTCCACTTCACAGTGAGCACTTTCTTCTCATTTATTTAAAATGGTCAAATTGTCTTTCATGTTAATGAGCCTTAAACAGGAAGGAAAAAAATCTCGGTGCATGTAATACCCAACCCCAGATAGGAATTATTTCATTAATTTCATGCTTTGGAGACATAATGGCTGCTTTTTACCACACAGCAGAACTGGTATAAATTAAATCTAATCAGACCCAGACCATCCATTAAAAAGGCAGTGTAAAATGTCCTGAAAAATCAAGGTTCCTTAGACAAATTTAAACATTTTATCCTAAAAATTTTTCAATTTCAAACACACATTCATTTTAATTACCTCGTAAAGCCTTTATTCCAAAATAATACTTAAGGAGAAAAGACTAATGTTCATTAAAATTTTTCAAAGCCTAAAACACTAACTTTCATACCATACGCTGAGACCTCTCCATATGTCTTTGTTTGGGGCTTTAATATTTCCTAGGCAAATTATATGCAAAAAAATTATGATGGGCACTTAAATGTTATATTTAATTATTTAATAGACACTAGTAACTTTTAGGAAGTAATGTAATCCTTTAATACTTTAAAGTCTGAAACAATATGATCCTGAGAAGATCAGAATGATTATAAAGCCTGTTAGATCAGACGTCTGGGCATTCTAAAACTTTTCTTTTAATAGTTGTGGGGTTTTTTCCTACTGAAAGACACATGGCTTACTTTTTGTTTTTATTTATTTTTATTTTAAAGTCAACTTTGTGTTCACCAGTTTAAACCACTCATCAAATCCCCGATTCGTTTACTCTCACTTGCTCCCTGATTCTCCCTCCTCTCCTGGCTTACCATCTTCCATCCCACTGAAGTGAACACCTGTCAGTGGCTGAGCCCATTGCTATGTGCTCTCTCCCTTTTCTCCCCAATTGGCAAAGTCCAAAGTCCGTTTCTTTGGGTATGCAATCTTTTATTTATTTATTTTTAAATCATTTTATTGGGGGCTCTTACAGCTCTTATCGCAATCCATACATCCATTGTGTGTCAAGCGCATTTGTACATTTGTTGCCATCATCCTTCTCAAAACATTTTCTTTCTACTTGAGTCCTTGGTATCAATGCCTCATTTTCTTCCTACCCCCTACCTCCCTCATGAACCCTTGATAATTTATAATTTTTTTTTCATGTCTTACACCTACCGGTCTCCCTTCACCCACTTTTCTGTTATTGGTCCCCTGGGGGTGGTTAATCCCCAGGTGTTATGTCGGCCATTGTGATCGGTTCTCCCTTGCTCCCCTACCTTCCTGCTATCCTCCTGTTATCACTACTCTCATTGTTGGCCCTGAGGGGTTTATCTGTCCTGGATTCCCTTACTTGTAGCAGTGTACATGCTCTGGTCTAGCCGGATGGATTTGTAAGGTAGAATTGAAGTCATGACGGTGTCGGGGGTCAGGGGGTGAGGCGGGAGAAGTATTAAAGAACCAGAGGAAAGTCGTATGTTTCGTCAGTGCTATACTGCACCCTGACTGTCTCCATCTCTTTAACTTGCTCCCCTGCCCCATAACAGAGATCACATAGGAGGTTTGTCCTTTTGTGATTGGATAATTTCACTCAGCATAATGTTCTCCGGGCCCATTCCTGCCACGAGGTCCTTTGTGGTTTCACCATTGTTTGTGAGCAATGTGCAGTATTCCGTTGTGTGTATGTACCAAAGTGTCGTTAGTGACTCTTTGCTAAAGGGAATTCAGGTTTTCTCCCTCTTCTTTCTACTGTGAACAGTGCTGTGATGAGGGGGTGGAGTGGGGTGGTGGTTGGGGGTGGGGGTGTATATGTCTGTTCTTGTGATGGCTCTTACTTCTTAGCCTCCATACCCAGCAGACGAGTCGCTGGCTGTAGTGCCTATTTATGTAAGATATTAAACAATAAATATAACTTTCCATTTATATGGCGTATAAAAGTCTAGTTATGGCTTACTTAAATGAAATTGCTTCAAGTCATTTATTCATTCAAAAATATTTGCCAGCCTTTTTTTTTTTTAACATGTCAAACATGAGGAAAAGCCTTAGAAGAACAGATGCAAATAAGGCAGGCACATGCCACTGCTTTCTGGAACTTGAGGGCTGATGCCGTCATTATTAAAAGTTGAATGGTTTCTTTTTTGTCATTCTATACCATGTTCACTGCACACTAACCAGTAAGGGTTTCAAGTGCTTCTTTGTCACTGTTAGAAAGCATAGCAACAGTAAGTGGAGGATGTAAATCATGATAGAAATCTACAGCATACATTGTGTACCCATTCTTCACTCATTCACATGGTTCCTGTTCAAAGACTAGGGCACTGAGCAAAAATCAATGTTACGTGAAAATGAAGGATCACAGCAAATTACAAAATTCAAGATGACATATAAGTATATAATCACCAACTTACATGGTTTTATAGCTGCCAAACCACTGAGAATCATTGGCCAGCCAAGTTGACACATAACCTTAACTGTCACAGACGGTGGGATTCTGGCTCACACCTCAGCATTCACGATCCTATGAGTGTAAAGAAAAGTCAGGCAGGACATTTTTTTCATCATTGTTATAAATGTGCAATTTCAGATGATGAGTATATAGTCAATAAGAAAGAAGTAAGCATGCATACTTACATGCTGAGTTTCAGAAAATGAATGACAGCAGCATCAATGATGTAATTCAATTATGTGGTAAAGTTAGAAAACAAGGAAGGGAAGGGCCTCCCAAGATGTTAATTTTGTCATATCAACCATCAAAGCATGAACAAAACTAGCTGCTAGCACGTCAACTACAATGCGCGATGACCCGATGGGTGTCACAGTAGGAGAGTCTGCGGGGTTGTGTTCTGTTTCTTTTCACATCAATAGTTGGCATTTCTGATGAAGACCTCCAGGACTTTCTTCTGCCAGTCCTCCACCTGGACTCAAACCGCTAACCTTTCCGTTAGCAACTGAAACCACTCACTTTGGAACCAGACTTGGACTAGGATCTAAACCACATTTCCCTCAAAAACTAAGGGATCCTTCTTTGGGGAAATCTTCAAAGAAGAGATAAACACTGAAACCTGAAGGTACACGATCTTGTCCTTCCCAATAAGAATATGACAAACATACACAGGAAAGGAATGGCTACATTTTTCATTCTTGTAAAAATGTTAATTCATTAAATTCATTTGAGAGTTCCCATTTCAAAAATTATATAAATTAGTTAAGAAAGCTAATTTTTAGAAGTCCCTAGAAATCCACTAAAGAAGTTCTCCATGGTGGGTTAATATTACATACAAACTTGCCAAAATTTAAAAATTCATAAATTTGCAACGAAACAAACATTTCAAAAATGATCTAGAAAGTGCTCGGCTTATCCTAACTTTCATTTTAGCTCAACCTGTCTGCTCACCATTACCATCAGAAAAGGGGTTCAGCTGGTTGTCAAGGAAACTATAATATAAAGAGGATTGAAAAGGGTGATAATCTCATTTCCCATAAACCTGTAAACAAGAGATAAACTGAATACAGAAAGCATAAATGCATTCACTGTCTCACTGGAGAAAATAGACTTTAAATTATTCTACAAAAAGGCACTTTAGAATTGGAGCATGCTGTTTGCCAGTAAAAATAAGGGAAAAGGGGAATCTGAAACATTCTCTAGTTATTGGGATAAAGGAGGGAAGAAATGGAACATAAAGTATGATGGTAGAGATTCATTACAAGGGAAAATGCTTGCTTTTTTTCCTTGTCTAATTTAAAAACTGGAGCTACAGGCTTACATTCTTTCAATATAATTTTGTCTTTATCATACAGCAAGAATATTTTATTTGTTAGTAAAGTAAAAACATGTGGAAAACACAAAATTGTAAATGCCATTGTTTTGCATTTTATGGAATGGTTTTAGACATATTCAAAACTATTGCCTTATTAAAATTCTAGGAATTGGGCACCTAAAAGTTTTCAGTTTCCCATGCTCCATTTTTTTAAGTTATAAGATTGAAAAATCTCTTTATCTAAAAGAGAAAAGGCAAAGAGGACATCAAAGGAAGAGCAGCAAGCGTAGCAGCAAAGCGCTGGGAATTACGTGCATCGTACAGTTTTAGGATGGTGCATTCTGGTTGTTAAAAGGCCCAAGAACACGTTAAGAGTGGAGACTTTTTGATTTTAAAGTGAGTATAAGCAATATTAATACATAATATCAAGTCCAGTTTCAATTGTTCTCCATTTTGAAACAATGAGAGGCTGCATAGTTAGCTACATGACTTAGCTCACTGTCACTTACTGCCATGGGATCAATCCTGATACATAATGACCTTAACCTATTCTGACACTCAGTCTTTACAGGAGTAGACAGATGGTGATTTCACACTACTGTTAGCAGCCCAACATGTAACCCACGACAGCAACAGGTACCTTGGTTATACCCAATAAAATAACTGATTACATACTATTTGTAATGATCCTCTATTTCACACTGCTAATAGTCGTCCCTCTCCAAACTCCCTACTGTAGACTCATAGCAGCCCTATAGGATAGTGTAAAAATGACACTGTGGTTTCTGTGTTTGTACAAAGGTGGAAAGGCTCCTCTTTTGTCCTAGGAATGGCTGCTGGTTTCAAGCTGTGGGCATCAAGGGGAGCAGCCTAACTTGTAACTTGCTGCACCCGCAGACCTCCTTCTATATGCGTTCCCAGAATTGAAGACAAATTCTTTGAGGCCCAATGTATGTCACATATTTTTCTGCACTCCATTTCTCCCTCCACTAACAACTAGCAGAGAAATAATAAATTTTCCAGAGATACAAGGGGGTACCCAAAATAAAACCCAGACTTTTTTTTAAAGCTATGTATTTAATTTTTTTAATATAAACCAAACCTTATCACCTTTAAAGTACTCTCCATTACACTTAATACATTTTTCAAATCTGTGATTCCACTCTTAAAAACATTTTTCAAACTCATCTGTTTGGATAGCTGACAGCATCACCCTCGCTTTTGGGGGGATTTTTTTCACCTCTTCTACATCATGTGAGTAAGGAGCATGGGGCAAGGGAGGCATGTTGTTTTTTGCCCCAAACTGCACACTGAGATAGCTGCATAAGCAGGTGGTGGCAAAGCCAGTCTCCCATCTACCACAAATCAGGCCTTTTGGGTCACACACTGTTATGCAATCTTTTCAGAACCTCTAACTAGAAAACTTGCTGAACAGTCCGACCTGGTGCAGTAAACTCCGAATGCACTATACCCCTCCCATCAAAAACAAACAAACTGAAAAACATCGCCTTAATATTTCATTTCACTTGACAAGCTTTTTTTGCGGTGTGGTGGCAATGGTGTCTTCCACTGGCTTGATTGATGTTTGCTATCATCTTTCATCACCAATAATGACCTTGGTAAAAAATTCTGGGTCACTTTGGAGCTGATCTTTCAAAGCCCGGCATGTTTTCACTTACTCAACCCTCTTTTTCCTGGTCAGTTAGAACCTGAGACACAAGTTTTTCAGCGACCCTTCTCATTCCGAAATATTCCATTAAAATTCAATGAATTGAGTTCCAAGACAGTCCAGATAACTTCCCTATCCTCTCAATAGGCAGTCAGCAGTCTTTGAGCACAAGTGCATGAATTTTGTCAACATTTGCATCCATTTGGAAAGTTGACAGACATCCAGAATGCGGTTGGTCATCAATTGCTATTTCACCTTTTTTGAGATGAGAAAATCACTCATACACTTAAGGTTTTTTCTCCATAGCTTAGTTCCTGTAAGCTATATTTAATATCAGAACAATTTCTGCAGCATTTTTCCTGAGCAGGAAACAAAATTTCACCACAACAAGTTTCTCTTAAATCCGCCATTACAAAAAAACATGTTTCCAGCAAAACTGCTTTTATGAAAAAAATTCACTGTGACCAGAGAGGCCCTTCCTAGGCAATGCCACTGGGTGCACTACCTCAGAGTAAATTGCTGGATCCTTGCCTAGTGTGAAAAATGTATACTATGAAAGCTCCACCCAATGGAGCTTTTTGCCCCTTTGGGGGTTACACCTCATGTACAGCAATTTCAGCACTAGTCATTGTAGCCAAAATGTGTCTATACACATAATCCAGTGTGTATAGACAGATGACTAGATTTTTTAAAAGCGTGCTATGTGCCTGCATTGGAATTTCATACAGTCTGTGTTAGTCTGGGTGTTTCAGAGAAACAAATCCACAGAAACTCATGTATAATAGAGAGTTTTATGTAAAGGTTTAGTGAGCACCAAGAAAACATCCCAACCCAGTGCTCCCCATGCCCACAAGTCCAACATTAATCCACAAAGTCCTGACGCCAACTGCAGGAGGAAAACCGAATCACTGAACATGTAAGCATCTCAGTGCTGACAGGGGTCTCCACACAGCTGCTCCAGCACCTGGGGCTGCATCCGGGTAGGTCCATATGTCTTCTCCTCAGAGATGTCTTGCAGGGAGTGAGCCTTTCAGCTGAAGCAGGGAACTGGTTAAGGCAGCTGCACCCTGGTCC
>NW_022111369.1:28636326-28652677 GCF_000313985.2 Echinops telfairi
CCCGAGAACTAGAAAGGCGAGGCTCACTGAGCCATTTATCTCTCTGCCCTTCCATTAACCCTACATGTGTTTATTGGCCAGGTTGGCACAATAAACTTTAACTAACTTACAGTCATAAAGAAAAATGAAATCTTGATGCAAACTGCAGCACAATGAATCTAGAAAATATAATGCGAAGGAAAAGTCAGACACAAAAATACAATCTCATTCATAGGAAATATACAGCATAGGTAGATGTATAGAGATTGAAGTTTATTCGTGGTAACTAGGGGTGGGCACCACTTGTCCATCAGTTTGTTGTTCCGAGGTAGCTTTTGTGTTGCTAAGGTGCCGAAGGCTATGTCACTGGTGTTTCAAACACTAGCATAGTCAGCCAAAGTGAACAGTTTTCAGTGGAGTTTCCAGACTCAGAATAGGCTACAAAGAAAGAATTGCCTGCCCGCTTTGGAGGAAGTAGCTGTTGAAAATCCTATGCATAGCCTTGAAGCACTGTTAGATACTGAAGGCTCAACAAATGGAAGCAGAACGTTGTCAAAGATGGTGCCAGACAAGGAGCCCTCTGCTTTGGAGGGACCTTGAGATGTGCCTAAGGAGGAGCTGCTTTCTCAGCACAGAATTGACCATGGTGATTCGAATTGAGTGAAACCTATGGAAGGGGAGCTTTGAGCTCTTCATTGACTTATGGGACACAATTCAAGGTAAGAAGAAACAACTGCAAACATTTACTAGTAAACAGAACTTGGAATGTATGAAGTAGAGATCTATGAAAAATTTGAATGCGAGGTTGTTAGAACAAAGTGTTCTTGCGTTGAGGGAGGGCTTGAGCAGAATCCCAAAGTTTGTCGACTACTTCAGTGTATTGCCATATAAATATATGTACATAGGCCAACACTTTTATGAATTAATATATTTACATATGTACACACCTATGTTTATTTTTCTATCCATAGCTTTGCTTCCCAGATCTTTCCTCTGTTTCCATATACCTTCCTCCTGTCCCACCATCATGCTTACTCTTCTGTTTCTTAGTAATTCCTCTGAGCTAGAATGCTGTTGCTCCAACACCCCCAGGATCTCTACATCCTCCTACTGTTGATTTGAATCCCCTAGTTTTTCCCCTGTCTATGGCATTGTTTGCTCACCACTCCCTTACCCTGCCACCTCCTCAGTCCCTCTGGAACCCTCAGTACCATTGCGTTCCCCTTTGGCTTGCTTCGCATGCCTATCTTATATAGGTAGGCAAACCAAGGATAATGGAAACAAAACAAAAACCTGAATTATTAGAGGAGAAAAAAGTAGCAAAAGCAATAAAAAAGTATAGATAATTCTAGGTCTGTCCGCTGACCCATATCCCACTGGTCCTGGGGGGTTCTGAGAAGTCCCCCTCCTGCACTAAAGTCTGTGCGGCTCCTCAAGGGCTTCGTGGCTTGGCTTTACTCCTGTTGCTGATCTGCCCCTTCTTGGTTGGCCCAATTGTGGGGGTTCAGACTGGACTCACTCCCCACCATGTGTTGACAGGATCAGGTAACAGGCATCAGAAGACTCAAAACAAACAAACAAACAAACAAACAAACAAACATATTGTTGACAAGGAGGGGAGTCAGAACAGAGACCTAAAACCCATCTGTAGATATTGGAATATCCCTGCACAGAAGTGTCACAAGAAGGGATGGGTCCACCAGGGCACAGTATACCACTGTCCACAGTATAGCACTGTCCACAGTATAGCACTGTCCACAATATAACATAGTTCACCGGTATAGCACTGATGAAACACACAATATTCCTCTGGTTCTTTGAGGCTTCCTCACCACAACTATCATGACTCTTATCCTGCCTTTCAGTTCTGACTAGACCAGAGCATGTACACTGGTACAGTTAAGAGCTCACGGCACATGGAATCCAGGTCAGATAAGTCCCTCAGGAACAGAAATGGGAGTATTGATACTAGGAGGGTAGGGGGGAGGTGGAGAGGAGGAGTGGAAGGGGGAACCAATCACAATGATTGATGCATAACACCGCCCCCCCAGGGAATGGGGGGAGATGAGCAGCTGAAGCTGTGGGGGAAGCAGACAGAGATCAGTGTAAGATATGAAAATAATAATAATTTATAATTTATCAAGGGTTCACGAGGGTGAGTGGGGGGAGGGAGGGAAAAAGTGGAGGTAATACCAAGGGGTGAAATAGAAAGTAAATGTTTATAAAATAATGATGGCAACTTATGTACAAATATGCTTGATACAATTGATGTATAGATTGTTATAAGAGCTGAAAAAATCCCCAATAAAATGATCTTTAAAATAACAGAAAGAAAATTTAAATTTGTCAAAAATGGAATAGGACCTATAAAGATGGATGTCCAAGGCATTAGTGAGAATAACTGGACAGCTCTTGGCCATTGTGAATCAGAAGATGATATCGTTTATTTTTCTGCGAATGACAATCAAGAGCAAAGGCATTGAGTTCATTGTCACAAAGGACATTTCAAAATCCATCTTGAAGTCCAACACTGTGACAGGACTGTATCTGTGCCCAATGAGGGAAACCAAATCAACTCAACTATATGCACCAACCACCAAATCTAGTGTTGAAGAAATTGAAGAACTCTACCAACTTCCTAGGTCAGATATTGAACAAATATCAAGGCGCATTCATAATTATTGACGCTTGGAATGCAAAAGTCCTCAACAAAGAGGGTGGAGCAGTAGCTGGAAAACGTGATGTTGCTGATAGGAGTGAAGCTGGAGGTTGTATGATAGGATTTTGCAAGCCCAATGACTTCTTCCTAGCATATACATGTTTTCCACAATACAAAAGGCAATTATACGCATGAGCTTCTCCACATGGAATAACGCAAAAGTCAAATTTTTTACATCTGTGGAAAGAGATAATGGAGAAACTCAAACTCCGCAGTTAAAACCAGGCCTAGGGCTGACTGTGGAAGAAACCATCAATTGCTGATATGTAAGCTCAGGTTGAAGCTCAAGAAAATGAAAGCAAGTCCGTGAGACCCAAAATATAACCTTGAGTCTATGTCATGTGAATTTTGAGACATCTGAAGAGTAGATTTGCTGCATTGAACACTAATAACCGAAGATCTGCTGAGTTGTGGGAGGGCATCGAGAACATCACCGATGAAAGCAAAAGGTGGTTTAAAGACAGGAAAGAATGAAAAGATCAAATTGGATGTCAGAAAAGATACTGAAGCTTGCTATTAATCAGAGTGGCTAAGGCAGATGGAAAACATGATGAAGTAAACGAACTGAACAGAAAATTTGAAAGGGAAGTTTGAGAATAAAAGTCACATATTATAATGAAATGTGCAAAGACCAAGAGTCAGAAAACCACAAAAGAAGTGCATGCTCAGTCTGTCTAACGTGAAAAGAATCTGTGAGGAAAAGTTCAAGCCTCAAGTTGTGCTGTTGAAAGATTCTATGAGCAAAATATTGAATAATTCAGGAAACATAAAAAAATATGGAAATGATATAGTCACTCTACCAAAAAAAACAAATGTAGTGGACATTTTACCATTTCAGGAGGTAGCATATGAGTTAGAACCCACGGTACTGAAAGAAGAAGTTCATGCTACACTGAAGGCATTAGCCAAAAACAAGACTCCAGGAATTAATGGAATAGCATTTGAAATATTTCAACAACTTAATGAAGCACTGGAAGCTGTGATGAGTCTATGGCAGGAAATTTAGACAACAGCTACTTGGCCAACTGACTGGAAGAGATCCATCTCTGTGCTCATTCCAAAGAAAGGTCACCCAACAGAATGTTCAAATTATAAAACAATATCATTGATGTCACATGGAAGGAAAGTTTTGCTAATGATTATCCAGCAAAGGTTGCAGCAGTACATTGACAGGAGCTGCCAGAGGTTCAGGCCAGATTCAGAAGAGGATATGGAACCAGGAATATCATTGCTGATGTGGAGTGGTTCTTACCTCAACACAGAGAATACTAAAAAATATGTTTACTTGTGTTTTACTGACTTTGCAAAAGCATTTGACTTTGTGGATCATAACAAACTATGGGTAGCCTTGAGAAAAATGGGAATTTTGGAATACTTAATTGTGCCCATGTGGAACCTGTAAATGATGGACCAATAGGCAGTTGTGCAAATAGAACAAGGGAATGCTTCATGGTTGAAAATCAGGAAAGGTGTGCATCAGGGTTGCATCCTCTCACCATACTTGGTCAATCTGTATGCTGAGCCAATAGAGAAGCTGGGTAATACATAGAAGATTGCAGCGCCGGGATTTTAGGAAGATTTATTAACAATCTGTAATATGCAGGTGACACACCTTGCTGAAAGTAAAGAAGATTTGAAGCACTTGCTAATGAAGATCAAGGATTACAATCTTCAGTATGGATTACAACTCAATGTATAGAAAACTAACAACCTCACAACTGTAAGTTGAAAGTACCATGGACTGCCAAAATCTGTCTGGGAACGAGTGTGGCGTGTATGCTTGCTCTCTCTCTGTCTCTTTATTCCCCACAAGGGGACTTGGGGGGACTTCATCGTACATACGTGGGGCATGTTGACAGGTGAGACAAGTCCCTGGAGAAGAATATAGTGTTAATCCAGGTTGACTAAGGAAACAAATCCAGAGACATTCATACGTGTGTAATAGAGAACTTTATCTCAAAGAGTAATTGTATCTTTTATTATTATTAAAAGATCATTTTATTGGGGGCTCTTACGACTCTTATTGCAATTGTATCAGGCATATTTGTACATATGCTGCCATTGTTCTTTTCTAGACATTTACTTCCTATTGAGCCCTTGGGATCAGCTCCTCATTTTTCCTCCCACCCCTACCCTCGTTGCTCCTTGATAGACTATAAATTATTATTATTTTCATATTTCACACTGACTGCTGTCTCCCTTCCCCAATAGTTTCTGTTGTTCTTCCCCCTGGAAGAAGTGTGTGTGTTTATGTGCCAATCATTGCAAATCGCTGTCCCCTTCTGTCCCATCTCCCCTTCCCCACCCCCTTCTCCTTACCCTTCTGGTATCACTATTCGCATTCCTGTTCCTTGATTCCATGTGTACATGGATTCCAGCTTTATCTCTTATCTATACCTGTGTACATGCTCCAGTCCAGTCCAGAGTGACAAGCAGCACTGGGGTCATGACAGTGGGAGGTGAGGAAGCCTCAAGGAACCAGAAGATTATTGTGTGATCCATCTGTGAGACAAGAGGGGGAGAAGCTGAGTTGATGGCGTGGGGGAGCAGAGCACTAACCCACTCAGGGGAGAGTATTGGTTGTGTCTCCCCAGAATTGGGAGTGTGCATACAGACCCCACCAGGGCATACCAAACCATGAGGGCAGAGTAATTGTATCTTAAGTAAACTTCCCAGCCAAATCCAGTTCAAGTCCATAAGTCTGATATTAGCCCACATGTCTGATATCAGTCTATAAATTCTTCTTCAGACTCACGCAGCCATGCAATGATGCCAAATCCTGGAAGTTCACAGGCCAGTGGGAGGTCTTGTGGATCCAGTGGCAGTGGAAGCATCTCAGCGCTGGTGACTGACTCCTACCCCTCTCCTAGTACCATAATGTGTTACTCTGGGTAGACTAGAGAAACAAATCAAGGGAGACTCAAGAGTGGGCAAGAGGGAGAAAAAAATAGAGGAAGTCATTGCTTAGGGGACATGAGACTTCTGTTCCAAACCAAACTTACTGCCATCGAGTTTATTCCAATTCATGGCAACCTGATAGGGCAAAGTAGAACTGCCCTTGTGGGTTTCTGAGACTATAACTCTTTAAAGGAAGAGACATTTCCATCTTTCCCCTGATGAGTGGCTGTTGGTTCAAACTGCTTAGCATCCCAACTAATAACCAGCATGCCTCCAGGGCTCCTCTTAGGGGTGGTGAAACTTTTGGAAATGCAGAGTGATACAGCAGTTAAGTAACATAAAGAACACACTTAATGTCACTGATTTATATGTGTGTGTGTTTATCTATATTTAAAATGGCAAATATTTGTGAAATACATAGCTATAATTTTTTGTAAAGACACAAAAATAGTTCTAAACAAATCACATAGGAATTGGGTTGATGTTCTTAACCACTGAGTATAAAAGTATTTTTTTCAATTCTGAACTCTTTGTTTCTATTAATAGAGAAATATATTCATATCTTCAGAAATAAGGAACAGAGCTGGCTTTTTTAGATGTCCTTCACAATGAATAACTTTTCAGCTATGAGTCTCAATGTCCTAAAGTTAGATAACAGAGCTCTCAAGAAGATTTAAGAGCTTAAAGGAGACGTTCAAAATCTATACATAAGTTTCCTTAGATGTTCTTTGACAGGTTTTCCCTAAAATAAGGAAAATATAGAGAAACAAAATGTATAGAAAATCTCTAGAATAAAATTGGCTCTTCTTGCTTTCCAAAAAGTAAAAAATTAAGTCCCATATTTTCTTAACAAGCAATTTAAATGGCCAAACAAAAGGTGTTTATAATGCTATTATCTACTAACAGTACCTGAAAAGCCAGCATAAAGAAGTCCCTGCCTTCTGTTTCAATGTCCCATAGAATCCCTATTCGCTCTCACTGCATCTCGTTCCTCCTGCTCATCGTTCCTGGGGACTGGGAGGATGAAAGGGTGCGATCAGGTTGGCTTTATGGTGAATTTAAGGCATAGACGCTACATCTTCAGGTCTGTGTCATTTCAATCCTTAACATTTTTTCTACTGAAAAAATGAGATATCAAATTATTATAAATCTCAGCAAAATAATCATTGCTACCACAAGCCAAGCCTTATGCTTCAACACTCTTAAATTAATGTTACCTATAATTTCTCATCTCATTATCAGGGCAATTCCCTGCAGCCTGCATAGCAGTTAGCATGAACTTTACTTCAAGACAAAGGGAGTATGCCCCTGGAGAAAGTTGAACTTGTTCAGGTATTTAACGGCACATACACGCAGTAACATGCAGAGCACACTGCCCCTCACCCTCTGGAGATGCCATTTGTAAATTACTTGGTGACCTTGGCTGGATTAAAACTCATGCTTTCAGTTCTGGGTTACATGACTCACTTTTGCTTCATATTGAGAAAAATAACTCAATGGCATAATTAGAATCCTAATAGCAATGTTTGCGGTAATGTGGTTTTACTCAATTCAAGATGCAATTTATCTTTTATTCAGTGTAATGAAAACAGTCAAGAGAATTTGATAGGAAAATTTGATGAGCATTGTATGATTATTAACTATTCATAGAATGACATTGTCAGCATTCATCTCAGGAATTGAGTGTTTTCCTGTCTGCTTCACCCAGAACTAGTGTAACAAGTGACACACTTCCCTTTAACAAAATAAAATAACAAATATTGTATTCCATTTCCATGACCTAATATTCTACTCTTAAAGGCCAAAAGGTGGAACACCTGTTTTGGATAGTGAGAGGCTAGAAAATCATTTTCTTTTCATTTTCAAACCAGCAACGGAGAAAATTAAAATACCCATTCTTTTAAAACACCCTGCAAGAGGAAACTGCCAAAGTACCCTGAAAACGCTGCCCCTTGACCTTCTCTTGGTAAATCCTCCTTAAGCACCTCTTCCACTTACAATGCAGATAAAATAAAAACACTCTCATCGCTCTCTTCTACATCAGTCTACATGTGTTTTTGTAAACATGCGGATGAGCTTATGTGCATACACATTTATATTTCAGAAATGAAGGGCTATACTTTGAAAGGTTATGTCAGTGTTATTTGAACACATGTCTAAAGGCCTTTTGATTTTGAGATGACTTGGAGTTGGGTCATGAAGGTCCCCATGGGAAAATTTTTCTCCCAAATGTCACAAGGGCTTGGGTCACAGATTGTTTTCCCTCCTGTCCTTGTCACACCCACCCTCGCTGGCTAGCAGGAATGAAACCAGCAGGGCCCTTTGCAGTTAACCTTCCAAAAAAAAACAACCATCTACCTTTTCACTAATGAGAGGAGACAGCCCCAGCTTCTGATCAAACTCCGCTAGGAAACTCTTGATGCTTCCGAGTACATTTTCCAATAGAATCAGATAAAAGTAGAGAACTATGCTCATTCACAGAAGAATAATGCAATAGAAATACCGTAGCCAGGTGGAACCCCAAATAGAGACACTGTTTGAAATTTATTTAGTTCAATATACGGTAATTAGAACTCAAATGTAAAGAGAATGAATATTTTTAATGTGCTGAGTATTATTTAATATTCCAAACAATTGGCTTGAAAATAAGATGAAAATCATTTTCTAACCTGGAGGTTCATAACCAATAAGATAACAACTTTCCCTTATGAAAATAGAAAATGGAGTGATCTGAAGCCCCACCTACTGCCCAGAATTACTTCGATTCTGACAAGAGCCTGGATGAGCCCTTCCTGTCAATGATGATACAGTGGTGGGAGGAGGGCTCTCTGCTGTCCTGTGCTTCCAGGTGAGCACCTACCTGTGGGAAGAACACAGATGTATTTAGGTCAAATTTAACAGAGATGAGCGATAGTGAATTGCTGAAGTCCCTCTAGTTGTAATTCCTTAAATGATGTCTTATAGTTCTGGAATTTACTCTATGCCTGTAGCTATAGTTCCATTTTGGAAGGCTTCCTCTACTCAGGAACAGGAATAGGATGGGATGAAGACTTGGCCTTAGTGGACGGTGTGAATCAGGCCACACGCTTTGGCTCCTTGATGACATCCTTAAGATGCTACCTTAGAACCAGCTGTGACCCAGGCCACACTCTTTGTTTTCTTCGGATATAGAATGATGCCACTTTACAATCCGTGCATTCATCCCTTCACCTGGAAAAGCACACCTCTATTTTCTTGGCTGAGTTTTGGTAGAAGCAAGAAGACCCATTGTGTCTTTTGGCCATTGTTGACTTCTGCCTCTGGATCCTGCATTTGACTGGCCTGTGTCCCTGGATTCTGCACTGGGCTCACCTCTGCCTGACCCTGGCATTTTGGACTGCACAGCACCCACCAGCACACGAGACAGCTCCTCAAAGTTCTGCAAGTGTCTGTGGGATATTGCAGTGAATCTCAGGGAATATACTCAAGGGGGGAATGGGGAGGAATGGAGCAAAGTATCTTGGAAGAGTTGGACATTTGGAACATCCTCAAAACAAGTCTGGGATTAATCCTTTAAAAGAGACATCATTACCACAATAGACTCATGGACAGATGTGTCACAGCTCTGGGTATATGTGTAGTGGAGTTGTTCAGAGGGAAAAAAGGATAATAAAGAATATTCTTTTACATTCCTTTAGCCAACATAATTCCATGATGAAATTTCTATTCCATCATGCTTCTATTGAAATACAAGACAGCATAAAAAGTTCTGGGAAAAATTCTATTATCTAGTCCATTTTTCTACAATTTTTTTTAAGAAACCTAGTAGTCCTAACTCTCCTGTGGAAAAAACCCCAAGTGAACAAAAAGCACATGTGTTAAGTCCGTTTTAACGCATGCATTTGCAAATAAACCTAAGGAGACCTGCTAGCATCCTGGGTTATGTATTGGGTTGCTAACCACAGGATCAGAAGTTTGAAACCATCTCTGCAAGGAAAAATGTGAGACTTTCTACTCTTGAAAAGAGTTGCAGACTTGGAAATCCACAGGGGAAGGGCTGCTATGAAATGGAATATGCTTGATGGCAGTGGTTTCTTAGACATAGGAGCCCTAGTAGAGATGCGGGCTAAGTGTTGGACTACTAACTACAGGTCTGAGGTTCAAATCCATCTGCTCTGTTTCAGTAAATATGTATGGCCTTAAACTCTATTTAGGCTGATTTTGATTCATTGTTGACTAGATGACAGTGTGTATACTTTTAATCTTTATAATAAATTTAAAGTTACTTAAAAAAATACTTTAATCTTTTTCCTGGGGCATAATGGGTAAAATCAAACCTCCAACCTTAGTTTAGTAATCAAGTACAAACCATTTGTGCTACATAAGGACCTTACAGCTAAGCCAAATGGCTTAAACATTTCAATCCTCATGGCCAAACAGTTTGAAATGACTTTGGTGCATTGGTTTTGGTCACACTTCTCATAAATATTCAGTCACTCAAACTCATCTAGAGGACCAGTGGACGCTACAGCTGCCTGATGGGACTCTTATCCTATGGGCATATGAGTGTTGTCCCTAGCAGATGGAACTGAAACAAGAACTAAAGACAGCATGTGATTTTGAGCAGGATAATTTCACTATGAGGTTGAGCTAGGCCTTCCAAGACCATCAGAAATTAGTCCAAAGTTGATGGCAGTTTAAATTGTATTCTTCAAACAGAAACAAATGAAAAGGTGATATAAAGTGATTTTTGAAGGAGCATTTCAGATGGAAGTGGCTTAATCCACAGGAAATTGTATAGAATCAATGCAAATCATAGCAATAAGCTATATAGTTTGATGTTTTGGGGCTGGATAATGAGCTAAATAAAGCAAGGAGAAAGGAGATTTTCATGTATAGACAATTAAGCAGGCTAAGATTCTTTTTAAATATGGGATTCTGGATTGTTTGATTCTTTGTTCAATTATATCAAAGAACACAGACACAAGTTCCAGGCAAAGGTCAGTTGCAATCCTAAACCATAACGATGAGAGGCACAGCCAAAGAGAAGTACATATCCTGCGTGTATATTTTCTAAAATCACTTTAGTGGAAAAGGATGATCTAAATTAGTCATGAGAGAGCGAACATGTAACTGCTAAAGAAACAAAGAGTTCCAGCTCCTTCCTGAATTCCCTGTTCAATAAAACTGAGAAGGCAATGACGTGCAATTCCTGAATATCCAGAGTATTACGTCAAAGGACTACCAACATTGGTACCGAAGCCGCTGGCTGCTGCTTAATACGCAGTCCATCGTTGAAGATTCATTTTACATAGCTTGGAAAAGGAAGAACAAAATCAGTTTCTGGAACAAAATTGGAAAAATGCCATGTTTAAAGAACGAGGCCTTTGGCAACAGAAGCCTCACTCCCAAACAACAGGACGCAATTCCCTGATCAAGGGTGCCAGTGTGATGCCGCTGTCACTCCACCTTTCACCCAGCATTCTTGTTCTCAGTGACACTGCGGGACCTGATATTTCTATCAGCTGACCATCCGCCTGTCCCTACAAGACTGAAGGAACTAATCTTGCAGGGCTGTTACAAAGGAAAACATTTTTATAAAGATTTTCTGAGTAAAATAAATTGAAACTGATCTCAAAATGGGAGCAAATTCTCCATCCATTTTAAGTTATCAGGTTTTTCTGTTTTCAGTCACATACACACACACACACACACACACACACACACACACACACACACACCAGCCACTCGCCCCCCATGAACGGTTGTTTTTTCTCCTGCCAGATGTCTTAATTATCTCTACCCCATCCTACTCCTGCCTGGAGCAGGAGACCAACAAGATCCCTTCTGACCAGGATTCTTTCATCTGTGGGGGTGAAGTGTCCTTGATGTGATTGTTTAAAACGAAGGATTGCAGCTCTCATGTTCCGCCACGGTCTCCTATTCAAAGTCCAGAATCAGAAGTCAACTCATTAGGCATAAAGAAATCACCACGTGGCCAATTTTTTTTTTTCCTCTTCAAATTATCATTCCCTTTGGATGTTTTTCCAGGGAGGAATTAAGGGGGAAAAGGGCTCATTTGCACTCTAGGAAGAAATAATAATGGTCCATAATGACCATGACAATAACAACACAAGCTCTAGCCCAGCGGGTGTGGGGCTTGGAATAAATCAGTGTAGGAAAGACAGTGAAATCAGGAGTGGGCCTAATGGGCAATGGGCCTAATGAGATGTGCAATGATTTCTCTCCTGCCTTTCCACTTATTTGTTGTTCACTTTTAAAGGGTATTGATTTGCAGGTGAACTTTAACAAATGTCACTTAAAGGGACATGCTTATGCCTTCTGATCTCTTGATTTGCAGAAGGGTCTCTGACAATTTTACTCAATGACTAAACTAAGGATTGGCAATTCTCACCTACTGGGAGGCACCAAGGGAGGTGAGGGTCAGAGTAAGGTCTGAGGGAGGCCTGGAAACCTTTGGGCCATCCAGGGACCTTCAGAGTCAAGAAAACCCTAGGGAGGAGTTCTGTTTTGTAGAATATGGGGTCACCATAGGTCAGAATTTGACTCAATGAGTTTCGTTCGTTTCTTTTAATGTTGCTGAGGAGGACCAATAAGAGAAAAATTACATCTGAAATATGTAAAGAAGGCCTATGCAAATGTTCCAAATGATATGCAAGTCTGCCTATACCTAAGAGGCTACCCAGGGAAATAACAGAATTTTTTTCAAAGCTATGTATTTAAATATTTTTACAAAGCAATCTTAGCACCTTCAAAGTATTCTCCATTACACTTAATAAATTTGTCAAATCTGCAATTCCATTATTGGAAACACTTTTTCAAACTCATTTGTTTGGATGACTGACAGCACCTCTTTCATTTTTTTCTTCACCTCTTCTAAGTCATCAAATCACTGTCCTTTCATGTCCTTCTGCATTCCCAGAGGAAAAACGTCACACGGAGCAAGGTCAGTTGAGTAAGGTGTGTGGGGCAAGATAGGCATGTTATTTTTGTGTAAAAAAAATGAGCACACTGAGATGGCTGCCTGAGCAGATACATTGTCATGGTGGCAAAACCAGTCCCCTGCCTGCCACAAATCAGGCTTTTTGCCACACACTGTTATGCAATCTTTTCAGAACCTCTAACTGTAAAGCTTGATTAATGAGCTTGGAATGAACTCCAACTTCTCCAAGAGTCAACATTGTCATCTGTTTGGGAAGTTGATGGACGTCCAGAATGAGGTTTGTCAACCATCAAATTTCACCTTTCTTGAAAGGAGAAAATCACTCATACACGTGAGTTTTGCCCATAGAGCATTCTTTTTTAAAAATCATTTTATTGGGGGCTCGTACAATTCTTATCATAATCCATACATACATCCATTGTGTCAAGCACATATGTACATTTGTTGCCATCATCATTCTCAAAACATTTGCCTTCTACTTGAGCCCTTAATATTGGCTGCTCATTTTCCCCCTCCTCCCCTACTCCCCCTCCCTCATGAAACCTTCATAATTCATAAATTATTATTATTTTGTCATATGTTACACTGTCCAACGTCTCCCCCCGCCCTCTTCTCTACTGTCCATCCCCTAGGGAGGAGGCTATACATAGATTCTTGTAATCGGTTCCCCCTTTTTACTCCACATTCCCTCCACCCTCAAGGTATCACCACTCTCACCACTGGTCCTGAAGGGGTCATCTGTCCTGGATTCCCTGTGTTTCCAGTTGCTATCTGTACTAATGTACATCCTCTGGTCTAGCCAGATTTGTAAGGTAGAATTGGGATCATGATAGTGGTGGGGAGGAAGCATTTAAGAACTAGAGGAAAGTTATATGTTTCATCGTTGCTACCCTGCACCCTGACTGGCTCATCTCCTCCCCATAACCCTTCAGTAAGGGGGTGTCCTGTTGCCTACCGATGGACTTTGAGTTTGCACTCACCCACATTTACAATGATATGATTTTTTGTTCTTTGATGCTTGATACCGGATCCCTTCGACAGCTCGTGGTCACACAGGCTGGTATGCTTCTTCCATGTGGGTTTTGTTGTTTCTGAGCTAGTTGGCCGCTTGTTTATCTTCAAGGTTTTAAGATCCCAGACGTTATATCTTTTGATAGCCGGGCACCATCACCTTTCTTCACCACATTTGCTTATGCACACGTTTGTCTTCAGTGATAATATCAGGAAGGTGAACACCTACTGGTATGATTTTTAGTTCTTTGATGTCTGATAACTCGTCCCTTCTACACCTCATGGTCAGAAAGGCTAGTGTGCTTCTTCCATGTGGGCTTTGATGCTTCTCAGCTAGATGGCCGCTTATTTATCTTCAAGCCCTTATAGCATTCTTGTAAGCTGTGTTCAACATCACAACCATTTCTGCAGCATTTTTCCCTAGCAGGAAACAAAATCCACAGCCACTTGCTGTTCTCTTAAACTGGCCATCGCAAAAAGTGAAGTTTGAGCTAAACTTCATTGATGAAAAAAATCACTATGACCAGAGGGAACCTTCCCAGGTGTTGCCGCTGGTGCACTAATGCAGAGTGAGTGGCTCGATGCTCTCTTTAGTGGGAAAAATGCATACTACGAAAGCTCCGCTCTGCCCAGCACAATTCTGTTTTTTTTTTGGCGGGGTGGGTAGGGGGGTTACCCTCTCATATAAACTCTACTTCAAACTTCCAAACCGCTCTATGCTTGCTAGGAATGAGACACAGATGTCCATTGGCATCAACCATTCCATGGATGCTGTTTATCTGTGATTGAAATCAACCAAGTTATCACTTATAGAAAGCAAACAGAAAACAATAAATATATTTCCAAAGGGTAAAACCATTCCTCAAATGACCCATATCTATTCTATGTCATTGACAATGTGCACAACGATTGAGGTCAGATGTTGTGTTCATGTCATTGCTGCTCACACTATCATCACACTGCCTAGGTTTTTGGCTATCTTGCTGGGGCCACTCAGCCTTGCCTCACCAGTGAGCATGCCTCTGCAAAGGACACTATAGCTTCTGCCACTGGTCCTTTCTAAGACTGCCTCCAGCTCCCACCACACTAGAACCTGTCAACCATGCTGGCAGTAGAAGGTAGAATTCAAACCCTGCACAGGGTACACTTAGGGCTCTGCCCTATATAGGCAAATGCTACAGCTCTTTTAGTTCCCCTGGCAAGCCTGCTGCCCTAAGGCACTCAGCTCTCACTTCATGGGCCAGTAAGTCCACCACCGTCTCATGCCATGTTATACCATCTTCAGTGTTACAACTCTTTCTTTTAGGTTTAACAGGTTCTCAGCACAAGGACCTAGGATCCTGTCTCAAATGATTTGCTCTTCTCCAGGTAGTTTTTAATGGTAGTGAAGTCCCCCTAAACAAACCTCTGCATGATTGACCCTTATATAAATCTCTTCCTTGTCAGTTTCGAGGCATAACACACACCGCAGGACGCTGAACTGACCAATCCTCTCAGTGGAGTTCAAGTAACTCAATTTGAAGAGTAAACTGACTAATCTCTTCCAAGATTGTTGTCTACCCAATCGTTTTGTGAGAGGCAGAAGACCATGGCTAAAAGAGTCATATCAAGGTGATTCATTGCACTAAAGATGTCTAAATATTGTAGGCTGAATAAATGAGTGTGCCATGTCTGCAATATTGAGTCTCGTTAAGGGGATTGTTTAAGAACATCCATGTTACCCACAATATTGAGTCTGTGCCCTCAAGTTATTGAACCTAGTTAATAACCACATCAAGTAGAACAGAGAAAGAGAAAAATTGTTTATTTTTTTAGGACACCAGGAAGGGAACACAAAACAACTCTGTTTAATGGGTTATCCCAATTTCCAAGTGATATTTAATTTCTCTTAGCAATCATATGTTACTTTCAGGTGGGCTACAATTCTTAAAGACATAAAGTACAGTAGGCACAGAGAACATACTAAGTAAATACAAGAAGTCTATAATTCATTACCTTAATATCTACTTTTTGACCGAGCGCTCCCTATCAATCTTATACAATAACCAGGAAACTTGGAGGGTTCATGTAACTAGTATTCCAATCTCTGTGTGTGCCCTTGAAAATAGTCCGACAAAAGTTGAATAGTCATGTAGTCAGTGTAGATGTATAACAGAAATTGACTACACTTAAACAAGCCCGATGCAAATAGAAATGGCTACAGTCTTGCTCATAAGTCTTGCTCACAGCTTACACAGAGGAAATTTTATTAAATCTCCTTATCTGCATAAAGTGTTTCCTGAGCTGAATTCTGATTGGTAGAAGAGATCTATTTCATATTTCAAGCAGTTGATGATATAATCTCATTTCAAGGGCTCATATGAAAGAGGGATACCATTTTTTAATCTTCAAGGTGAGGTACTTTGAGGTCATGCCTATACCAACAAATTCATAAATCATGTAACTTTGCAAAAAAATCAAATTAACTTGCAATCAAGTACCCCCGATTTAATCAACCAAGTATTGAAAGCTGATTGTTAAGTTAAAATAAATGATATCTTCTATAAAATGATGATTTATATTGTTCTGTTATATATAAAAGAGATCAGGAGAATTCAATACTTGATATTTAGAGGTGAATGTTAATATATGTTGATTATGTCAAAGACAGTACTTTGAAATATACAGGCATGACCTGTGAATGAAATAATTTACTCTGCCTCCAATCTTCTCAGTTATTAAGACGTTTTTATTTTTAGTTACTTCCAATAAAATCAGTCAAAACCACAAATAATAGTATAATTGTAGTAAGTATTTCAAAA
>NW_022111369.1:28652933-28667960 GCF_000313985.2 Echinops telfairi
AAAAACAAAATGCAAGCACATAAAAGGAAAAATATGTACTATGCAAATAAATGGAAAATATATAAATAGAAATAAAAGATTTGATAGCACGTTATAAATACCAGTTCATAAAATTAAAATAAGCTAATGATTTATGTTAATTTGTATATGTAAATTTGTAATTATTTTGGAAATCACTTTCACTGTATGTTTCAAAATTATACAAGTGCTTTCATTCATTGACACAATAATAACTCTAGGGAATAATCCTAAAGATTATCTAAAAGAAAGAAAATGCATACTTACTGCAGAATTACTTATTCTAGCAAAAACCCTAGATATTGAGTAACAGAAGATGGTTAATTAAATGTTGTCCTGTCAACTTGATAAAATTATATCAGGCAATAATTAAAATGATATTTATGAGAATTTTGTAGCAATGTGTGAAATATATCAAATGGAAATAACAAAATGTACCTTTATGATAAATCAAAAAATGACATATTCCATTAGGAAAACTGCTGCAGATCTTGTAAAAATATTAAAAACAAAGATTTAACTGAGCCTGATCAAAGCAAACCATGGACTTGCAATCTCCTTAGATGCAGGCAGAAGTTGGACACTGAAAAAAGACCAAAGAGGAATTGCCATATTCAAATTATTGTATTGGCAATGAATATCGATGATGCCACGGGACTCTCAAATAACAATAAATAAATCCTACTTGAAGTACACTCAGGATGCTCCTTTAAAGATTTGCTGTTGTTGTTAGGTACCACGGAGTCAGTTCCAATCCATGGGGACCCAACGCTAAACAGAATAAAACACCACCCAGGCTTGAGCCATCCTCAGTCTTCCTGTGCTTGACTCCATTGTTGCAGTTGCTCTGTTTTACAAAGCCTGTCTTTCTTCAGGAACTGGCCTCTCCTGACAACACGTCCAAAGTATGGAAGACAAACTCTTGCCACCTTTGCCTCCAAGGAGGGCTTTAGCCTTACTTCTTTCAACACTGCTTGGTTTGCCCTTTTAGCAGTCCATGGTACCTTCATTATTCTTCTCCTGCACCACCATTCAATTGCATCAATTCCCGTTTGGCCTTTTTTTCCGATGTCCAATGAGACAATAGAAAGTACCCTGGCTTGCTTGGGTCAAGAGCACCTTAGTCTTCAAAGTAACATCCTTATTCTTCAATACTCTAAGGAGGTCTTGTGCAACATATTTGCCCAATGCAAAGCCTCCTTTAATCTATTGATTGCTGCTTCCATGAATCCTGATTATGGATCAGAACAAGATAAAATCCTTGACAACTTCAATTTTTCTCCATCTATTATGATGTTACCTATTGGTCTAGTTATGAGGATTTTGGACTTCTTTGTATTGAGTTTTAATCCATATTGAAGCTGCAGTCCTTGATCATTGTGGTAGTCACATAATCTGCTGTCAGTTTGAGGCTTGAGAGGATTAAGAGTGAAGGGGTCTGTCAATCAGATCATAGCCAACGGGGCTTCTGTGTGGGCATGGCCTTCTCCTGAGGATTCCGGAAACTCCAGTATTTTCTCCTTGGAAACAGAGACACTCTTTCTCTCTGTTCACTCTCTGAGAGACACTCTACTGACAAGACACATGGCGCTATGCCCTGGGAGCTGGAGAAGCCACATGGACCTCCCCTGATGCAACCAGACTTTGGACCTGGAGAAACCATGTGGAGACCCCTGCCAGGGCTGAGATGCTAACAACACCACTGGATCCACAAGACTTCCCACCCACTGGCCTGTGATCTTCCTGAATTTGACGTCATGACTCTGAAAGGGACTTTATAGATTGGTATTGAACATATGGACTAATATCAGATGGATGGACTTGAACTGTACTGGAGTGGGACTTTTTCTCAATATATAATTGCTCTTGTACATAAAGCTCTTTCTTATACACATATGAGGGTCCATGGATTTGTTTCTCTAGTCCACCCAGACTAACACAATCATCATCAGCAAGGGCTTCAAGTCCAACTCTATTTCAGCAAGCAAGGTTGTGTCATCTGATTATCACAGGTTGTTAATAATCCTTCCTCCAATCCTGATGCCACATTCTTCTTCATATAATTCAGCTTCTCTGATTCTTTGCTCAGCATACAGAATGAAGATGTATGGTGAATGTATACAACCCTTGTGCAAACCTTTCCTGGTTTAAAGCCATGCTGTACTACCTAGTTCCGTTCACATAACTGCCTGTTGATCCATGGAAAAGTTCCCATGAGCACAATAAAGTGTTCTGGAATTCTCATTCTCCCCAAGGTGTTTCATAGTTTATTATGGTCCACACAGTAAAATGCCTTTGCATAGTCATTAAAAGACAAACATGTTTCTGGCATGCTTTTCTTTCAGCCAAGTTTCATCTAACATCAGCAATGGTATCCCTTGATTTACGGTATCTTCAGAATCCAGGCTGAATCTCTGGCATCTTCCTACTAATGTACTGCTGCTATCATCCCTTGTCTGTCAGTTTGTCACGCTGTGGTGGCTGTCATGTTGCTGGAAATTATGGCACTGGTATTTCAAATGCCATCAGGGTCATCCAAGGTGAACAAGTTTCAAGGAGCTTCCAGACTAAGAACAAGCAATGAAGAGTGACTACTGGGCTCCCAACTTTGGAGGAATAAGCCACTAAAAACCTGATGCATAATGTCTGTCTTCGTAACGAAGGTATAATTTCATCTTGCTTTCTATAGGCACATAATCAGGAAAAACCAATTGCAAAAAAAAAGAGGGGGGGCTATCATACTTAATAAGAAAATCAGTGAATATTAGGGAAACAAGAACAGTGACAATGAGGGAAGCTCTCAATAAAATTGATGGACACACAATGCATTTAACCATACTGTAGATTAAGAGGCTGGCTCAAGACCAGGCTGTGTTTTGTTTGCCATGAGTTAGAGCCAATCTGACTGAGAACATTGCATAGGTACACGGAATAGACAGGAATGTTTCAAATGGGAAAAACAAACAAATATATAAGAATGAAAATATGGTGAATGCTATGTGTGAGTTTTATCCATTTCCTTATAACAATTCATTATGGTGTAAAGCTAGCAGAGTTAAAGATAGTTCAAGTTTAATTGAAAGTCAATTCTTTACAGGTCTTTGGATGTAAGCTCCTCTGGCTAAACTCACATTGCATTTTATTTCAAAAACAGGATCCCTCTACTACCTGGAGGGATTCTAAAGGTTTGTGGGGAAAATTCCTTTATTTCTTAGATTCCATTTGGACCCACAAACTTTTGTAAAGCCCCTACCTCATATGTGTATTGTAAAATTATATTCAGTAAAATATTTGGTCAGACCTATGAAACTGAGTGTTGTTAAGGAGATGAGGTCCCATAGGAAGTTTTGTCGAACTAATTAGCCATGTTTGGGATTCTCCAGTGAGGATGGAGGTCCAACTCAGCAGAAGAGGGCCACCAAAGAGCATGCAGAGTGAATCATAGCCATTCTAACTAGAAGTCATTAGCAATTCTCAGTATGGACAATGAATTTCAGAATGGTGCCAATGTTTAGATAGCTCAGCTGCTAACTTAAAAGTTAGTAGTGTGGGCAGAAAAGCCTTTGAAAACCCACTTCTTGGAGGAAAACAATCAGCATTGAAAACCCTATTGAGAACAGTTCTATGCTGGCCTGTGTTCCACATGTCCAGATGAACTCTGTGACAACTTGATCATTATTATTATTGAGAAAAAAGTGAAATGGATACCAGACTGAGTGATACAATATTTGTCAAAGTTTTCATTCACATGTTTATGTCAGTCAGGACCAATTTATATCATTATATTACCTACCATGATCCCAGGGACATTGGAATGGTTGATGCCTGAAGGAAAGACAAAAGTGCCAAGTCAAAGCTGTAAAGACCCCGGTTAGAAAAATGGGTATGATCTGAGACCGTCATGAAACTCCCTTCACTGTGTTTGAAGTATGCAGTGTAAGGAGCCATGTCTGTGCTCTTCAGACTTCTCCATTGCCAGGAAAGCAGGACCCAGACATGCTTCCGAGCTCCATCCTTCCTTAGACAGTCTGGCACTACCTTCCTTCCATGACTCTCTGCATCTATGCTGACTCAATAATTCATTGCGGTGACCACAAAGAACTCACAAACAATATTCACAAATATGGAAGTTTATTAGGAACTTTAATATGGCACCAGAAATCAGGATCAGTAAACAATAAGAATATAGTCACTGGTCCTTAACACCTCTCCTCAGCCAGCAGCCAAATCTCTCTCTGTTCCTCTCAGCTTCTCAGCCACTGGGTCCCTTGCTTCTGCTTTCTGGAACAAGAAAGCCAGCCTGTGGCTCTGTCTCACAGTCCCATAATCTCAGTGCTGTTAATCTGGCTCCGTCCCATAGTCTCCATGCCACAATCTCTAGGGCCTTTGGTCTGGAATTCACCACATCAGATGGATCTAAAGTGTTTTCTTCCAAAGGTCCTGGGCTTTCTTTCTCTGCTGCTGGTGCTTCAAAGATGACCCATCCTTACAGCCAGAGATGGGAGGTATGGATGGTTGTGGCAATGAAACTGACTACTCTCTATTTGTTTTACACTCCCTGTTTGCATAGCCCCAATCAAATAGGACACTTTCTGGTGTGCACAGGGTCGCTATGGGTCAGAACCAACTTGATGGCACCTACCCACAGCATCCCAATCATTTGGTGAGAGTTACAAATACTTAGATAGAAGAGCCATTAAGAAAGGTCACTCCACCACTGTTATTTATTGTCATCTCATTGGCCCTGAACTCATAGGCACCCAGTACACAAGGGGCAATATGCTGATGGGTCCCATGTTATACCCATGATTGGGTGTAAATTAGATTATTGTGACCCATCAGATTTTAATGATTCATGTTTTTGGAATGAGGTCCTCAGGTTTTCCTTTCTGGTTTTATTTATCTAAAAGTTCTGCTAAAATCTACTTAACAACATAGCAACACTCATAAAGCCTCCACTGACAGTGGTCGACGGGCATGATAAACATTAGCCAGGAATCAAACCTCCCACATTTAAGGTGAGAATTCTACCTTTGAACCAACCCTGTCCTTAGGAGCCCACTTCTTGTTGTAGGGCTACACGCCATTTAATCATTTTTGAAATCCTGGAGTGAAACAGTGCCCCAAGGTGTCCTAGGCAGTCTTTCTCCCTACTAGAACCTTGAATTAGTTGACATTTTTTTTTGTTTGTTTGTTTTCCTTTAAGACCTAGGGCTGTGACCCTGAGGGTGAGTTCCTCAAAGGCAATGTGGTTGTCGATGATGGGAAGTCGAGATGCCTTCAACGTCGCTCTTTCTCCTGAGCTCAGAGACTCGAGCGAGCCTGCAGCTCTTGTGTGGTGTCAAATGATCCTTCTGAAGCATCCGTCAGTCTGTCAGCTCGCAGTAGGTTGAGAAAGCAACTGAGATGCCCTTGGTCTTTTCTCTAGCTCCTCCTGAGAGAAGCTGTGCTCTCCACACTGTTAATTGACTATGCAGCCATAATACGCAAACATGATGAGTTTGATATTATTGATAATATATGGGTAGCTTTCTGCCCTGTTTAAAAGAAAACTATGATAGTTTGGAACTCCTGCAATTAGGCATCTTTTCACTTAAGAAGTTTCACCTGAGAATCACAACGTTCATACATCTTAGCAGTTAACTATTAATGGTTGATGTATTTCCATTTCTGGAGCCTGTATACCATGTATAAAAACTGCAAATGGACTTGCAAGGTATGGAAGGATATAATGTAAAAACAAATAAAATACATTGAAAGCCCTTCAACGGGGGCTGTAAATATGTCCAATAAGAAAGGCTTCATTTAATACAGAAAGTCATCTGTGAGAGATAGTCTATACAGAAGTATATTCCCCAGGCAGTTTGTTTAACCAGATTCAAATACTCGGTAATCACTTCTATTGTGCATCCATAGCACCTGCTACTCAGACAAGTTTGGGGTGACATCTACTGTTCAAAAGGGAAAATGCTGTGGAATTAATATTTTCCACATCTTTCGTTGAAGTACCTCTGGAGAGTGTGGTAATTTTTTTTAGAATAATTAATGCCAAGACCCTCCCAAAGAGTTAGAGATTATGCCCCAAATGCTCAACTTTTCCAAGATGCTGCTCTCTTCCATTTGTCCCCCATGCCCCTCTTATGTATTGTGTTAGACAGGGTTCTTTAGAGAAACAAAACCAGAATGCTATTAATTTTATATATATTTATACAGATAGATATATAACATAAGAAATAAACAGTTAATTAAATTATAAAGCAGTACAAATGGCTCAGGGAAACTCACTCCTGTGAGACAGTTGTGAGACACTGGCGGTCCTTCAAGTCTTGGGGGTCGCCGGGTAGTCCTATGTAGAGCAATTCGGCCTATCCAGGCACAGGCAGCAAACAGCAAGGCAGGTCACCAACAGTCAGCCAGATGACAGGGTCTGACAGTCCCCAGCTCAAGAGATGTAAATTCCAGTGGTGTGGTGAAGCAGGTCTTGAAGGAACTTCAAATTACAGTGACACAGTAAGATTCCAGGAATGGGCTCCTAAAGACACAATTACGGTGCCAACTAGGTGGCAACAACTTGCGGGCCTGGGGCAATGTTCTCCAGGAAGCTGTATACACTCTAAACCAGTGGCCAATATTTGGTGCTGTGTGTCCAATAGCCAGAATTCGTGGTTCCAGGAACCAAGGGGTGGAAGCTGGAGTGCACCATACCTGTGGGACACCTAACCCGTGGGCTCTGTTGCTGTAATTTGAATACTTGAAGGACCGCCAGTGTCTCACAGCTGTCTCACGGGAGTGAGTTGATCTGAGCCATTTGTACTGCTTTATAATTTAATTAACGGTTTATTGCTGATGTTATATATCTATCTGTATAAATATATATATAATTATTAGCATTCTGGTTTTGTTTCTCTAGAGAACCCTAACCCACATATATTCCCTCATGTTCCTGGATTCTGAGATTTTCAGCATGCCCCACAGACACTCCCAGAACTTTAAGAAAATGTCCCCAGTTGTTGTGGGTGGCATTCAGTCTCCAATCCAAGCCAAGCCAAATGCAGGGTTCAGAGGCAGAAACCAAAAATGCCCCAAAGCTACAGAAGGTCTTCTTGTTTCTATAAAAGCATACCTCTATTTCCCAATAGAGGTATGGTTTTGATGGAGACATGGTTTTCTTTCATCTTGGCTTCAATGGAGAAGTGGATTTTGTCTTTTAGTGACCATACATCCAGGAAAACAGAGGATGGTGTCTTAACACAGACTCTCTAGTAAAGTAAAAAGAGTAAAGTGTTAAAGATGCCCCAAAGGAAACAAAGGGAATGAGTTGGTTCACACCCTCTATTAAAGTCATGTTTTAGTGCCACCGTAATCCTATCCATTAGTTTAGTAGAGAACACCATCCAAACTGGGATTTTAGCCACAGGCATGGAGCCTAGAACTATAGCACATCTCATAAGGAAGCATGGTTTCTGATTAATTAAGGGCTATATCCATGGACTACAACTCAGAGAGGTATGTAGATGGTATTTCATTTTGCTTTATTTTTGTATTCACAATACTACAACTCCTTTGATATTTCCCTTCGATATAACTGGGTCTTGTTTTAACATTTTTAATTTAAGGCTATTGAAATAATCTCTGTATTCGTTGTGCCATACAGCAAAAGAAAATAACTGCCTCTGAGTTGATTCAGATTGATGGCAATTCCATATGGTACAGAGAACGGTGCTCCGTTGCAAAATGTCACAGCTGGGCACTTTCAGCCGTGGACTTCCAGGCCTTTCTTCTGAGGTTCTGCTGAGAGGTTTACACTGACTCTAAGCATGTAACCGTTTGTAAAACCCGAGACTCGCTCCCGGGAGCCTTGCAGAGGTATTGGCTCGTGCTGGCACATCTGAACTTTTTGATCACTTCAAGGTGTCATTTGCAACCCAAGGACTTTGTTAACATTCTGGTCAACTATTAGGAAAGCATTAAAGTGGATATTTAGAAGTGTTTTTTTTTTTATGTTTAGAGACAGCCTTGCATGAAGATATCATGCTGGGGTCAGAGGGAACAAGAAGATCCTTAATGGCTTAGATTGGAACAATTTGCTCCAAACTTAGCAACGATTGTGAAAATGATTCAGAACCGCACCGTATTGTGTTCTGCCCCACACAGAAGACTGCTGTGGGGCAGAATGGATATTACTATCAACCTTTCCATTATGATCCCCTTCCTAGTTCTCAGTATCCTTTTTTTTTCAATGATCTTAAAATCCAATGACCTTTGAAGGGATATTAATTAATTAGTTAATAAATATGTATTTTATTTTCTTTAATATGTGATTGAGTCACTGAACAAATAATTTATTAGCTACATCATGGTCATTGATTAATTAGTCTGTACATACATAATGCCAATGTTGACTCACTCTATAAATAATAAAATATGTGCTAGGTTCTTAAGGATTTAGAGCCTAGGAAAGTGATGCTTCAAAGCATCATGTGTGAAGTAGCCAAGTGAGTTGCATGACATGCTATGGAGGCACAAAGCAAGGCAAGGGGACTTCCAGACGAGGGAATCAAAGGAAAACGGTGGGGAGAAGGTGGCCTGTTTGATTGACTGTGAGGGGAATCTGCTCAATTTCCAAGTGGAGGTGTGCATAGTCTAGGGGAGGAGGCATTCAAAAGCCTGGGCATCAGTAGGCATGAGGCTAGCCATGTGCCTGAACACTGAGCAGCCCGGTCTGGAGTCTCCTTGGGCACACATTAACTACAAAAGGGTAACTAGGAAACACAGATCCCTAGATGATGGAGAAAAAAGAATTTTCATCTCTGTACCTCAAATCCACTTCCCTCTACCTTCAGCGTAACGTTCTTTTCTGGACTCCCTTTCCACTCGCTTCACAGACTGCACCCTTATTGCTCATTGTACAGCTCTCAACAGTCCTTTGCCTGATCGATTATATGTGGTAGACTCACTTCCCTTGACTAGTACGTTTTCTGTGGGATGGATTTTCCCGCCTTTGTTGTTCCCATACTCTGGACTTCATCCTGGCTGCAGAAAACTGACTTTCTGAAATCTATTTGCAAATAATCACTCATACACCCTTACCGTGGATCAACTTACATGACTGCTCCTAAGAAATCTGTTGTCCCATAGCCTCCCATATGTCCATTACTGTCAAATCAATTCAGATGTATAGAGACCCTATATATCAGAGTAGACTGTCCTGGAAGCCAGCTGCCTCCCTTCTTTCCTCAGAGAGCTTGTGGGTTCAAGCACCAGCCTCTTGGCTAACATCCCAATGCCTAGCCAACTGCACCACCCAGCCTCGTACTTCCCCTTTCCCTCTGTTCCCCCATTTCCCCTGCCAACTACCAATTTATAAAGAGACACTCTTTTCCCCTGGGTAATTAATTATTTTGTGTGCTCATTATCAATTTTAAATTTCTTTAAGATGTCTATCTCACATTTTATTATAGTCAGCTCTTTTATCAAACAGATCCTGGTGAGTTATCCAGAAGATATCTGTCATAGCTCCTAAAAGTGGGAAAGCAACAAGGTAGACCGAGACTGAGATAAATGAGAGAAGGTCAAATTCAATCTCTCCCCGATTCTTCAGAGGATGCTCCGGTTTCCTTTCTCTTCACCCATGAAATAATCTTGTGATTTGTGACTCAGATATCTAAGCAACCTATTCAACATTCCTAATACAGATGGGCAAAAATATTCAGAGCTAACTAAATTCAGTTCATGACTCAAATGCAAATCATAAATATTTTCACCCTACTTTATATTTTTCCTAGAATTTATTTTCATTCTAGGAATAACTATTTCCCCACTGCCTAAAGTTTTGGGATGTCAATATTACCCAAGTAACTACCATTTTTAATTGCTGGTCTATTAATTTCACAATTTTTTATTACTTATCATTATTCTTCTGTTAATTTTTTCAAATTCCAAAACAACTCACTGCCATTGAGTTGATGCCAACTCATGATGATCCTGTAGGGCAGAGTAGAACTGACCCTATGAGTTACTGAAACTGTGACTCTTTGGGGAGTATGAAGTCTTATCTTTCTCCCGTGGAGTGGTTGGTGGTTTTGAAATGCTAAAATTGAAATAAACAGCCCAACCCATAATCACTACCCTACCGGGGCCCATGTCTGTAGATTAGTAAAAATAAGCTACCATATTTTCTTTCTTTTAGTTAGTAATCTGTTTAATCTCAGACAACCTACAGAAGGATAATAGGACAGGCCAACTTCAAAATAGAATGAAATATTTTGCACTTCTCTGAAATTCATTTTAAATGGCTGCGTGGATCAGGCACTTTAGTTGCCGTTCTGTACACGTCTACTGCAGGTCGGTGGGACGGCCACAAACCAACCACATCATTTTAATCCCAGAATGGGCACAAGCACTGGACTGGTTTACTGACCAGCTTGACTGTGTCTGAGAGCATTGTCATGCCTGCCATCTACTGGCAGAGGGGGTTGTAGTTAGGGGAGATTATTTAAGAAGAGCAACTGTGTAATTCGATGAATACATCTGGGTACTTTGGAGAGTTATTGAAAAACAAACAAACACCTTTTTATAAAGAACATTTAGTTGTGTCTGAAAGTTAAATAGAATCAAACCCAATTTCCCTGCCATCCAGGGGAAGTCGACTCAGGGATCTTGTAGGACAGAGTGGAACTACTCTCCCACCATCACCACCACCACCACTCCCATCCCCCCTGAGTTTCCCAGACTGCAACTCTTTCCAGGAGGAGAACGCCTCCTCTTTCTCCCCAAAAGTTAAATAAGGTGACATTGGGAAGCACATTTTATATTTATTATGTGAGCATTAATTAGCCTGAGAAAATTAATTAGCATTAATTAGCCTGAGAAAATACGTAATCCTGATATATGTTCATGTTATTTAATAGCTTTCTTAGTGGTATGTATCTAATACCATGCACCAAGGATTTTTCTGAAAAGTATATTTTTTTCCTAGTTGATTTTATTATTTTTATAATTTCTACTTGTAAAAGTTTTGCTGAGATCTTCTTAAATGATATTTTATGTTTAATAAATTGGAAATCGTTCGTTCATTGTAACGCCTCTTCTCTGTAGATCATAATTAAGGAAATACTCTCTACTCATGTTGAGTTCCTGAGGCATTCCGAGCAAATGCGACTAAATTAACTTGTTCTCAGAAGTCTTATACTGTGGCTAATAGATTCTCCTCAAGATAGCAATAAATGCCAAGGAAAAACATGGCAAACTCTAAATATCTCAAGTAGAACCCTGTCTGAAAATCTGTTTGCAGTTTGTGAAGGAGGTGACTGCCATATTTATAGGTCGATATCTCACAAACCAATGGTGTTATCAGGTTCAAGTGCTGGGAGATTAGAGGTCATCAAGGTCGGAACCTGTCGGCACTTTCCGACCAAATTTGAGAAGGTTTCCAATCAAAGATGAACCTAGAATTGTCCCAGAGAAACAATACTGAGAAACATGAGCTGTCTGGACATTGCTTAAAATGTGGTCCCACATTCAATAATACTAACTCTTTTAAATAGTGACACTAGATCTACTCCCATATGTGCCTTAATTTAAAAATCTCTGCGGACAGCCTTTTCTGCCAGAAGCCTAAACCTCCATCAGTGATATTGAACTACAGTGGTATGCACATTTTGTGAAAAATGAGGTGAAAATATTTTATTAAAATATTTTATAACTCGAAACCCCCTCCCCCAAATGTTCAATTTTTTAATCTCATAGAGAATTACAATGACTCTCAAATGGGTCAGCACTCAACTAGTAGCCAAAATGTTGGCAACTCAGTCCCACAATGTTGCCTCAGGAGACAGGCCTGGCAATCTGCTTATGCAAAGTCTATCTTGCAGCCCCATGGAGCCCGGCTCTGCCCGCACACACCCCCAGGACCGCGGCAAGCTGAAATCAGCCCATAGCACTGCCAGCAACCACACCAAATGACGGACACAGAGGGGGTGAACGAGGAGACAAGACCATGGATCCTTGCAAGCACAAAACAGGGACTGATAACATGAAGTAAGCAGGCCTCCGGAAGTGTTTAAAAGATAATTTTGACATGCCAAAGTTGTACTCCAGAATATTCCCACTTGTGGAAAAATAATATCATGAAGTTTTGTTTGATCAAATATTCTAAAGAACTAAAAAGAGAGTCGATACATGGCACGGGCTTTGCCCGATAAAGATAATTGCTAATCAGAGGGACTCTGAATGACAAAAGGAAAAGGCAAAACCCTCCCCCAACAGTACTTGTGAGTATATTGGGCTGAAAAAATTATACTGACCAAGATCTCAAAGAGCAGAAGAGAGAAGACTCACCATTCTACCAGAGTTTGATTTAAATTTACTACTTTCATAACTTGGGGTACCATCCTATCAGAATAGGTCTCATAGTAGCTGTGCGACTATGAATGTGACTCTCTTTAAAATTCAGTGCCTGCAATGGGGCTGGTCCTCCCCCACAGGTGTCTTTGAGGCTCACATGATGGAAGTAGTGGGATTGGAGCAGAGTGTGGCACGAATATCTAAGGTGATATAGATACAACCTAACCCATGAGCTAATAAATACAATCAATCACTCACATATAGTTTCAAGGTTAATACATAGCTGCACTGCATCTGTTCAACACACACACAGAATCATAGCAGGTCATTTGCACTTCAATGAACATGAGGCTTTTTACAGTTCTATGCTATTTCCCCACTTTTTTCATCTGCCAACAATACCCGTACCTATACCTATACTCTAATTGCCTCACTCGTGTCTCAACCCCTTCTTTGAGTCTCTAAAAGTTTCTTAACATGTTTACTATAGTATCAATGGATAAGGAAGACCAGAAATAATTGACTTATTTGAATAAAGGTTTTGCCAAGGAATGTGGAATATACCAGGGGATTCCAGAAGACTTGGGAAGCAAGGATGGCCAGACTTCCTCTCACAGACTTTGAGCATGTTATCTGGAGAGGTCAATCCCTGGAAAAGGGCATCATGCTTGGTAGAGAAGAGTGTCAGTGTAGAAGAGGAAGACCCTCAATGAGATGGATGACCCCAGTGGCTGTAACGATGGGCTCAAACACGCAATAAATGTGAGGGTGGCTCGGGGCCAGGCAGCATGGTGTTCTACTGTACATATTACCTGTGGTGTAGAGACTTTAACTTGGTTAAATTGTACTTGGTTCCTGAGAGATAACTAGGATTTCTCCCATAGTCACCAGTGTTCTTGATGAGAGTTTCAGGCCACACCTAACCTAACCAGTTATGGCAGTGAAGTGACTCTTGGGTGAGGACTGAACCAGTCAGAAAGATCCACCCAGTGGTATCAATCTCATGATCACCTGAGGAGAATGTTTGGAATTTGAATTATTTAATAAGACCCATCCCCACACTAAACGCTCTGGTCAGGAAACCCAGACCAGAGTTTCCTATACATCAATATGGAATGTCATGTACATCAATTTATCCAGGAAGGTAACAGAGCCTTTGGGGAGCATGGAAACTCTGCATTGGAAGCTCATCCCGAGCTCACCAGATGTACCTCTGCATTCGTATCCTTTTTGCAATTATAAAGCCATAATCACATGTATAGCACTTTCTCTGAGTTCTACAAATTGTTATAATGCATTATCAAGTGAAAGGAGTGGAGCCAAGATCTTATATGATAAGAGATCCCCAAAGACCCTGAGTTTATAATGTACAGATTTGGAGCCCACAAGTCTAAAGTGAAGGTGTTATATATACAGATTCTTAGCTTGCTGTTGATAAACAGAGAAAAGGTTAAAGTTGTCAAGGATTTCATCTTGCTTGGATCCATAATCAATGCTCCCGGAAGCAGTAGTCAAGAAATTAAACAATGCATTGTAGTGGGTAAGACCTCTGTAAAGTGTTCAAAAGCATGGAGGTTATGAGCCACAGTATTATTCAGTGGCTTCATGTACATGTGAAAGGTGCTATTGAATAAAGAAGCCAAAAAAAGATACATTTAAACTACTGTGTTGGAGAAGAATAGTGAGACTTTTGGACTGCCAGACGAACAAACAGATCTGTCTTAGAAGAAGTACAGCCAGAGTGCTCTTAAGAGACAAGGATGGTGAGACTTTGTCTTATATACTTTGGACATGTCAGGAGAGACCAGTCCCTGGAGAAGGACATCATTCTTGGCAAAGTAGAGGGGCAGCAAAAAAGAGAAAGGCCCTTAAGGAGATGGATCGACACAGTGGGTGCACAATAGGCTCGAGCAGAGAAAAATCGCCAGCCTGTGCCAGGAAGGGGCAGTGTTTCCTTCTGTTGTGCACAGTCACTCTGGACCAGAACCTCCAAGATAGTACCTACTAACAACTGCAAGCTTTCTGCTGGTGTCTGAGGTCTTGAACAGACCTGGCTGGCTGGAGGTCTGTGTTTTATAACTTGTGAGGACTGACCCAGCTCTGGGTGACAAGGATCAGAAGAAGAAGTATCACTCCTGTAGCTGGAATGAAATAATCATAATTTGGATTTAATTGATTTGGATTGATCCTTACAGTTTGGTACAAAAATGAGGACCCAGATATTGTCCTGGTACAGCACCAGAGGACAGCTGCAAGCTTGTTCATTGTCTCTCGGGGACTCTGCATTTTTCTCTTTGCTGATTGTCCCCTGTATCTGTACTGTTTCACTGTAATAAGCATGATTCTGATAGCTTTGCTGAGGTTTGGGGGTTGTGTGTGTGTGTGTGTTTTGTTGTTTTCGAGTCTCAGTGAGTCATAGAACCAAAGGTGGTCTGCAGGAGTTCTGGACCTGAGCCTTCATCTGACCCAAAGGCTTGGGGACTTGAGACAGCATCCTGCCATTATCCCTGTGTCTCTGGACATTGTCAGTCTCAACATCCTGGAGGAAGAAGTCTGCCATCTTACTTCCCATCTTGCATTCATCAGCCACTGGACATACTTGATCAAGGATAAGAGTCTAGACTGAAATCTGAGCATGTCAGCCTCTGCAACTGTGCACTGAAA
>NW_022111369.1:28669330-28675406 GCF_000313985.2 Echinops telfairi
CCCCATCAATCTATATCATTGAGGATCTTTCTCTTCTTCACTCACCGTCTACTGAAATACTTTCCAGGAGCTGTTCCCTGCTGAGAACATATTCCAAGTACATGGGACAAAATAATGCCATCCTTGCCACAGAGGAAGATTCTGGTGGTACATCTTCCAGGAAGTATTCTTTAATTCTTCTGGCAGTCCGTGGTTTATTCAATATTCTTTTAAAATATCACTAAATGGTTATGTAGCTTTAAATTATCTTAGAACATATGATTCAACATAAAATCATTTTTTTCCAAGCAAGAATATGAATGAACTGATCAAATATGCTTAGCACAGTTCTAAATAGATGGGTTAATTTTCTTCAAAATGTTTGGTAAATATCTCAAGTCTATTGGCAATTACGTGTTCTGAAGAAAAAGTTCTATTCAGATTGTTGAGAATGTAGACTATTCAAGGTCAAGGCATGTTCCCATCCTCCGGCATCAAGTTGATTCCCACTCAGGTGTGAGCCTGGCAGTAAATCTTTATGGGAGCAAACAGCCTCATCCTTCTCTTTCAGAGCACCTCCTGGGTTTACAGCATTCACCTTGTGGTTAGCAACTCAATACTCATCCCACAGTGCTACAAGGACTATTGTTATTGGCACAGAACACAAAATTTAGATATGAAATATAAAAACAGCTCGAAATGGGATTATTTTATGCTTATGCTTTATTTAAGGATCGAGGGGAAACAGAACAATAGATGCGACTGCCTACCTGCATTTCACAGTGTCTTGTTATTTTGCAAGATGGATGCACCAAACCTATATCTTACATGCCTTGGCTCATTACCTAATTAAGACACTGAAGAGAACCAAGAAAAGAAAGAGAATTTGGTGGGGGTGGGGGGCGGGATAGGCATTCCAATACAGGGCGATTTACCTATGATTACATTTTTGGGTAGAGAAGAGGGTACTCGCCCCTTACTGCAAAGGCATAAAATAGAATTCGATTTTTGTCTCTTAAAGTTTGGGGTCCACAAACCAGAGATGTGCCTCTGGACCAGTTGCTGTTCATCTTGAGAAAGCAGGAGTCTGTACTTGGCGCCATGGAGGAATGAAAGATGGATACTTTTTCCATTAGTAGTAGATCACAGAAGTATGCTTAGGGGTGGGTCTTAGGGAAAAGAGTAAAGACAATGTGGACCATTTTAGGAGAAAAACCCTCTTTAAAAAGATTTTGTGGAAGGACTGGGGAGACTTAACAAGAAGAGAATGAAGGTATTCTATAAGATGAAGTGGCAGACAAGCTCAGAGAATGAGAGGGTGTCAAAAAGTTCTTGGAAAAATTCCATTATCATTTCATTCTAACTTTCCACAAAGCTTTTGAAGACTCTCTTATGTAGGGAACAACTTCAGGAGAAACATTTCTCTAGCATGGTTGCTGAATTTTGTTGTTGTTGTTGTTGTTGTTGTTGTTTTTCTGAACAGGTAATATCTAAGAAACCTGCAAATAGATACCATGAGACACACAGCAAAAACAGTGAGAATCCACCCTAGCCAGAGGGCCTCAAACACCAGCTAACATCTGGTTACTTGAAATATGTTTCAGACTCCGCTCTCTGCTTTCCTGCGCCCACTGAGGATGTGGTGGCAGCAAAGTAGTGGTTATGGTATGAAGTGGTATGAAGAAAGCCTCCAACAGGAAGGGGAATTTGAGAGGTGCCCACACTTGGCACCCTCTCATAAAGCTTCCCAGGTTGAAACAGTGGGTGTATGGGCGAGAGTATAGAAAAGGGCATTCATTTAAAAGAAGTGCTAAGATTGAATTATTAAGAAAAAACCCTTGAATTTCATTTGCTGTATTGTGTCCAAACACATGAGTAGATGGTAGGAAAATAAACAGAAGCATTCTTTCAAAACAGAGCAAACACTATATGTGAACATTAAGAAGTCATATAGAAAATGCTGTACATTTAGGACCTTGTTAGTATTTCAGAATATCTGGGGTTAAACAAGGAGCCCTGTGGTGTAGTGGTTACGCATTGGGCTGTAATCCACATGGTTGGTAGTTCAAAACCACCAGCAGCCCTGAGGGAAAAATACTGGGCTTTCTACACCTATAAACAGTTGTCCACAAGGACTCTCCATGCGTCAACACTGACTCAATCGCAGTGAGTTTTTGGAGCTTGTGGCTAAACAAAGCTCTGTGCTGCACGGCAAACTTGCAAGACCACAAATGGCTCAGTGTGCTTCCAAACATGATTAGACATAAAAAACTTCCCTGCTGTTGAGTCAATTCCAATTCACGGAGACAGAGTTGGAACAGAGTCACAGGGTGAGTTCAAAAACCTTTACAGATATTTACAGACAGCCTTATCATTCTCCCACAGAGCAGTTGGTGGGTTTGAACTGCTCACCTGATGTAAGTACAGGAAGAAGAAAATTGGAGTGAGGTTAGAGATATAAACAGGGAACAGAATGTAGAACTTCACATTCTTTACTACAGAGTTTTGGACTTAAGGTTAGAAAGAAGATATCAAAGAGTGTTGATAAGAGTAACATCGTGAGATTCAGTTTTCCTGGAGAAGATCTCTTAACTGGAATACACTGAATGCCCAGTAATAAGCCCTGGCCAGTCCCAAGCGCTGGAAACTATTGCAGTGTCTCGGAAAGTCAACAGGACAAATATTGATACTGGGAAGAGAGAGATGTGAATAGATTTCAGAAATATTAATCAAAAAGAAGAACTTAGTTGTATGACCTTAATAGCTTTGTTAATAACCAAGTAACTCACTAATAAGAAATGCCAGAGAGACACAGCTTATAAATTGAAATATACTATTCACGAAACCACCATACATTTTAATACAATTTGGGCCATTGAAATATGCTACAAATGTTAGCTTTTTCCACTTTGAGTATTTATTGACCATTAAAATCTTACATAACAGCAGATTCAATAGCTGGGTATCATGAATCATTTAACAAACATTTTCACAAAAATAATTATGCTTTCAAATAATTTTTACTAATTGGGCATATTTAAAACAAACCTACACATGTTTTATTAGCACAGCATGGTGTTTACTAATTGCCAAGTGATAGATATGGAAAATAACGGTTAATAGAAAATACATGGTTAAGTTGAATCAAGTCAGTTCTGCTTCCTAGCTTCCCCGAGTCCAATGGAATGGAGCCCTGGATGGTCCCGTGCGTCCTCTGCCTTGTTCTCAGGTTTGAGCTCCTTGTTGCCCCGACTACATCAGTCCATTTCATCAGAGGACTTGCTCTTCTTGCTGACCCTCTCTACTCCTCTACTTTACCACATGTGTCCTACTCCAGAGACGAGTTTCTCCTGAAAAAATGTCCAAAGTTCTTGAGGTGAACTTTCACTCTCCTCAATTCTAGGGAGCACTCTAGCTGTACTTCTTCCAAAACAGATTTGTTGTTTTCCTTCTGGTAGCTCATGGTACCTGCAATATGGTTTATCCACACTGTCATTTAGACCCATCTAACTCTCTCCCGTTCTCCCAATGTGTGTTTCAGTTTGAAGCTGCGTATGAGGGGACTGAAAATAACATGGCTTGGGCTGGACCCCATAGTCCTCGAAGGGACATCTTTGCCCCTTAATACTTTAAAGAGCTCTGGGCGGCAGATTTGCCTGATGTAATACAACATTTAATCTCTTCACTACTGCTTCTATGAACATTGCTGGTGGATCCAAGCAAATTGGGATCATGAACAATTTTCCTATTTTCTTTTTATTATGATGTCTCTTGGCGCAGTTGTAAAGCTTTTTGTTTTCTTTACAATGAGTTGCAACCACATGGAAGGCTGCAGTCTTTGATTTTCCTTATCAAATGCTTCCAGTCCTCCACGGCTTGAACACGCAAGGTTGTATTATTTGCATATCATAGGTTGGTTCATAAGCCATATTCCAATCTTGATATAGTTTTCTTCATATAGTCCAGATTCTTTGTATGATAAAAGGATACAACTGTAAGTACACCTTTCTTGATTTTAAATCATGCAGAATCCCCTTGTTCTCTTCTTGGTCTCTGACCAAGTTCCTTATGAGGACCATGAACTATTCTGGAACTCTCCTTCTTCTCAATGCTATCCATGGTTTGTTACAATCTGCATAGTTAAATGCCATGGTATAGTCAATAAAATGCAGATAAACATCTTTCTGGTATTCTCTGCTTTGAATGTTCTTTGCAAGGTTTATCTGATGTCAGCAATTATATTCATTGTCTGATATCCTCTTTTGAATCTGGCTTGAATACTTTTTAATATCTTCAGCAACATTTTATTTGTTGGTGATAATAATGATATTGTTCAATAATTTCCACATTATTGGGGTCATCTTTCTTTGGAATGGGCACAAATATGTATCTTTCCCAGCCAATTGGCCATGGAAATATGTTCCAAATTTTTTGACATAGATTAATGAGTGCTTCCAGAGAGTCATTATATTGTTGAAATATTTCAAACGATATTCAATCAGTTCCTGAAGCTTTCTATTTCACCAATTGAGTGAAACCTGGATTTTTTTTCAATGCCATCTGTTCTTTAGCATATGCTACTTGTAATGGTTGAATGCCACGTGATTCTTATGGTACAGTAACTCTGTATTCCTTTTATCTTCTTTTGATTCTTTTTGCTTCATTAATATTTTGCTGATAGAAACCTTAAAAGGTACAATTCAAGGCTTGAATTTCTCCTTCAGTTCTTTTAGCCTGAAATATGCTTAAGCTGTTCTTTTCTCTTGGTTTTTAATCTCTAGGTCTTTGCCTGTTTCACTGTACCACTTAACTTTGTCTCCTTGTGCTGTCTTTTGAAATTATTTGTACATCAGTTATTTCATTCATTTTAACTAAATATTGACTTTAGTGTGTAAGTTCTGTAGTGACCAAAACTGCATTTTCATTCTCTTTCTCCCTTTTTTTGCCATTATGAAGAGCGTGGGAAGTGTAAAATGTTTGTGGTAGGCTGCTAACTAAAAAATTCACAGTTCAAATCCACCCAGAAACTCAGAGAAGAAAGCTCTGGTGATCAGTTTCTATAAAGATTACAAAAATGAATCCCCTTATGGAACAGTTCTACTCTGTAATACATGGGATCACTGAGAATCAGGGTCAGTTGACAGTTGCTAATAGCAACGACATGCCTCCATGCTAGATGCTTCATAAACATTTGTTGTGTGGATGATTGAGTAAATGATAAGGCTGCTATCCTTCTAAAGCTCAAGGTCTATAGAAACTGATAGATGTATAAACAATAGTTAAAATAAATCAAAATTAATCAAAGGTGTGATGTTTCCCAACCATCTTTACCTATGGAGATTGGGAGAGACTTCAGGAAGAACCCTCTAGATCCTAAAGGATAAATATGTTTGACAAAGCTTTCCAAAATAGGAATGCATTTTTTTATGTTCAATAAACTCATTTTATGCTTCTTAATATTTTCTCTAAGCCCCAGTACCATGTTCAGCACAGTAATAGGCATTGAATGAATGTTTTGATTTGATTTGAGCTTCATCATGCAATCCATTTGTCAAGAGAAATTGCTATTCACTAAAACACATCTCCAACTGATGCTCTTAGACAGAATGTTTTCTTTAACCTAAATTGATCACTCTAGTGGTCTTCTGTAGTTAATGAGGTTTATTTATGAAATAGTTACCATTAGAATCAAATCAAATAAAGCTCATGGATGAGCATACAAGCAAATGGACTTCTATTCCTTAGCTAGCTTAAGCATACAAACAGTATTAAATAATATGTCATCGCCCAGTACTTGGGTTTGGATTCCTTGAGCAAGCCTGTGCTTTTTTTAAATTTAGATAATCATTTTATTAGGGGCTCATACAACTCATCACAATCTGTACATATGTCATCTGTGTCCAGCACTTTAGTACATTTCTTACGACACCCACTTTCCCCTTGAGCCCCTGGTGTCAGCTCATTTTTCCCCCTCCCTCCCTGCTCCCCGGCTTCCCCCGATAATTTATAATTTATTATTATTTTATCATATCTTGCCCCATCTCACGTCTCCCTCACCCACTTCTCCGCTGTCCGTCCCCCAGGGAGGAGGCCACAT
>NW_022111369.1:28694936-28697193 GCF_000313985.2 Echinops telfairi
TAGTGGTCATGCATTGGGCTGTAATCCTCAAGGTCTGCAGTTGGAAATCCCCAGCCACTCTGGGGGAGCTTTCTACTCCCGTAAAGAGTTCAAATCTCTGAAACTCACAGCGGTAGCTCGACCCTTTCCTGTATGGGCCCTATGGGTCAGCATCAATCCAGTGGAAGTCAGTAGTGATGCACGGGTTAAGTATTGGAGTGCTAAGTGAAATGTCAGTAATTAAAACCCATCAGCTGCTCTGTGGGAGATAAAGATGAGGCAGTTTGCAAAGACTGTAAAGATTTCGAACATTCTGTAAAGACTTGAAACTTCAGAAATACTATGGTGTAGCTTTACCCAATCCTATAGGGTCACTGTGAGTCAGAAACAACTTGATGTCCGTGACTTAGGCTGACATTTTTTAAAAAATCACTGCTATTGAGTTGAATCTAATTCACAGTGAGCCCATCGGACAGGACATAGTGCTGCCCTCTTTGGGTTTCTAAGGCTGCAAGTCTATGGAAGTAGAAAGCCTCATCTTTCCCCCTCGGAATGGCTGGGGTGTTCAATGACTGACCCTGTGGTCAGCAGCCCGCATGTAACCGCCATGCCACAAGCGCACCTGCTTGGCTTTGGTGGGTGCGATTCAATTACCTTGGAATACTCCCCAGGCTTACTGTTTGGTTGTGATCAAATGAATAATAAACCCCATAATGCTCTCCATTAGAAAACACTCAGATTTATGAGAGAGTAATAGTTTATGGCAACCAATAATTCTTCCTTGGACTTAATCTAAGTAATTTAACATAGGGTATTATTAACAAATATTGAACCATTTTCTATTTTTTCCCCTTGTTATGGTTTTATATTTTTTACTTAATATACTAGTCTGGGTAGACTAGAGAAACAAATTCATAGACACTCATATGTGTATAAGAAACAGCTTTATATACAAGAGCCATTGAATATTGAGAAAACATCTCAGCCCAGTCCAGATCAAGTCCATAAGTCCGATATTAGCCCTTATGTCCGATACCAGTCTATAAATTCCTCTTCAGACTCACACACCATATGCAATGATGCCATATGCAGGAAGATCACAGGCCAATGGGTGGAAAGTATTGTGGATCCAGTGGCAGTGGAAGCATCTCAGCACTGGCAGGGGTCTCCCTATGGCTCTTTCTGCTTCAGGGCTCTTGCTACATAAGTTTATCTCCTTGTTAGTAAAGTCTCATAGGGAGTGAGCCAGTATCTCGCCTCTAGCGACCTATTATCTCCTCAGCACCTCCAAACGAAGTCATCAAGCTGTGACCTGATTGACAGGCTAAACTCCACCTCTTCCCTCTTAAGAAATTATGAAACTACCGCAACCTGGTTGCTGAAGTTATTGTATTTAAATGTAGTTTCTTGACATATTTAATACTTCAGCCATCTCACGTTCACTTGGTTAAATTAGTCTCTTTTCCTTTTGCTCTATTTAAAGATGGGTGTTATTTAGGGAGCATGGTGTCAGCTCGCCTCGTAGCATCTGCGTGTTTGAGACAATGGAACACTGCCAGGACCAGCGCCATCGTCACAGTTGTTATGCTTGAACCTTATTCAGAACAAACTCTTTTGCCTAAAGTTTCACACATGAATAATTAGTCCCTGCTGCAGGTACTTTTTAAAAAGTCAACCATAATTAAAAGATTATCAGCTCCATTTCTATAAGCCTTTCTGTTTAAGAAGTTAATTATAAAAGTGAACTAATTTTACTAGTACCTATTCCTATTAAATTCTAAGATTAAGAAATTGAGTACAACAAAAATAAGTTATGACATCATCATTGTAGGGAAAAATGCTTTCATGTGTTGATTCTTTGGCAAATAAGTGAACCCAAAACATCCTTATATACTTTTTTTTTTTTTTTAATCTCCGTGATTAGAATTCTGAATTTTCTTTCTGGCCACTAGAGGACTCCCACACCTATCTTGAGAACATTCTGGCCTTCGCAACAGCGATACTTCTGGCCTGCCTGCATATGGCCATCATTTATTCTTCTTTTTGTGCACTGATTAATTCATGTTCCAGTTGTTTATCGCTTATTGGTGGCAGTCATAGGGTGACTTTAAAAGAACAAGGAAACTGTGATTGTCTAACATCTTTCTCGATCCTTCTTTGATTTGAGGTTATCTTCCCCATCGCAGCACACGTGGAGTTGGAGCTGCCCGGAGTCAGAGACAAGAACCTCTTCTGACTTTTCCAGGGCCTTTGATTGATCAGGTGTCTTGTAGCCTCT
>NW_022111369.1:28698382-28700342 GCF_000313985.2 Echinops telfairi
ATTAGGAGCCAAATGCTTCTGAGATAGGATGGAGCAAATGAGTAGATGTGGGGAAAAAGAAGGTGTTCATCTTCAGAGGAACAGATTGCAAGGTCTTTGGTCCATCAGCACAACGGAAGGGTTTCCGTCTTCTCAGACTTTCAGTTAGAGCAGCTGAGCTTTCAACACTGTACCACCAAAACCAAGGGCAAGTCCAGTGCCATAGCGTCAGTTCCAGCTCATAGCGATCCTACACTGGGTTTCTAAGACTGTCAACCTATGGGAACAGACAATCTCATCTTTTCCCTATGGAGTGTCTGGTGGATTTGAACCCCTAACCTTGAAGCTAGCAGCCTAACCCCTAACATAAAGCACCACCTGAACACCTTACTACACCATACTTAAAGTGATCCTGAAATACAAGCAACAAAAATCAAATTCACTGCCATTCAGATGATGCAGACTCATGGGTATCCTATTGGACAGGTTAGAAATGCCCCTGTGAATTTCCTAAGGAGAGGCTGTTGGTCTTGCAATTAGCAAGCAGAGAGGAACCACTATGTCACCAGTCCTAAAGTGACCTAATTCAAGGGTAAATCTGAATGTATCACCACGCTGCTAAGATATTTCAGTCCTTCTCCAAAACCTTCCGGAGAAGTTAGTTTCCAATAATACAACAGGTCTCTCTTCTTTTCTGCATTCCTCTCCAACTCTTCCTTCAGCCCAGGCTGCAACCACGCAAACCTCCTAGCATTTCCCAGTTCCTCTGATTGCCATGAACAGCGGGGATGACAAAGGCGGACTGCTGTACTGCTAATATAATAGCTAGAAGTTCTTCCCACCAACTGCTCTATGGAAGAAAGATGTAGAGACTGCTTCCATAAATATAACAGCGCCTGTCCTACTATGTCAAGCAGGGTCACTATGAGTTGAAATCATCTTGAAAGCAATGTGTTTGTTTGATTACCATTGAGTTTGTTTGCTTGTTTGTTTGTTTCTTGAACATATCATCTTAGTTTGGGTGAAAGTTTATATAGAAAATTAGTTTTTTACTCCCTAATTTATGGACACTTTGATTCTCTTTTTTACATGATTTTTAAAAAATCATTTTATTGGGGGCTCATCCAATGCTTATTAAAATCCATACATCCATCCATTGTGTCAAGCACATTTCTACATTTGTTGCCATCATCATTCTCAAAGCATTTGCTTTCTATTTGAGCCCTTAATAGCAGCTCCCTATTTTTCCCCCTCCCTCCCCGCTACCCACTCCTCCATGAGCCCTTCCTAATTCCTAAATTATTATTATTTTGTCATATCTTACACTGTCTGAAGTCTCCCTTCACCCACTTTTCTGTTTTCCATCCCCCAAAGAGAAGGTTATATGTAGATCCTTGTAAACAGTTCCCCCTTTCTACCCCACCTTGCCTCCACCCTCCAGGTATCACCACTCTCAAGACACTTTGATTCTTGATATTAGTTAGAATCCATGTAACATCTGAGCCAAGATCCATCTGACATCAATAATGATATCCCTTGTCAGATGGATCTTGGCTCAAAGCAGAAAATACCAGAGAGATATTTACTTATGTTTCATTGATTCCGCAAAGGCATCCAACTGTGTGGACCATAATAAACTGTGGAGAACCTTGAGAAGAATGGGAATTCCAGACCACTGCACTGTGCTCATGAGGAACTTGTCCAGACATCAAGAGGCAGCTGTGCAAACATAGTAGAGGAATACTCCCTGGTTTAAAATCAGGAGAGATGTATGTCAGGGTTGTATCCTCCCACCATACCTGTTCAACCTATATGCAGAGCAAATCATCAGAGAAGCTGGACATTTTAAAGAAAAGTGTAGCATCGGGATTGAAGGAAGGCTTATTAACAACCTGTGGTATTCAGACAACACAACCTTGCTTGTTAAAAGTTGGGAAGAGTTGAAGCACTTGTTAAAGAGTTGTATCATCAGAACAAAAAA
>NW_022111369.1:28701131-28702740 GCF_000313985.2 Echinops telfairi
CAATGATCATGGAAGCAGCAATCAAGAGATCAAAAGATGTATTGCATTAGGAAAATCTGGTGCACAAGACATCTTTAGAGTCTTGAAGATCAAGTAAGTTACTTTGGGGACTAAAATGTGCCTGACCCAAGCCATGATATCATTGCATCATATGCATGTGAAATTTGGACTTGAATGCAGAAGACCATGGAAGAATAGCTGCATTCAGATTGTGGTGCTGGAGAAGAATATTGAAAGTACCATGGACTGCTAATAGAACAAACATCTGCATTGGAAGAAGTAAGGCCAGAGTACTTCTTAGAGGCAACGATGGTAAGACTTCATCTCACATATTTCGGACATATTCTTAGGAGAGACTAGTCCCTGGAGAATGACATCATATTTGGTAAAGTGGAGGGGCAGTGAAAAAGAGGAAGGCCCTTAAGGAGATGGATTGGCACAGTGACTATATCAAGGGGTTCAAACATAGGAACAGTTGTGAGGATGGTACAGGACCGTGCAGTGTTCTGTTCTGTTGTACATCAGGTTGCTATGGGCCAAAGCCAACTCGGTGGCACCTGTCAACAACAACTTCCATATAATGGCACTTTCCCTACTCCCTCCCTGAGTGTATGTTTCATTTTGTCCTTTTCTTCCCCTTCCTGTCTCTTGGACTTTATTTGGGGGCAATTGCTACCCTTTTGGTCTTGTATGGGTGATTATACTGAGGGGTACATTCCTTCCTGCACAAGCCTATTGTTTGACTGAAAGGTGAATCCTGTGGGTGAATTCAATTCCAGGATGGAGTGGTGACTAAAAACAATAGTCTCAGGGGTTCTAACCATGTCTACAGACCAATCAATATGTCTGGTCTTCTTCTCTGTCCAGGATCTTCCATTGTGACACCAGTCAGAGCAGTCTTTCTTTAGGCACTCAGTTTCCTTCTGTGTTAAATTTCTTTGTTTAGAGTACTTATTTTGTGGTTCCATGGGCAAGATACACTCCTTGCATGTAAGAAAATGGTTCTATTTCATTCTCAGGTTTGAATAATAACTAACAACAGAATTCTAGCCCAAAAATTATTTTTCCATACCACCTTCAAAATCAGATTCTAATGTTTTGAAAGCATCCATCATTGCTTATGAAAACTCTGCTGGTAATCAAGTTTTCATTTGTAAGTAATCTATTTTTCTTCCCTACATGATTGTTCCATTTTAATCTTCCTTACTGCTTTGCAATTTCATTCTGATGTAGTTTTCCTGGTTAGGACATGGCGTGATTTTTATTTTTGGTTTAGCTGAAAACTTTGATCATTTTAATGATGAGGATTTAATGACAGAACAGCATGTGAGCTGTACACAAATCACCAAAGGCAGGGAATCACCTCACATCCAGGATGTTAGCAATAGCATCTCACCCCTCCAACTGTAACCCAAAGCCACGATCACCTTCAGGTCCTGTCCATGTTTTCTATTTCAGTGATAGTCAATATAAAGTCTTCAATATAAAATTATAATTATATAAAATTTTAAATTATAAAATTATCATTTAAAAATAAAATTGTGCATTCAAAATATGCCTGACTTTATATAGGCCCATGGGTCACACTAACAAAAAAAAAAAAAAAAAA
>NW_022111369.1:28702840-28704165 GCF_000313985.2 Echinops telfairi
CTTCTAGAAGCTTAAAGTCTATTGGAAGACATTGGTTCAGAGAGCGATAATAGCAATTTCACTATGTAAGAAATGTGAATGCTTAAGTGCGTGACTGCTGTTCAGAAGTCTCCTCGTTTGAACTCACCCAGAGAACCCGTGAAAGACAGGTCTGGCGCTCTACTTCCCAAAGACACCATTTTAAAACCCTGGGGAGCCATTCAACTCTGCACACATGGGGTCACCATAGTGTAATTTTAAAATCCAAGGAAACTTCGGGCACTTTTTTCCTGGAAGTCTCTGAACTTTCAGTTCATTCCACTCATTCTAATTGCTCCTCCTTTTACCCCATCGCAGCATCTGTCCCTGTCTCTTCATTTCTCACACTATGTTTCCAGCTCTTTAGCAGGCACTCTGACAGACTGAGGAGGGATGGCAAATGGCAAATCCCTTCCTTGGGAGTCCTCAGATATTTCTATCCCATTGATTGAACAATGTGTTTCAATGGTTTGTTTGCCTCTACTTTTCCCATTTTAAACTATTTCAGCGTAGCTTTTTATCCCGTACACATAGTACTGTACCTGAAACATAATGGGCACAATGGACACTGTACATGTTGTTGGAATGACTACGTGAACGATGTGTATATTTCCTTACCTTTACTCTTAAATTGGGCAGTTCTACTATGCCGTGCAGGTGGAGGTGAATCAGAATGTAGGTAAGGGAACACAGCACACCTCAGCATGGAACTGGGTGGTGCAAATAGTTAATACTCTCACATGCTAACTGAAAGAGCTTCAAGTCTATGTGGATCTTTGGAACAAAGGCTTGATATTCTACTTCTAAATAATTTGACATTAAAATCCCATATATTTCAACTATAGCACATATATGGTCTCTATGAGTGACAATAACTCTTTGGCCACTAGTGTTTGTACTGGTACATACAAAATATACATCTCTTAAGTACATTGGATTTTCTGTCTTCACTCTACAATTAGCTATATTCCATCCCCAATAGTTTATGTAAGGAAAAGGTCAATATTTTGTGTACTATGGCATACTCCATGCTTAGGACATAGTGTGAATTAAATTATGGCTCTGCAAAAAATATATTGAAGATTGAATACCCAGAATCAGGGAATCGTATCTTATTTGGAATAAATTGAAGATGTCTATCAGTTAGGGTAAAGTGGCTGCTGATCACAAATTCCGCACTTCAAAACCGGTCAACTGTTCCAGAGGAGAGAGATGAGGCTTCCTGTTCCCATAAAGAATTACAGTCTGAAAAACCCTATATAGGGTTTCAATCCATCAGAATTGACTCCATGGGAGTGTGTGTGTGT
>NW_022111369.1:28704481-28725253 GCF_000313985.2 Echinops telfairi
TGCCACACAACTTAGAATACTTTTTCCTTAGCAGCCCTAAATTGCAAAAAATGCATAATAAACATTCAAAATGATCTCTCTGTGTGGTGATGTTTTTGTTTTTATGATGTACCACTCATTACCTTGAAGGAAACCCCAAAAGAATGGGCTGTGATCCGAAGGCATAGTAGCATGCAATAGTAGCATGGTTGGGGCACCTTTAAAGATGTCTACTTAAAGCATAGGCTTTTTCAAACTCTTCCGTGACTGCCTGTGGCTTAGGATCCACTTTTCTATTTTGCTGAATTATATCTATTCCAACTGTGTGGATCAAATTTTTGTTTCTATGAGTTTGCTGAAAATGAAACTAACCATTGTAACTATTTCAAATCTGTGATTTTGGGCCCACGCTAAAACATTTCAAGAGGAATGGTATAGGTATCATTAGGGCATCATACTTCTTCTCCATTCCGAATGTTTCTTCTTCTATGGAGGGACAACCACTAGAGTAGTACTCCAAAATTGTGCTGGTACTTAGATTTTATGTCAACTTGATGGTACATGTGTGGAGATGGGGACAGAGTCCAATCAGGTGATCGGCTGGTGATGCCGCCTTGACGTGTGAACTTTTTTATAAGAGAGAAACTGGGAACATCCCCTCCTCTCTTGCTCCTTCACCTTCCTGCTTGCTGGGATTCTGTGCCTGCCTTCAAGGACAATTCCATGTGGGCCACAGACCTGGAATGCTGTCAGCTCCCAGCCATATATTTCTACCAACCTTGGACCCAGGTGACCTCACTGGCTTAGGATCTCGTTGTATCTTGCTTCACCTTTGTGTGTCAATTTTCTTCAGCTACATGAGTCTGAAGAGGCCTCCGCTACGATCGGCCCCAGGGACTTGAGTTGGACTGGGCTGGTATGTTTCTTGATATAAAAGCACGTTGTGATATAAACTTCCTTCTTATATGTATGTGTCACTGGATTTTTTGCTTGTTTTGTTTTTCTCTAGAGAACCTAACCTAGCACTGTCCATCTCCACATCCTCATCACAGCTTCTTCTATCCCTACACCAGCCACTTCACTTCCTAGCCACCTCCACTTGGTAAATTTGAAAGAAGAAACTACATGAATCATGCAGCTCCTTCCACATGTCCTTATTCTGGCAAGTGAAGGTCTGATGTGTGGCTCCAGGTCTACACTCTGTTCTCCTTGGGAGAAACCTGCCACAGCCCAGTGCTGCTTGGGTGGTGCATCTGTCTGATTTGAGAATCCACGACTATTTTAATTTATATGCAAACATAACCGTCGTCTCTTTTCTAGTCCTAAAGCATTCCATTTTTCAATCATCCAGCATGCCATTGCCCTCTATCTGCTGAAACGTGGTTTTATTGAGCATTCGAGTCTGACCTGGACCAAACAAGAAGGGAGCTATTTATTGGGTGCGACCTAAACAAATCAAAAAAACAAACTCTCTTTCTGCCACTGCCAAGAAATATCAGTGGATTGTCTATTTTTGATAAAGCAAATATTGGTTGAGGATCTCAACTGTGCTAGCCCCTGGGGACACAGAGACAAACTCCCTGTCTTCTTGAACCGCTCATCCTCATTTGAGGCTGGCGGGAGAGTGGAAAAAAAAGACTGATAAGAACTACTGGGGGTGGGGGGGGCGGAAAGTAGGGTAAGATAAGAAGATTAAGCAGCACGTCCAGCAGGGAAGTAGGGGGAGATGGGGGAGATAAGAAGCGATCTCATTAAGAACATATGTTTGATCCAAGAATTGAAAAAGTAGGTCACGGATATATCTGAGGGAAGGTCAATCCAGATTCCAGATAGAGGAAATCTCCCCCTGGCGGGAAGAGTGAGGAGTCCACTCCGTCTGTGGAAGAGAGAGCATGGGGGAGTGGGGAGCACATAGGAGCTAATAGATCAGCGGTTTTCAACCTGTGGGTTGCGACCCCTCTAAAGGTCAAATGACCCTTTCACAGGGGTCACTCGATTCATAACAGTAGCAAAATGACAGTTATGAAGTAGCAACACAAATAATTTTATGATTGGGGTGTCACCACAACATGAGGAATTGTGTAAAAGGGTCACAGCATTAGGAAGGTTGAGAACCACTCTAATAGATTAAATCAAAGATCATTATGGTATGCGGATGGTCTGTGGAGGGTACTGACAGTCCCAGGAAGGAATCGTAGTTAATTCAAGGTGAAATGGACTATCATTTGGGGGGTGGGGGTGGGGGGTGTCACACAAGGAAGCAACATTATCTGACAAGTGTTTTTGAAGGTTCTTTCTTGCTGTTGTGTTGAAAATGAAGCTAAAAAGAGGTGTCGTAACAAAAAATTCAGTTAACAAGCTAAGGCCACAATTCAAGTGAGAGGGGATGGTGTCCCAGAGGAGGGTGGAAGGGGTGGGAAGAAATCTTCAGATTCGAGATACAGTTGCAGATGCAGCCAACAGGAGTGCCAGATGTTGGAAATGACTGTGGACTTCCCAGGTGACTAGCTGCTTCTTAGGAAGCCCTAGAGTGGTTTAGTAGAGTCTAGCAGGGAGGACTGCCTCTGTGTGGCTGTATTTCAACAACTTAAAATAGAACTTTCATTGTCCAAATTATTTGGACATGATCAAATTATGTGGATGTGATCTGACCCAGAAGAATTCACTCAGGCATATTCATTGGTCCCTCATTACCATCGAGTGAATTCTGATTCATAGTCACCCCGCAGGAGCCCTGATGGTAGAGTGGATTATGTGTTGTGTGGTGAACTCCAATGTTAGCAGTTCAAAACCACCAACCACCCCCTAGAGGAAAGATGAGACTCTCTACTGCCGTAAAGATTTACAATTTTGGAAACCCACAGGGAAGTTCTTTCTGTCTTCTGGGATCTCTGTGAGCATTCACCGGTCTTACAGACACTGAGTCAGTCAATCTAAAGGACAGAGCAGAACTGACCCTGTGGGTTTCAGAGACTGTAATTCTGTAGAGAAATGTAATGGAAACCCATGCTCTCCAGGCGTCAAGGAGCAGCTTTTAGACTATGCCATGTTTCTGAAGAACTCACTATCTATAGCTTTAGTGAAAACATGCATCCATAAGTCAACATCCAGCTGCATGTTAGTCCTAATTGCTTTTTTAAATGCACACATACATTTCCTATGGATCACATTTGTAATTTATTTTTTTAAAGTCTAATGTTTTGTTAAATCCTGTTCAATTTGAGTCATAATTTATTATGCAGGAGACCTGGGGAAATGAACCATTCCTCTTCTTTTTATATGGTGTTTTAAATAAAGACATTTACTGAGTAGACTAAAGGAAAAGCATCCATTCACATATTTAAGTTACATCTAGTTCAAGTACCACCTTATGAATTCACCCTATGACTGATGATTCCAACAAGGTAATTCACAGAGGTTTCTTGACTGACTATTACCAAGGACAGTGACACTATGGGTTACTAATATTCATGTATTAATTAATAATGATCAGATAATAAATACAGATGTTATATTGTTATCTATATGTTTTATTCGTTCACATTCAAACATAATAAGCTAACAAGTCAAAGGCAGCACTGTTTTCACAAAAATCTCTTGGACATTTCCAAGTGAACATTTTTATTTATTTGCATTAAATTCCCCCCATGAAAACTTGGAGGAGAATAAGCTCTTCTGGTGAAAGCTGCCAGTCCTGCAAACTCTTGACATCAGTTCCTTGTAGCTGCTACGGTTTGGGGTGTGAAGAAACACCTAAGCATTGGGGAGAGGATGAGCTTGCCTTCCGCCTCCAGAGACAAAGATGACCGAGTGGCTGTCAGCATCCCAGGGACAGAGCAGAACGCTGCGAGGAGCCGCTTCCACAACATAGGACATCGTCAGAGGACAGCCTCATCTGGAGATCCCATTGCCTTCCTCCCCTGCCATCAGGGAAATGAGCTTTGAAAAATCAATGTCAAATGTAAACAAATCATGTGGGCTTCACTGGGCTTCCTAGTGTGCTGTGTTTATTTTACAGATATAACCTTTCCAGACATTGGTCAATATGGGTGTGATAATTAAAACTATCTTTCAAATTGGAGCATGACATCATCACAAATGCGGGATGATGGAAGTAAATATATAGCTAGTTTCCATTTATTCAGAATGACAGGAAAATGGATAATGGAATCATCTCATTAGCTAAGAATTATTGTATATAGATTATCGATTTTCCAAGAAATAGATCATAATGGAAGATATTGAAACTATATCTAGTAAGTGTAATTTGACTCATTTGGTTCACAGCAGTAACTATGCCACACTAGTATTTATGAATCCTAGTCACTATGTTTTAAGAGTGAGAGGTGATTGCCAGCTCTCTTATTTGATCTCAACAGCAAAATTTGTCATTTTTACACAAAATATATACATAAGTCTTACAACTTGAACTTTTAAAATATTTCATTTCTGAGCAAGAGGACAAAAGGAAAGCAAACCACCCCAGCGACAACCCTCAATGAGGGACAATAGAGAAAACTCCACACGTTGTTGGATTGACGCTCCCGAAGTATTCCTGACTCCTAATCACATAATGCAAGAAAGAAGCTTGGTTTAAATCATTTAAATTTTCTTACTAAAGTGGTGAACACAATCTAAGTTCTATGGGTACATCTTACATTTGCTTTTATATTTTAGTAATCATCAAACTGGTTAGTGACTTAGTACTGCCTCATCACATATCCAAAGGTGGGTGACTTTAAAGAAAAAACATTTACTGTCTCCCAAAGTTTGGGAGACTGGAAGTCCAAATTAGGTCATCTACTCTGCTTGCTCCAAAGTCCCACAGAGTTTGCTATTGTTAAGGGTTTCTTGGCATTCCTTGGCAAAACTTGGTATCTGTCTTCTCCCCACCTCTCCCTTCCCCATATATGTCTAGTCTGTTCTTGTATTTTTCAACTCCAAATTGACTTGATTTGAGAACCCCTACTCAAGTAAGAGGAGTCTGAGTGGTGCAGTGGTGAGAGAGCTCAGCTGTTAATCAAAAGGGCACTGGTTTGAAGTCCCCCTGACTTGGTGGAAAAAAGATGGGGGGGGGGGTTCTATCCTCTGCTTTAGGGTGACTACAAGTGGAAGCCTCCTCCATCACAGTGGGTGGGAGATGACCTACTTAACATAACCAGCAAAATGCCTGTTTCCAAACAAGGTTGCATTTAGAGCTACCTGGGGGTTAGGATTTCAACCCACATTTCTGTGGGGTAGGGGTGGTGGTGGATATAATTCAATCCACAATATGTCTAATAATAAGGTTACATTTTTGGTTCAATAAATGTGAATGTAAATGATCCTGGTAGTGTGTTGTTCTGCTTCAGGGTTGTGTTAGTCCAGGATGACTAGAGAAATAAATTCAGAGACACTCATATGTGTGTAACAGAGAACTTTATATCAAAGAACAATTATACATTAAGAAAACATCCCAGCCCAGTCCAGATCAAGTCCATAAATCTGATATTAGCCCATATGTCCATTATCAGTCTATAAATGCCTCTTCAGACTCACACAGCACATGCAATGACATCAAATGCAGGAAGAAAGATCACGGGCTAGGGGGTAGAAAGTCTTGTGAATTCGGTGGCGCTGGAAGTATCTCAGCGCTGACGTGGGTCTCCATGTAGTTCCTCCAGCTCCAGGGCTCTGGCTACATCAATGTAGTTCCATGTAGCTTGTCAATAGGAAGATGAAGCAGCTAGGGTGTCGGTCCTCCAGTGAGCCAATTATCTCTTTCGTGCCTCCAAATGAGGTCATCAAGCTGCGACCTGATCGACAGACTAGATTCCACCCCCTTTGCAAATTGACTGGAGATTATGTAACTACCCCAGGGGTCCTGGTGATTGGGAAGTAGTCTATGATGTTCAAGTCCAAAGTTCTGCCTTTTCTTTCTTTTGTGCAATAAAAGTTTCAAAATCTATATCCAGCATTGAGTGATGCTTTGATATGAACCCAAAACTCTAATCATCTGAGATTTTACTAGCCTCCTAAGCCTCTGTTTATTTTTCTGCCTTCAAAGAGTCTATAGCTTTCACAAAATGTAGGCTGGAGTATATGTTGAAACTTGGCACAGAAGATCTCAGTTAATTATAGCAATAAAGAGAAGTGTGAGGACATTTGGGGACCTAAAGCTTGTCTTCCCTTTCAGTATATTATCACAGGCACAGGAAAAACTTCCAGGGAAATGGCTCACCCCTCACTTCCCTTGGGCTGATGGGAATTAATTAGTTTTAGAGTCTAGAGTAGACACTGAAACTTACCTGGTCCTTGCTTGGCACTTTTACCAGTATTCTTCATCTTCTAATTGCTGTGCTGCTGACTGCACACACACACACACACACACAGAGCAGGCTGTAGCCAATGATTAACATGAGGGTACAAAATGCTAGTTCCTTTGCTTTAATTTATGCAACTCAGAAATGTAATTTATGCTGCAGTTTCCCAAGGATCATACAAAATGTGGAGCTACATCTGAAATTACACTTTTGCTTGGCTTCTTTGCTTTTTAATTTTGTTTTCCCCACTCCCTTATTTATCTCTCCTGCCTCCCAAAACCCCTCCAAAGCAAAACAAAAACCATCATTGCCATAATCCCATTTTGACTCACGGTGACCCTATAGGACACTGCACAGCTGCCTCACAGTGTTTCCAAACACACAGCCACACCTTTCTCTTGCAAAATGCTGGTGGATTTGATCATGCTTTTTGGTTAGCAGACAGAACTCTACAAGCACTATACCACCAGGCTCCTTCTCCTGTGATTACCACCTTATAAATCATTTGCACTCATATTCTTACCTAAGGTTCTATTTCTGAGACTGCTTAGTCTACAATAAAGGCCATGCATAGCATCCAAGAGTCAAAACCACAGTATACTTCAGTTCAGATAAGTATGGAAGATGGAAGATAGCAGGTAGATGCAGTAATGGAGGAGATGTGCCAGGTGGCATTCAGGATCTTAAGCAGGAAAGCAACAACAGTAAAATTTAAATCTAATGGCCACTATCCATGAGGACTGATGTCCAGATTCAGTACTCTCTTCTCCTATAGAAGAATACCAGTATAATGCAGAGTTCACCGGGGAAGTAATACTTTGGGTAAATTATAAGAATGGAGATCTAGAAAAAAAAAAAACTAACAAAAAGATTTAGTTATAAGAAATGAGATAGATTAACTTTCACAGCATTAACCATTTCCCCATTCTACTTTCTATTGAATTAAAAAAAAACCTCTTGATTAGTTTTGGAAAACACAAGATGATACCTGCTCTTTTATAAAATTTTTCTAACATACATAGCACAACGGTCAACACTTGATAACTGTTAAGTGCCACTGAGTCAGTTCCAACTCTTAAGAACCCCACTGACAGGAGAAGTCTGGACGTCAATGCTTATCCGTTCTAGAAGGAGCATGAACATGCAATGCAGTCCTGGTCCTTCTGAACCAATTTTCCCATAAGAATAACTGGAAATGGATTAATCCATTCTGGACCACCAAGGTTTTGCCCTAACCTTGCCTTTTCATACAAAACATTACACAGACATTTCAAAGTAAATAAGTTCAGAGTTAAATAATGTAATTAAATAGGAACACAACATTTAAAAAGTTGTTAACAACCACAGTATGGCCCATCCCTTGAGATGGATGAGGATCTGGATCTGTGGACACGGATGTGGAGAGGAGGGATGGAGAGAGAGCCATTGTTTGGAAGGGGAATCCACTTCCATAAAATCAAATGGTAGCTGCTTTTTCAGGAGTGTTTTCGCTTCTTTGCCTTTTTTCACTAGGACCTGGCTGGCTGTCTCTTAAAAAAAATCTGTCTAATAGGGTCTCCTTTGGCATTTCTGTCACTGTTTTCTAAAGGGGTTTACTAAATTGTCATCAACAAGGTCGATAGCACAGTTAGCCAGTTCCTTATCGTGATGATTCTTTTCAAAAAATTCTTTCTTAGGACCTGTGTTAGTCTGGATAGACTAGGGAAACAAATCCACAGAAACTCATATATGTATGAGAGAATTTTATATAAAGGGTAAGTGTACATTCAGAAAGCATCCCAACCCCATCCAGTCCAAGCTTATAAGTCCAACTTAGCCCATATGTCCCACACGAATCTACAGAATCCTCCTGAAACACACAAAACACACACAATGACTCCGAATGCAGGAGGATTACAAGCCAGTGGGTACACAGTCTTTGAATCCAGTGGTGGAGTACGCATCTCAGCGCTGGCAGGGGTCTCCACGTGGCTTCTCCGGCACCCAGGGCTGCATCGGGGTAGGTCCATGTGGCATCTCCTTAGGTATGTCTCGCATGAAGTGAGCCTTGCCAGTTGAAGCAGGGAACTAGATAAGGCAGCTGCACCCTGGTCTGACCAAGAGCAAGAGATGGGAGAACTAGAAAGGCGAGGCTCCATGAGCCATTTATCCTTCTGCCCTTCAATTAACCCCACATGTGTTTATTGGCCAGGTTGGCACAATAAACCCTAACTATCACAGGACCCATCTTGTTTTATTTCAAAACAGTACAGAAACTAAGAAAATTGTAGCAAAATGCTTGGAACACAGCCACTAAAGGTTTAAACAACACATTCGAACAATGCCAACACCAAGTGACCAAAACACGAACTGCTTTTGTTTACAAAAATCACATGGGTTGGGTCGGATTCTGATATTTTGTTCGAGCTCAGATGCAAAATTTTCTCGAAATTTCATGTCGAAATCCGATTATGTTGAGTACTGATGCGGTTGAATATCACAGTTCTACTGTACAGCCAGTTTTGATCCATCTTCACAATTGCTTTATTTAAGCCAATTGCTGTAGCCACTGTGTCAATCCACTCATTGAACCTCTTCCTTCTTTCTACATGTTGTTGTTCACCAGGAACTGATCCCTGTGGATAAAATGTCCAAAACATTTGAGAGAAACTTTCACCATTTTTATTTTAAGGAGCATTCTGGCTGTGCTTTTTTCAAAACAGATCTGTTTGTTCTCACAGTTCAGGGTCCTTTCAGTTTTCTTTGCCAAGATCATAATTCCAAAGCACTAATTCTTTTGCAGTCTTATTTATTGTGTGCAGTTTTTACAGGCATATCATACCATCAAAAATACTATGGCATAAGTCTTATGAGGAGGAGCCGTGGTGGCCTAGTGGATTGTACATTGGGCTATGAACCTCAAGGTAAGCAGTTCCAAACTGCCCACTGTTCTGTGGGGAATAAATGAGGGTTTCCACTCTCATAAAGAGTTACTGTTTTATAAACTCACAGGGGCAGTTCTACTCTGTTCCATAGGTTTGCTAGGAGTCTATAGCAATGAGTTTGGGGTCTTTTGAGTTTAGGTCACGTGCACCCAAAATTACATCTTTGCTCCTTAACACTCTACAGAATTCTTATGCAACAGATTTGGTTCAGACTACATGTCATTTGCTTTCTTGACTGTGGCTTCGATGAGCATGAAATCTGGATTTAAGAAAAACAAAGTCCTCGACAACTTCAACATTTTCTGTTTAATGTGATGTTGCTTCTCGATCTAGTTGTTTCGCTCATATATAATTCTATTAAATACAATTATCCAAATGTTATGATTAATATTGCAATAGTTTAATATATTCTACCAGAATAGAGTGTCAGTATTATTCAACATTTTGTCCAAAGAATCTAGAGTGAATGGATAGGAGTAGCTTCTCAAAGTAGGCACAATCCCAATTACTTAACTGGGATAAAGTTCCAAAGCAGGCTGGAACTGCTTAAGTTGATTAGGTCAAATTTTTAGTCAAAATTAGGGGTTAAGGCTAGTAGATTAGGGACAAGAGGCAAATCTGGAAGAAAAAGGAACAGTGGTAACCACCGAGTGGCAAAAAACCACATTAGGTTGGCATTTATTTCAAGGTTTGTCTTACATACTCCAATTTGAGAAATCACATAAACATCCTATTTTCTACGAAATAAAAACATCAACATTACTTTACTCAAAACAAACAAAAAACTAAATATTAGGGTATTACCAATTAAAGAATTCGGGCAAGATTCAGAAGAGGGCACAGAACAAGGGATATCATTGCTGATGTCAGTTGGGTCTTGGTTAAAAGCAGAGAATACCAGAAGGCTATTTTCTGGTGTTGCATTGACTGTATCAAGGCATTCCAATGTGTGGAGCATAACAAACTATCAATAGCTATGGGAAGAGCTGGGTTTCCAGAACATTTCATTGTGCTCATGAGGACCTTGAACATGAAGCAGGAGGCAGCTGTACAAAAGACAAAGGACTGCTGCAGGGTCTAAAATCAATAAAGGTGTTCATCAGGATTGCATCTTCTCACCATACTTATACAATTTGTATGCTGAGCAAACAATCAAAGAGGCTGAATTACATGAGGAAGAATGCAGCATTGAGATTGAAAAGCAAGGAGGTCACATTGAGGATGAAGGTGTGTCTGACCCAAGCCATGATATTTTCAATTTCCTCAGATGCAAGAGAAAGTTCTATATTGCACACAAACAAAGAATTGAAGTATTTGAATGTTGGTGCTGGTGAAGAATATGGGAAGTAGCACATGCCAAAAGAACAACCTGACTTTAGAAGGCGTACAGTCAGAATGCTTCTTTGTGGCAAGGTTGGCAAGACTTTGCCTCACATACTTTGGACATGTTGTGAGGAGGAGAAATATCTCTCGAGAAAAGCGCCATGTCTGTAAATTAGAGTGGCAGTGAGAAAGAGGAAGGCCCCCAACAAGGGGAATTGGCATCATGGCTGTCACTGTGGCTTCGCACAGAGGAACAGTTGGGAAGATGACATAGACACAGTGGTGGCTATGAATCCACATCACCTAATGATTTCTTTTTCTTCCTTCTTTCCTCTGCCTCGTATATCTTTATCTTAATGTGTGATGATTGTACAATTGATGTGCAAATCCACTCGGCTTCCTAGTCTTAAAAATTTTATTAAATGAAAAGCTCTAATCGCCAACTATGAATATAGAATTAACTGTACATTTCATTCAGAATGCTTCTTTCCCTACAACCTTAGATCCTAGAGAAGGACATCATGTTTGCTAAAGTGGATGGGCAGCAAAAACGATCAATGTCCTCAGGGATATGGATTAACATCATGGCTGTGACAGTGGACTCAAGGGTAGGAAAAATTGTGAGGGTCATCAGGACTAGGCATTTTTTAGTTCTGTAATGCATAAGGTCTTTATGGGTCAGACCCTTGTCAATGGCATCTAACAACAACATAGCCTTAGGCGATGAATAGTTTTTTGCATTGACAATCCTATTTGGGTTTAGATATCTTGACTCATATTATCTTATACTACTTACTAACTTTTAAAACTCCACTGAAGAACACAGTCTGTAAATTGGTTCAACAAGTATGACAACAGAATTATTATAATCCACTCAGATTTCTGTTCAAGGAACTCCTTGAATTTAGGAAAGATGGTATTGTAAGACTTCAATTGCCAAATTCATAGTTTAATGGTTAATGCAAACAATAGACCCCTAATTGAAGGGACTTAATAAGCTCTTTTCACAGTCACAAAACTCATTATCAGCATTACAATTTCTTTATGTTAATGGAATCATAAGTAAGGACAAGAAATGTATAATGCATTGACTCTCACTAGCTCAAAATTGGCTTATCTTGAAATACTTGAAATTCAAATAATATCTTTAAAGAACAAGCTTTTCTAATCAGTGTTTCAACTATTTACACATGTTTTTTCTCAGTCAAGAGAGGTTCATTCTAGTTCAACATGAATTGGTTGCTTACTCCCTTCCATATTTGAGACATGTCAGCACTGTCTTCTAATTGACAGAAGCTATTTAGCTAACCCCTCACACCCAAATAATCCTTAACCTTGCCCTTCTTCCTCTACAATATCCCTACCATTTAATTTTCCCCTTTCAGCATGGTGAATGCTACATTATTTCGTTGTTTTTAGTTTACACTGTGATTTGTGCTTTTTACTGGGGCAAAGTGAAAAAATTGTTACTACTGTTGTCAGATGCCCTCAAATCTGTTCCAACTCACACTGACGCTGTGCAGAAGAATGAAGCATTGCAGGGTCTTCTAGCACATGAAATCACTGTAATCTTTGTACCCATTGTTGCACCCACTGTGTCAATCCGTCTTGTTAATTCATCTATTTCACTCTCCCTATATTTCACCACGCATGATGTCCTTCTCTAGGGATTAGGCTCCCCTGACATACATGCAGCAAAAGTTTGTGTTCAGATTTCTTGATTAATATTATCGTATTCTATTTAGAACTATTTATTAGCCCCAAACAAGACTCCAGGAATTCATGGAATAATGATAGAAATGTTTCAACATAATGAGGAAGTATTGGAAGCACTCCCTATTCTATGCCAGGAAATTTGGAAGACAAGCAACTTAGCCAACTGACTGGAAGAGATCCATATTTCTACAATCCTAAAGAAAGGTCACTCAATAGAAAACTCAACCTATATAACAATATCACTGATATCACATACCAGTAAGATTTTGCTGAAGACCACCCAACAAAGATTGCAGTGGGACATTGACAGGGAGCTGCCAGAGGATCTGGCCAGATTCAGAAGAGAGCGTGGGACAAGGGATATTATTGCTGTTGCCAGATGGATCTTGATTGAAAGTTTAAAATACCAGATATATGTTTACTTGTATTTTATTGAGTATTTAAGGGTACTCTACTCTGTGGACCATAACAAAATATCGATAACCTTGAGAAAAAGAGGAATTCCAGAAGACCCGATTTTGCTTATTTGGAACTTGTACATGGAGCAAGAGGCAGTGGTGCAAATAGAACAAAGAAATACCACTTGTTTTAAAATCAAGAAGGATATGTGACAGAGATGTATCCTCTCACCATCTTTATTCCAGCTGTATGATGAGCAAATAATCAGAAAGACTTGCTTATATGAAGAAGAATGTGGCATCAGGATTGGAGGAAGGCTTATTAACAACTTGCCACCTATTAACTTTGCTTGCTGAAAGTGAGGAGGATTGAAGAACTTGCTGGTGCAGAGCAAGGATCGCAGCCTTCAATATGGATTACAACTCAATGTAAAGAAGACCAAAATCCTGACAATAGGTAACATTGTGATAAATGGAGAAAAGATTGGAGTTGACAAGGCTTTTGTCTTAATTGGATCCACAATCAGTTTTCATGGACGCAACAGTCAAGAAATCAAAAGACCACGTTCGAGTATTGAAATGGAAAGGATGTTGCTTGAGGACTAAGATGTGCCTGACCCAAGACTATATTTTCAATTGCCTCATGTGCATGTGGATGTTGGGCATTGAATATAGAAGACTGAAGAAAAATCAATGCATTTGCTTCTGATGCTGGAGAAGTGTATTGTTAAAATACTAAAAGTGACCTAAAAGGATAAACTGATCGGTCTTTGTAGAAGTGCAGCCAAAGTGCTCCTTATGGGCAAGAATAGCGAGACTCCGTCTTACATACTTTGAACATGTCAGGAGAGACCAGTCCCTGGAGAAGGACATTATGTTTGGTAAAGTAAAATCGCAGGGGAAAAAAAGAGGAAGGCCCTCGAGGAGATGGATTGACACCATGGTTGGCCAAAATGGCCTCAAACACGGGGACAATTGTGAGGATGGCACAGGACCCTGCAGAGTTTCATTCTGTTATGCATAAGGTCACTATGGGTCAGAACTGACTTGATGGTACCTTACAATAACCATTGTTCAAATGCCTTCATTCTTCTTTGGCCTTCCTCATGTCCAGCTTTTACATAAAAAGGAGGCAATTGAAAATGCCAGGGATTGGGTCAGGTACACCTTACTCCTCAAAGTGACATCCTTGCTTTTCAATGCTTTAAAGAAATCTTGTTTGACACATTTACCCCATGCGATGTACCATCTGATCTCTTGCATGCTGCTTCTGTGAACATTGATTGAGAACCCAAGCAAGATTAAATCCTTGACAACTTCAATTTATCATGATGTTCCTATTTGTGTTAGGCCAGGTTGACTAGAGAGACAAATCCAGGAACACTTGTTATGTGTAAGAGAGAGCTTTATACCACGAGGTAATTATATATCAAACAAACATCCCAGCCCAGTCTAACCCAAGGCCATAAGTCCAATACTCATCCATAAGTTCAATACTAATCCATAAATCCCTCTTCGAACATGCAGTCACATGCAATGATGCTGAATGAGAGAGATCACAGACTAGTGGGTGCAGATTTGTGTAGAATCAATGTTGATGTCTCCGGCAGCTCTCCAAGTGACTCCACAGCAGGAAGGTGAAGCAGAGAGTTAGGGGGGTGGGGAGAAGTTCCCAGGACCCTCCTTAAGAGAAGGCCATGGCCACAAGGAGGCACCATCAGGCTGTGACCTGATTGACAGGCTAGACTCCACCCCTACACTCTTAATATCTTCAAGTTGATAAGAGATTATGTAACTACTGCACCATTTGTCCAGTTGTGAGGATTTTGGTTTTCTTTCCACTGATTTGCAATTTATACAAAAGGTTATAGTCCTTGATCTTTGTCAGCAAGTGCTTCAAGTCCACCTCACTTTCAGCAACCAAGGTTGTGTCATCTGGATATTGCAGTTTGTTAATGTATTAGGCTAGATTGTCTAGAGAAACAAAATCAATGAAGCTCTTATATACCTAAGAAATAATTATGTATCAAGGATTAAATTTATATCAAGAAAGCATCCCTGTCCAGTGCATCTCAAGCCCATGGGACCAGAGCCAACCAGAGCCCTTTCCAAACTTATGGAGCCAAAGGCCAATGACATGGAGAAGTGACGCAGCATGCCGAGATCATCGGAATCCACTCGTGGATTCTTTGCTATCATCTCATATCTTTTGTGATAGATCTTTTCCTCCCTCCCTCTTCAGCAGTGTGTTATGTAAGTGTGGGGGAATTCATTCTTGCCTTCCTTTCACCATTGGGTCAAAGGTGGTCTTAAACATTGCTATCAGTCCTCTGATGTCGGGATAGAGTTATGGTATGCAGTGGTCTCATGTTTGTGCTCAGTGGAGCTTCTGACCAAAGTGAGTTGGAAAGTAATTTTTTTGTAGTGCTGGTTTTGAAGTTTGTTTGTTTGTTTGTTTGTTTAATCTATTCTCTAAATATTTCCTGATTTGCAAAAACCCTTACCTCTCCTCTATTCTGATGGAGAGTTTGGTGGGATAGAGTATTTTCAGGTTAGCATTATTCTCCTTCAACTTTTGGAAGATGCTGTTCTATTCTCTCCTCTTCTTGGTTTCTGCTAAATCTGAGCATATTCTTATCCTTATAGGTGACTACCTTTGTTTTTCTAGCTGCTCTTACAATTTTCTCCTTTTCCTCAAAATTGGATAATTTGACAACTATACGCCTCAGTGTGTTCTTCTTGGTGTCCTATCTGCCTGATGATTGTCTGATTCTCCACCATTAAATTGGGAAGTTTTCTTCCAGGAATTCTCTTGCTACCTAGGCTGTTGATTTTTTTTATTATGTCTTTCTCCGGCAATCTGATTATTCTAATAGTGTTCCTTTTCATAGCCTTACTTGTTGTTCTCAGGTTTTCTTCAGCTTATTTGGTTATCTTGTTTGTCTTTTGTGTTTGTTTAATTCTACTTGGCTATATTCAAGGTCACTGATATGATTCTCCCCCTCTTGCAGTCTGACGGTAAGGTCCTTTGTATTTGCTCTGCTTCTGCTGTGTTTTCCCTTAATTCTTGTATTTCCCTTCGGTAAGGGGACTCTGTCCTCTCTACTTTTTTCATCATTTTTTGTATTGATTCCCTAATATCCTGTATGACTCTAAGCATCAGACTGAGGATTTCATTCTGTTGTGGTTCAAAGTCTGGCTCTTCTCTGCACATCACTAGGTTCAGGTCCTCCTCAGACATTGCGTTTTGTTTCTCTTGCTTTATTGCAGTGGCTGCTAATGTGAGTTGTTATCTGCGTGGTGTTTTGATGGAGCTCGGCGCCATTTTCCTTGGAGTCCAGGAACCCTGTGAATTCTTTCTCAGAGGTAAGCAAGGATGAGTCTAACATCTATCTGGATCCAGCCATGCTGCAGTTTCAAGCTGCGTCTCCTTCTCACTGGTGTTAACTCTCTAATTAGAATGATTCTAACACCTTATTAGAGCCCACTGTGCTGCAGGATCTTGCTGTGTCTCTATCTCACTGGGGTTTTGCTATCTTCCTGGGCAGCAGGGATTCTCTACTTGAGGAAGCGGGAGGTAAAGGCCCCAGAGTGTTCAGGCAGCACAGGGTGTTGACATGAGGAATCCATGCAGCAAGGGCAGGGGTGGAGGTAGAACTGTGAAACACAAAGTGCTGATGGGGTGGTGGTGAGTTGGGGGGACAAGGGGAAAGCAGCTTAAGCAGGTGGAGGCCGTAGCTGCCAGCCCTGTGAAAGTCTGGGAGGGTGATGCAGGTGGATGTGGCCCTGAGATCAGCTCACACACCACTGCAGCCTGGCTGAGCACTTGGTAGGGCCAGGGCAGGGTAACTTCAGATTAAAGGTCTGCCCGTGTGCTTATATAGACCCCTGGGGTGCCAAAGACCCCAATGCAAGTCCCACACCCCTACTCAACCTCCCTATTCCCAAAGTGACAATCACCTGTAGAGCTCCTGATGCAGTTACCTCTACTTCGTGGCCATCTTCCTCAGAGTGTATTCTTCTGTTTTGTTTTTCTAACTGTTCTGTTTGAGTAAATGCCTCTTGCTCTATGTAAAAATTCTGCATGAAAACAATGAAATATCCTGGAATTTCCATTCTTTGCAATGCTATCCATAATTTATGATTCATAAAATTAAATGCCTTTGCACAGTTAATGAGAGACAGTAAATATAGGTGTTCTCTGCCTTCATCAACATGCATCTGATAATCAGCAATGATATCCTTCATTCCAAATCTTCTGAATTGACTTGAATTTCTGCCAGCTCCCTCTGGCTATACCGCTGAAATCACTTTTTAAATATCTTACGCAAAAGTGTGCATGTGTGTGATGTTAGTGATAGTGGTCAACAACTTCTGGACTGTTTCTTGACCATTGTTTGGTATTGGCAAGTGTATAGATCTCTTCCAGTCGGTTGGCTCCCAGAGATCTGAGTACGGACAAGTGAGCCCCTGCAGTGCTGCCTCAGTTTTCTGTACCATTTAAGTTGGCATTCCACCAATTCTTGGAGTCTTGTTTTCACCTAATATCTTCAGGGTCTCTTATACTTCTCGTTAAGTACCATTAGTTCTTGACCATATGCTGCCCACTGAAATGGTTGAAAATGATGCCCTGTTCCCATCTTCTTTTGATACTTCCTGCATCATTAAATATTTTGCCCATAGAATCCTTCAATATTGCAACATAAACTTATTCTTTTTTTAAAGTTTCACAGTTTGAGATATGCTGTTTCCTTTCCTGTGTTTTTCTAACTCCAAGATTTTGCACATTTCGTTATGATGCTTTAGTTCATCTTCTCAAAAATACTGTACATTGTGGGCTTCTATTCAACTCTTTAATTTCATTATTCTTTCTACTTTCAACTCCTGCGTATTTGTGATATCCATTTACAATGTAGATATCTTTAGAATATTTTAGCAGAAAATAGTTTTATGCTGCGCACCCCACACACACACCCAAAACTCACAACAGATAGAAGACTTAAAGAAGAAGTACACCCTTAGCTGTCTGAAAAAGAGTAATACCTGGCCCACCCTTACTTTAAGTCTACCAGTTGTCCCAGCTATGATTTCTTCTAGGAGTTAGATGTTTCTGTACAGCTTTTATTCAGCTGTGTGTGCTGTTTCCATGAATTGGTTTGCTTCTTTAACCAGTTAACACAGAAAAACTAAAATCAAAGCCGAGAGTCCAGATAAGTGAATATTTACAGAATGAAAGTCAAAACTGTTCATTACAGAACAGAGGGAGTTCTATTATTCCATTTATAGAAAGAGGCAGAAAGCTAAATTAATTTCTTCTAAAATTGAAGCTTATGTTACATGGTCATTTAGACTGAGCTCATAGAAATGAAGTTGACAGCTAAATTATAGTCAAAAGTCACTGCTAAATACTGATCTCATAGCCTTTACTCATCGATCTATGCATGGAGCTATTTCTGTGTTTGATGCATAAATCTGATGATGCTGACTCTATCCAAGTGGAACTCCTATGAAGCCTGGGAAATCAATGGAAGGATTGTACGCAGAAAATATTCATAAAGGTATGAAAGCTAGGTGGGGCTTTGAGCCCTTGGAAGCACAGCAGACTTGAATTGGTCTTCTGATTTTTTGTCAATTAAGCCTGACTAGCACGGCAGTAAAGAGCCTTGGTGATACAGTGGTTAAAGAAGTAGGCTGTTGTGTTAGGCAGGTGAGATAGTTAAAGTTTATTTTGCCAACCTGGCTGATAAACACATGTGGGATTAATTGAAGGGTGGAGGGATAAATGGCTCAGTGAGCCTTGCCTTTCTAGTTCTTAGGTCTCTTGCTTTCTTATGGTCGGACCAGGGTGCAACTGCCTTAGCCAATTCCCTGCTTCAGCTGGCAAGTTCCACTTCCTGTGAGACATCCCAGAGGAGAAACCACATGAACCTATCCCGATGCAGCCTTCGGTGCTAAAGCAGCCGTGTGGAGACCCCTTCCAGTGCTGAGATGCTTACATGCTCACTGATTCAGCTTTCTTCCTGCAGTCAGCGTCATAGCGTCTGTTTTGTGAGATAGAGGAGGACTTTGTGGATTGGTGTCAGACATATGGGTTAATGTTGGACTTGTGGGCTTGGGCAGCACTGGGTTGGGATGCTTTCTTAACATACACTTACCCTTTATATAAAACTCTCTCTTATGCATATGAGTTTCTATGAATTTGTTTCTCTAACTTACCCACACTTACACAGCAGGGTTCTCTAGAGAAACGAAACCAGGACACTTATGATTTCATACATATATATATGGATATGTTTATACAGTGAGAAGCAATATAACAGCTAATTAGGCCACATAGCAGTACAGAGGGTTCAGTTCAACTCATGTCTGTGGAACATTTAATATACTGGAAGTCCTTCAACTTCTGTGGGCTGCTGAATACAAGGTCTAGGAGGCAGATAGCCAAGTCATCCCTTGGGTGAGACAAGCAGGGTGGGTCACCAACAGTCAGTAGCTCAGGAGCTTAGCAAAGCAGGCCAGATGGTATATCAAATGTAAGGAATGCAAAGTGACAGGATCCACCAGCCTCAAACTCAAGCGATGTACACACCAGCAGTGTGGCAAAGCAGGTCTCTAAGGAGTCTCAAGGCTCTAGCGACATGATCAATGAGTTGGCCTGGCACACAGGTAGTGTAGCTCACAGACTGAGGCAGAGAACTAGCTAAACCAGCAGCCTGTATGTTCTAGCATGCTCCAATCACCAGAGAGCAAAAGAGAGAAGAGACGGGCCTTGCAGCCATTTATCTCTTTGCCCTCTAGTCAAACTTCAATCTGATTAATCCCACATATCCCTATTGGTAAGCTTGTCACAATCAACCTACCTATCACAGCTGTTAACCCAAAGGTCAATTGTTCAACTCTACCAGTTTCTTTAAGGGAGGAAGAGGTGGGTTTTTTGAAAACCATATGGGGCCTGTCTACTCTGTTCCATAGGGTTGCTCTGAGTCAGAAGTGAGCCCAGAATAAGGGTTTGGGTTGGGTTGGTAAAGCATAAGAGTAGACAACGTTCCTGCCATACATGTAAAGATTAAATGATCCTCTTCTAACCACCGAATGAGAACACACGGGCAGCTTTTCTTCAACTATTGCAAATACATGGTTGGTTAAGTTCAAAGAAATAATATGTAAACCAACCAAGGAGAATCAGATGGCCTAGCAATATCAGCCTAATTATATCACTTTTAATTTTTCTTTTTAATCCCTTACCTGCTTAGCGGAAAAGCTAGATGTAACAAATAAAAACATAGAACACCCAACTGAATTTGAATTTCAGATAACAATTGCTGTCAAATCTGTGCCTGCTGTCCTCCATTAGGTATTCAATATTGATATTTTGGAGTAGTCTGCAAAAGCTGTCTTCCAAAGCACCTCAAGATAGAATCAAACCTCCAACCTTTCAGTTAGCAAAATTTTAGGAAAACATATAATAATGTTTTTATGGAAGTATGCACACAATATTTGGAACATAATATACTATAATATGATTCATTATTTATTTGAAATTGAAATTGAACTAGGGTCTTGTATTTTATCTCACGATTCTTTTTTTTTAATCTGGTGATTCTTAGTAAATCGTGGGAAATTGAAATGGGGAACATTTCATATGAAAATATTAATTTTTAATGAATAAGTTGGTACTAATTGTACAGCCAGAGAGCTCCTTAGAGGTGAGGATAGTAAGACTTCATCTCACATACTTTGGACGTACTGTCAAGAAAGAACAGTCACTGGTGAAGGACATCACACTTGGTAGAGTAGAGAGGCATCAAAAAAGAGGAATACCATCAATGAGAAGGATTGTGCACAGTGACTGCAACAAAGGCCTCTACCCTAGGAACAATTGTGAGGATTACACAGGATCAGGAATGTTTTGTTCTATTGTGAATAGCGTTGCTATGGTTTGGAACTGACTCAATGGCACTTAACATCAATAAATACATCTTCCACGCTATCATAGATCTAATAAGACCAATTTGGTATTTCTTGCACAGATTTAAATGTTCAGTATATATGGGGAAAGCAGTCTAAAATAATAAAATATTTTGGAATAAGTGACACTATTTCGGAAAGCAATCTTACAAGATCTAGCTC
>NW_022111369.1:28725883-28729557 GCF_000313985.2 Echinops telfairi
TTTAAGTCATGCAACATTCCCTTGTTCTGTTCACACAACTTCCTCTTGATCTATGAAGAAGTTCTGAAGGAATACAATGAGGTATTCTGGAATTCCCATTCTTCTCAAGGTTATCTATAATTTGTTATGATCCAGACCATCAATTGACTTTGCATAGTCAATAAAACACAAATAAACATTTCTTTCATATTTTGCTTTCAGACAAGATCCACCTGACATCAGCAATGATATCCCTTGTTCCACATCATCTTCTGAATCCAGCCTGAACCTCTAGCAGCACCTTGACAATGTGCTGCTTCAACCATTGTTGGAGGGTCTTCAATAAAATTTTATTTGTGTGTGATAGTAATGATATTGTTCTATAATTTGAACATTCTTTTGGGGTACCTTTCCTTGGAATGGGTACAAATATGGATCTCTTCCCATCATTTGGCCAAGTAGTTGTTTTCCAAATATCCTGGAACAAACAAGGTAGTGCTTCTAATTCTAGTGATTCATCAATTGATTGAAACATTTCAATTGGTATTCCATTTATTCATGGGACCTTGTTTATAGCTAATGTTTTCAATGAAACTTGAACTCTTTTGGTACCATGGATTCTTTCTCATATGCTACCTCTTGAAATGGTTGAATGTCAACTAGTTCTATTTGGTACAGTCACTCTGAATCCTTTCCATCTTCTTTTGATGCTTCCTGGAATGTGCAATATTGTGACTTGAGACTTGAATTGTTTTTTAGTGCTTTCATTTTAAATAAGCTGGATAATTTATTCCATTTTAGTTTTCTAACTCTGTTTTGAAATTTTCAGTATAATATATTACTTTGTCTTCTGGAGTTTTACTTTGAAGTTTTCTGTTCATCTCTTTGACTTCTATTTTCTATTTGCTTTAGCTACTCTACAATTAAGAGCAAGCTCAATGGACATCCACTTGCTCTCTTCAGGTAAGATGTTCTTAATGTCCTTCCCCAGCTCATCAGATCTGCTGTCATTAGTGTTCAATTCACCAAATCTGTTCTTGAGACATTCTCAAAATTCTGGTGGGATATTTTACTCTTGTGGACTTGTTTTCACTTCCTTTAGCATCCATCTGAATTTACCTAAAAGCAACTGATGGCCTTTCCTACCATCAACCCTTGGACTTGTTTTGGCTGCTAATATCAAGCTTCTTCACAGTCTCTTCAACTCATTCAGTGCCATGGAATGTAGGCCAACCCATAGCAACCCAATAAGACAGGGTAGAACTTTCCCAGTGAGTTCCTGAGATAGCAATTCTTTATGGGAGTCAAAAGCACCATTTTTGTCCTGTGGAGAACTGATGGTTTTGAAATGCTGACCTTATGGTTAGCAGCCTAACACATAACCATTACACCACCAGAGCTCCTCTTCTCTTCCCATAAATGCAGTAAATTTGATTTTGGTGTATTACAGCTGGAGAAGTCCACGTGTACAGTAGTCTTTTGCATTGTTGAAAAAAGGTATTTGCAACAAGTCATTAGCCTTGCAAAACTCTCTCATGCAATATTTAGCTTCATTTCCATCATTAAGACTCTAATTTTCAAAGACTCTCCCTTCTTCTTTGTGTCTAAATTTGCATTTCAATGGTCAATAATTATGAATGTATCTTTAGTGCATGTTCGATCTATTTCATACTGAAGACATTGGTAGAATTTTTCACTTCCTTCATCACAAAGTTCTGTGTTTGGTACATAAATTTGAATAACAATTGTATGACTGGATTTCTTTGAATGTAGATACATATCATCCTATCACAGAGAGCATTTGACTTCAAGATGGATCTTGAAATGTCCATTTTGACAATGCAAGTACAGCTATTCCTCTTGAATTTGTCATTCCTGGAGTAGTAATCCCTGTGATTTTATATTAATAATGGCCAACACCCATCTATTTCAATTCACTAGCACCTACAATATCAATCCCTATGCGTTCCATTTCTTTTCTTTTTTTTTTGCGTTCCATTTCATTTTTGACAACTTCCAATTTTCCTAAATTTATACTTGCACAATTCATATATTCCAAGTTATGAGTATTAACTGATTGTCCAGCTGTTGCTTCCCATTTTGTGTAGTGCTTCATTCACAAAGGAAAATTCCAAAGGCTTTGCTCCAGCCACATCATTCTGGTCTGTTCGCCTTTGAAAAGGCAGCTCTGTCTCAGCCATATTATGAGTGCTTTCTAACCTGAGTGCCTCATCTGCTAGCACTATCATTGACAGTGTTCTGCTTCCCTTTGTGAGGTTTTTGGTAACTGACAATGCTTAAATGTGATCCATAAGGTTTTCAAAGGCCAATTCCTTAGAAATGGACATTTTTTTTCCCTTCTTGATAGTCTGTCTTAACTGGAAACTTGGCTGAAACCTGTTGACTTTGGGTAACCCTGATGTATTTGAAATATGGTGACAATGCTTCCATATCACGGGAACCCAAGCCAATCCCAGCAAGACAAATTAACAGACAAGTGGTGGTTCGAGAATTTAGTTTTACATAATATCAGTACCTACAAGCAAACATTCAATCTTCTATATGTTTGATGATAAATGTAGGCCAGAATATTCAAACCTAGGAAATGGAAAATAAAGTCTATCATCTAAGAATCTACCAGTCTGTTATCTGACCTAATTAGAGATGACTCTGGCCATTAGAATACTCTCTTGTGCTAGAGGAGGTAAGCATGATCTTGGGTAGTATATGAAAGCTCCCGACATGACTCAAATATAGCCTTTTAATATATAACCTCTGGTTTGGGCAGATGCACCATTTTGACAGATACAAGTGATTCATTAGGCCACCATATGTCTGTATATTCATTGAGACATAGTGTTGGAAGTGATAGAAATTGCACTGTTGTCATTAATTGACTCAAATTCGGATGGCTATCAAGTATTCATTCTATCAAAGTTACTATTGGCTTATTCATTTATACTCTATAGGGATGAAATAAAAATTTAAATTTCCAAACATGCCAAAGTAGAAATTAAATATACCTCCTAGTTTTGTTTTCAATAAAGTGCTTAAGGTTTGGAAATTAAATATTAGTATTTTTATTATTATTAATTTATGAAATTTCTCAGTGCCATTGAGTCGATGCCAACTCACAGTGACCCTTTAGGACAAAGTATAACTGCCACTGTGGGTGGCTTCTGAGACTAATTTTTACAGGAGTAGAAAGTCTCATCTTTCCTTTAAGGAGCAGCTGGTGGTTTCAAACTACTGACCTCGTGGTTAGCAGCCCAATGTGTAACAACCACCATGCCACCAGAGCTCCTTTCTGAGATTTAGAAAACAAAAAATTATCCTCTTTCTCTTCTACTCCCAGACTCAAATCAACTGAGGGTAATTCAGGGTTTAAATATATTGAATTTAAAATATCAGCTTTAAGAACAAGAAATCTTAGGGTTAAAAGGCATGTTTTATCTCTGCCTTACAGCCACAAATGGGTTTATCTATTTCAGTAATGAATTAGACAAATGTCTTAGTTAAGTTTCTCTGAAAAAAACATAACTGGTAAAGTTGATATATATGACTGGGAATATCACAACCAATTCCTCAATAGTAAGGGGTGAAGGAAAGACTAAGTAAGTCCGCTACTGGAGCTGAAAAGGAATGAAAATTTACCAATAGAATAAAACAGATGGTACCCAGCTATAAAAAGATAT
>NW_022111369.1:28730881-28744935 GCF_000313985.2 Echinops telfairi
GGGAGAATGGGGAAACTGATAACAAAGTTAGATATATAACACCATCCCCACCCCCGGGGGATGAAAAATAGAAATGTGGGTGAAGAGAGACAATGGATGGTATAAGATATGAAATAACAATAATATATAATTGATCAAGGATTCACAAGTTTGGGAGGGTGGGGGAGGGAAGGGAAAAAAGAGGAGCTGATACCATGGGCTCAAGTAGAATGAAAATATTTCAGAAATGATGATGGCAACATATGTACAAGTGAGCTATATATAATTAAATTATGGATTGTTATAAGATTTGTAAGAACCCCCAATAAAATTATATATAATAAAAAAGAAAATTTACCAATTATCTAGTAGACCTTTCTCCCTCTATTTAGGATGAAACCTCCCTTGCTGAATTTGTTCAACAAAACTAATCTTTCATGAGTCTCAGGCTTCTGGAAATTTTGAATCAAAATGTCATATTATTTTGCATTTTACTACAATAACAACAGAATAATAGCTTGTTGTTGGGTGCCATTGAGTTGATTCTAACCCAGAGCAATCTTATGCAAAACAGAATGAAATACTGCCTCATCCTTCAATATCCTCCAATTTTTCCTGTGTTTGAGGACATTGTTGTCACCACTGTGTCAATTCATCCCCTTGAGGGCCTTCCCCTCTCCCCTTGCCCCTTTGCTTTATCAAGCACGGTGTCCTTCTCCAGGGACTGATCTCTCCTGACAACATGCCTAAAGTACTTGACACAAGTCGCTCCATCATTGCCTCTAAGGAACAGTTTGGTCTAACTTCTTCAAAGACAGATTCATTTGTACTTTTATCAATCATGCTATTTTCAAATTTCTTCACCAGCAACATAATTCTTCTTGCATGTTCCTTATTCAGTGTCCAACTTACACCTGGATGTGAGGCAATTGAAAATGCCATGGCTTGGGTCAGGCTCACCTTAGTCCTCACAGTAACATCCTTGCTTTCAAGACTCTAAAGAGGTCTTGTGAAACAGATTCACCCAGTTCAAATGGTCTTTTGATCTCTTGACTACTGCTTCCATGAGCATTGGTTGTGGATCTAAGCATGACAAAATCTTTGACAACTTTAATCTTTTCTCTATTTATCATGATGTTACTGATTGGGCCACTTTGGGAATATTTGATCTTCTTTACATTGAGTGTTAATCTATACTGAAGGCTGCATCCTTGATCAACAAATGCTACAAGCCCTCCTCAGTTTCAGCAAGCAGGGTTGTGCCATCTGCATACCACAGGTTGCTAAGAAGCCTTCCTCCAATCCTGATGCTATATTCTTCTTCATATAATCCAGCTTCTCTGATGATTTGCTCAGCATCCAAATTGAATACATATCGAGAGGATACAACCATGACAAACACCTTTCCTAATTTTAAACCATGCAATATTCCCTTGTTCTGTTCGCACAACTGCCTCTTGATCCATGTACAAGTTCCACATGAGCACAATGAAGTGTTCTGTACTCCCTTGTCTTCTCAAGGCCGTCCATAATTTGTCATGATCCACACAATCAAATACCTTTGCATAGTCAATAAAACCCAAGTAAACATCCTCACAACACGGTGTGTGGACTCTAAGGGAACCAATCCCAAGAGTTAAAAAAAGCAGAAGAAAACTAGCTTCAGGGGACATGAGCTTTGCTCCCATCACATTAAATTTACTGGGGCAGTCACAAAGGTCCATGAAAGTTCAGGGGAGAAAAGAAATAAACATGCAGAACACGGGTACATTACTTTCAATGGGGCATTCACAAACTCCTGCCTTGTTCAACAGGGAAGGACAATAGGCTCACCTTTTTGTTGGGAGAATGGCAATGTTTTGGAAGAGCATGTAGCAATGGAATATTGCTTTGACCATTAAAAAGATATGTACAGTCTGCCACATCTAGAAACTTCTTTACAAAAATAGGTATAAAAAGAAAAGTTCAATTTCCTCTAGCTTACAGAGAAAACAAAAACTAAACCCTTTCTCAGTCAGAAGCATCCAAATAGGTATTGTTACTATTGTTTGGCAAACTGCAGATTTCTTGATGTTTTACGTCAATGAGAATTTTATTCTAACATTCAAAGGCAGAGCTTGACCTTAGAATTTTATGGGTGTATCTTAGAGCAGAATCAGAAGATATAAGTAAAATGCTCTTCTGCTTGAAGTTTATTTTAGAAAAAAGGTAACCAATGAATCACTAACTAGCTTGTGGTTTGTTTTCATTGATTCGTGACTCACCATGTACCCCTGTCTTTCTGGCAGAAAGAATGTCTTTCCTTGTAGGTGATTTGCTCTATTAGACCTCATGGGGGAAAAGAGTTCTTTGCTTTGTGTTTTACCCTGACAGAGTAATGGTTCTTGTCCTGCTCTTGAGAAGTGACTAAGACGATCACTTGTGAAGATGCATTAACATTTTCCTAAAGCTCCCTTTATGAAATTATACCTCCTAAAGCATTATTATCTGAAAGAGTCACTGCTCTTTCTTCAGCATTAAGAAGAAAGATATTAAGATACAGGCTCCTCAGGATACAGAGAGCAACACGAAAAGGAGGCTGTGGATCCATTCTGGGCAATTGTTCTCAGGATTAGGAAAATAGATGCCATGATCCCTGAAGTGAACCCCCCCCCCAAGACTAAGTGTCTTTGTACAGAGACAAAAGCCAGAGGATGACTTTTTGCGTCCTATAGCTTTCTCACACCTTTGCTCACACCATTTCCTTCCCACAAAAATAGGCTCTCCGCAAGATAAGCTGTTCTCAGCAGTTCTTTTGCAGAAGTTGTAAATATGTCTATAAAGGATAATCAACTGCTTCATGTTTATGTTTCATGTTTTACACTTTGTAGCATGTTTACCTTATTGTGATTTAACAATAATTGAAAATACAAAAAGCGAGGCATTTGATTTGAAAGTAAAATGGCATATGACTTTGGATGTGTTTAAAATATTATCACTAAAAACACTAGTTGGATGTGTTTAAAATATTATCACTAAAAACACTATTTCCTGCCAGGTATTCTGCTACGTGCTAAAGACACCACAGGGAACAACAATATGGATCTGAAACCTACTTTCAAGGACCTTAATTTAAGCCTCTAGTTTTTGGATTTTCTGAGCAGAAGAATTATTCTGGAAGCTTGAGTAGGAGTTTTGGAATCTACATTGTTTACAGGCACTGCTATGATCCTGACCCAAGTGATATAGGAAGCACACATTAAAAACACTGATGTACCTAGCAGATGATTCCAGTGAATCATGCTGAAACAAAACGAAAGGGTCCGTGATTAATGTTTTATTTACACTTAAATAACATTTAAATTTTTATTTAAGTTAAAATTTACACTGAAGGACCACAGAAAATATGTGGTAGCTTTCTATATTACTTTAGAAATACAGACAAATCGATTCTCTAAATTATGGGGTAGGGGTGGGGAGAAAAAATGATTCTGTTTTATAGAGAAATTTTGTGTAAGATGTGGCCTTGTGGGTATTCAAACTCTTTCAGACACTCCATCTTCCAACTGTGACCAAGTCTCTCAGGACACATCAGTATCTGTTCAGCCTCTTTCCCAAGCACCTCTGGTTCTCATCCAGCTGTTCAGAGAACAAGCCAACTGAATCAACATGAGCTATATTTACTACAAGTGGAAGACTCAGTACTTCAGATAGCAGCAGGGAATTCTGACATCTGGTAGCAGCAGATGAGTAAGAAAGGCATTTGGCAAATCAAAATGGGTGACAGTGAGGAAAGACAGCTGTTTCGTGGGATCAGGATTAAATCAGGTTGGTTAGGGAAAGAATCATCTCAAATAACAGCAGACTCAACCAACCACTTCCCAAACTGCTCCTTATTCCACAAGAGGTTCATCCTTTAAGAACTTATGCAAGACAACTTGTATTTCTTGATACTATTTCACATCAATAGCTATCATGTAAAATCGAATATTAACTTAGATTACATTTCTTGCCCTGGAGATAGGAAAAGAACATTTCTTTGCAGTACTGAGAAACATTTAATGGCTTTCATCAATAGGATTTCTTTCAATCTCCATTTCTTCTGGGGATTTTAGTTTACTTTTCCTGTTAAGGCAGCTATCATAAAAAGTAATGTGCTCAATCGTGGTGTGATGTATAAGATTGTTTGCTCAAATACATTCTTATGAAAAAGCCCACTAGTAAACTGACATTTTCACTCAATTATCTCCATTGGAGCACGATACCGATGCCTCTGCTTCAAATGTAGGTAACCTATCCACTCTGTCTTTGGGAGCATAGATATGGAAGCAGTCTTAATAGAGGACCAGGGAAGAAAAGTTGTCAATGAAAAGGCAGACGTGCATCACAGAGATCGTTAAGCAGGTTTCAGAGATGCAGCTAATACAGCCTTGAGACCAAGGGTCAGGAAACGCAGTTACGAACCAATGGGAAGGGATCCTAAGGTTATGCAAACGATTATTGCTTGCAGTTGTGAACCAAAAGGTTAGAGATCCAACCCATTCAGAGTCACGGTGAAAGGAAAAGCTGAAAAGCCGTTGTACTCTGACACACATGGAGCTGCCTTAAATCCCAGTAGGCTCCACAGCTGTACATTGGTGGGAGGTGGGAGGTGGGGAGGGGGTGGGTGTTATCAAGTCAGCACTGATTACTTATCCTTAAGGATTAGGAAAAAATGATGACCCTGCACTCTCCTCCCAATCGCTGCAGGCTGGAGCTCATCATCACATCTACTATGGCCATTCGGTCTTGTGCAGCAAATTTACTCAATGTAACATGTGCTTTGATCTCTTGAATTCAGGTTCCATGAGTATTGATTGTAGATCCGAGCAAGACAAGAGCCTTGACAAATTCAACCTTTTCTCCATTAGCATGATGTTACTAATTGGTCCAGTTGTGAGGATTTTGGCCTTCCTTACATTGAGTTGTTATCCATACTGAAAGCTGCACTCCTTGATCTTCAGCAGCAAGTGCTTCAAGTCCTCCTCACTGTCAGACAACAAGGTTGTGTCATCTGCATATTGCAGGTGGTTAACAAGCCTTCCTCCAATCCTGATGACATTTCATATAATCTACTTCTCTGATTATTTGCTTAGCATACAGAGTGAATAAGTCAGGTGAGAGGATACAACACTTACACACAACTTTCCCTATTTTAAACAAGCATTCCCTTGTTCTGTTTGTACAAATGCTTCTTGATACATGTACAAATTTCACACGAACACAGGGAAGTGTTTAGGAATTTCCATTCTGTCCAAGACTATCCATAGTGATTTATAGTCCACATTGTCAGAATCCTTGGCATAGTGAAAAATAAAACACAAGTAAACATATTTCTGGAATTTTCTGCTTTGAACCAAAATCCATCTGACATCAGCAATGATATCCTTTATTCTATGTCCTTTTCTGAATAGGGCCTGAGCCTCTAGCAGCTCCCCATCACTGTACTGCTGCAATCGTTGTTGAATGGTCTTCAGCAAAATTTTACTTTCATGTGAGAGCAATGATATTGGTTTATAATTTCATCAATCTATTGGGTCACCTTTCTTTAGAATGAGTACAAATGTGGATTGCTTCTAGTCCGTTGCCCAGTTTCTCTCTTCCGAAGTCCTTGGCATAAAGGAGCAAGTGCTTCCCGTGCTTCATAAGCTTGCTGGAACATTTCAATTTGTAATCCACAATTTCCTCGAGCTTTGTTTTTGGCTGATGCTTTCAGTTCATCTTGAACTTCTTCCTTTACTACCATGGATTCTTGCTAATATGCTACCTCTTGAAATTGTTAAATGTCAACTAGATCTTTTTGGTACAATGACTGCATATTAATTCCATGTTGTTTAAACTTCCTGCATCATTCAATATTTTGTTCATAGAATCTTTCAATATTGCAACTTGAGGCTTGAATTTGTTCTCTACTTCTTTTAGTTTAAAGTATACAGAGCTTGTTTTCTTTTTGGTTTTCTAACTCTAGGTCTTTACACATTTCATGTAAGATTTTACTTGGTCTCCTTGAGATGCCCTTTAAATTTTTCTGTTCTGCTCTTTGACTTCAGCATTTCTTACATTTGCCTTAGGTACTCTACAATTAACAGCAAGGTTCAGAGTATCTTCTGACATGCACTGTGAGCTTTTATTTCTTTCCTATCTTTTAATGAACTTTTGCTTTCTTCATGTATGATGGTAAGGATTTCTTCCCACCGCTCACTACGTCTTCTATCATTAGTATTCAAGATATCAAATCCGTACTTGAAATGTTCTCAGAATTAAGGTGGGATATATTCAAGGCCATACTGCCTCTCCTGGATTTTAATATTTTTCATCTTCAACCTAAACTTACATCTGAGAAATTGGTGATCCCTTACATATTCAGCCCCTGGCCTGATTTAAACTGCTGATAGTAAGTTTCTCCTCATCCCTTCCCTTAGATATAGTCCACTGGATTTCTGTGTATTCCATGTGGAGATCTGCATGTATATATTCACCTTTTGTATTATTGGAAAAAGGCATTTGATATGAAGAAGTCATTGGTCTTGCAAACGTTTTTCATCCAATTTCCAGATACATTTATATCCTCAAGGCCATCGATTTCCAGATGTATTTATATCCCCAAGGCCATATTTTCCTATACTAATCCTTCCTCTTTGTTTCCAACTTTGCCATTCCAATTACCAATAATTATCAATGCATCTTGACTGCTTGTTTGATCTATTTCAGGCTGAAAACATAAGTAGAACCCTTTAATTTATTAATCACTAGCTTTGGTGACTGATGTGTACATTTGAGTAATCCTTTTTTTAATGTGATTTCCTTTAACATGGATAGATAGAATCCTATCACATACAGCTTTGTATTTCAGAATACATCTTGAAATGTCAAGTTAATGCAAGCTATGTACAAAAAACCAACAGCTAACACCATAGTCAATGGAGAAAAGATTAAGTCAATCCCCCTGAAAAGGGGGACCAGACAAGGATGCCCTTTGTCCTCACTTCTATTAAATATTGTACTGGAGGCCCTAGCTAACAACATAAGGCAGCAGAAGTATATTAAAGTTATCCAACTGGGAGAGGAGGAGGTGAAACTATTGCTTTTACAAACAACATGATTCTGTACATTGAAAATCCCAAATGCTCCACAACAGGAGTACTGACAGTGATAAAGTAATACAAGGTCAACAAATAAAAGTCTATTGGTTGTTCGCTGTGCACATTGGACAAGTTCATGGAAGAGGAGATCTAGCAGACAGTACCCTTTACTATAGGCAAGAACAAACTGAAATATCTCGGGATATATTTAAACCAAAAAAAAACAAAAATCATATACAAGGAAAACTACAAGACCCTACTACAGGAACCCAAAACTGACCTCCACAAATGGAAGAGTATCTCATGTTTATGGATGGGAAGACTCAATATAGTAAATATATCAATCTTACCCAAAGCACTTTATATGTTTAACACAATCCCGATTCAAATACCAACACCCTTCTTCTAAGAATTGGAAAAACTGACCACCAAATTCATATGGAGAGGGAAGAAACCCAGAATTAGCAGAGAACTGCTCAAGAAGAAGGAGAAAGTCAGAGGACTCACTTTACCTGACTTCAACACCTACTCCACAGCCACCAAGACCAAAACAGCGGGGTACTGGCAAATGACAGATACTCCGACCAATGGAAAAAAAGAGAAAACCCAGAAATAAAATCATTAGCATATAGACAACTGATCTTTGACAAGGGCCCAAAAGCATCATGTGAGAGGCAGATGCCCCTTGAACAAGTGGTGTTGGAGAAAATGGATATCCCCAGGTAGAAAAATGAAACAAGATGTTTACCTCACCCCATACACAACAAACTCAACATGGACCACAGACCTATAAGTAAAACCCCAAATCATCAGGACCATCAATGAAGGAATTAGGAAAAACCTAAGACCGTTGGTCCAGGGAATACACAGGTGAACCTGAAATTGACAAGTGGGATTTACTGAGGATAAAACACCTGTGTGCACTGAAAGATTTCACAAAGAGGGTAACAAGAGAACCCACACATTGGGAGAGGATTTTTAGCAATTACACAACAGACAAAGGGGTTATTACTAAAATCTATAATACCCTCCTGGCAAACAGAGGAAAACCGTTAACCCTGTAAGGAAGTTGGAAAAAGAACTGAAAAAAAGTTTCACTAGGGAGGAGACCCATATGGAAAATAAACATATGAGAAAATTATCCTGATCACTAGCCATCAGAGAAATGCAAATTAAAACAATGATGAGTACCATCCAAGATCCTTGAGGTTATCTCAAATCAGAAAATCAGAGAGCAACTGCATTAGTCTGGGTACTTTTAGAGAAACAAATCCACAGAAACTTATATGTATAAGAGACATTTTTGCATAAATGGTAAGTGCACATCAAGAAAGCATCCCAACCCAGTGCTGTCCAAGCCCACAAGTCCAACATTAACCCATTAACCCATATGTCCAACACCAATCCACAAAGTCCTCCTCCATCTGGCAAAACACATGCAATGATGCTGACTGCAGGAGGAAAGCCAAGTGAGTGAACATGTAAACATCTCAGCGCTGGCAGGGGTCTCCACACAGCTGCTGCAGCACCCAGGGCTGCATCAGAGTAGGTCCATGTTGCTTCTCCTCAGGGATGTCTTGCAGGAAGTGAGCCTTGCCAGCTAAAGCAGGGAACTGGCTAAGGAAGGCAGCTGCACCCTGGTCTGACCATCACAAACCAAGAGACCCAAAAACTGAAAAGGCGAGGCTCACCGAGCCATTTATCCCTCCACCCTTCAATGAACCCTACATGTATTTATCAGCCAGATTGGCATAATAAACTAACTCAGCAACAAATGTTGGAGGGGATGTGGTGAGATAGGAATTCTCCTTCCCTGCTGGTGGTCTTGTAGATATGTACAAACTCTGTGGAAATCAATCTGGCAATATTTAAAGAAAATGGAAATTGATCAACCTTATGACCCAGGTATCCCTGTACTGGGAATATACCCAGAAAAAGTAAGAAATAAAACACAACCAGTTGTCTGTGTTCAATGTTTATTGAGGTGCAATTCACAATCCCAAAGAATTGGAAACAACCTAAATTTCCATTGATAGACAGTGGATTAGTAAACTCTGGCACATATGCACAATGGAGTACTACCTATCATTAAAAAGCACCGATGATCACATGAAACACATCGTTTCATGGGAAGAGTTGAAGGAAATTATGCTAAGCGAAGTCAGCCAAGCACAAAGGGGTAAGTACAACATGAGTCCCCTGAGGTAAGTTAAGTATACGTAGCACAGTAGGCATAGAAGAAAAGCCACTGATCTCACAATACACAGATTGAGGTGCAGGCAGTTGGATGGAGGTCAGACCAAACTCAAGGATGTACATGTTAATCCAACACAAAGAAGTGGAAAGAGGGAAGAGAAAGGAAGAAAAGAGGGTGGGGCAATAATGAGATGATGGTGTGGTGGGAGCAGGGTACTAACCCACCCAGGGGAGAGTATTGGTTATGTCTCCACAGAATTGGGAGTGTGCATACAGACCCCATGACGGAGCACCAAACCATGAGGGAAATGTAACCACGAGGAGGAATGCATGAAAAGATTGGGCTACGGGGCCGGCCCCAGTCAAGGCCAAACTGACCCTCCCTAGAAGTACATGTGACAGAAAACAACACTAAACCTACAGGTTGTGGGGAGGGGCTGACATAACACGCCCACATGGAAGCAAACCAAGAAGGAAAAAGAGAGAGGGATGGTCGGCCTTGACCCCATATTGACACACCAAGCCTGGAAGATGACATCCCTACATGGAGCTGCTAAGGCACAGAAAAGACTGTAGAGCTGACCAGAGCTCATGACATGTTGTCCCCTTACTGGAGCATACTGCAACAGAGGATAATACTGGGGTCACATGGCAGAGAGGTAGTGGGGTCTGAAACCCCCGCGGTAGGGCAAACCAAGAAAGGAACATAACAGATCAGAAACTGGAGCAAAGCCAAGCCACAAAGACCCTAAAAAGTCCCCAATAAAGACTTCAGGCTAGGAGGGGCAGCTCCCGGAATTCCCCCAGAACCAGTGGGGATATAATCATAAAGGTCAGTGGACAGAACTGAAATTATGTAGGTTTTTTTCTCTCTCTCTTTTGTTTCCTATTCTCTTTTCAATCTTTTCTTTGGTCTATGTCATTGTTGGTTTGCCTACTTATATAAGACAGGCATTGGAAACTAGTTCAAGGAGAAAGCAATGGGATCGATGGTCCCAGAGGGTCTTGGCGAGAGAAGGAGGCCGGGGAAGGAAGAGGTGAGCAAACAATGCCATAGACGGGGTTAACAACTAGGGAATTAAAATCAACAATAAGGAGGACATAGAGATCTTGGGGGTGTTGGAGCGATAGCAATCTAGCTGAGAGGAAGTACTAAGAGGCAGAAGTAGGGAGAATATGATGGCGGAGCAGGAGAAAGGTGAAAGGAAACACAGAAAGGATCTAGGAACAAAGCTATGGATAGAGGTATAAAGTAGGTGTGGACATATGTAAATACATTAATCCATAAAAATAGAGGCATTGGCCTATGTCCATATATTTATATGGCAATACACTGAGGTAGTAGATGGACTTTTGGCCTCTGCTCAAACCCTCTCTCAATGTAAGAACACCGTGATAGGCAGGTTTATTGTGCCAACCTGGCCAATGAACGCATGTGGGTTAACTGAAGGGCGGAGAGATAAATGACTCGGCAAGCCTGGTCTTTCTTGTCTCTTGCTCTTTGATGATTGGACCAGTGTGTGGCTGCCTTAGCTTGTTCTCTGCCTCCATTTGCAAGTTACATTACCTGTGGGACACCTAACCCATGGACTGTGTCGCTGTAGTTTGAGGTTCCTTCAAGACCTGCTTTGCCATGCTACTGGAGCATATATTGCTTGATCTGGGGTCTGTCGGACTCTGACATCTGGATGACTGTTGATGACCTGCCTTGCTGTTTCCTGCCTGTGGCCAGATAGCCTGAATTGCTCTACAGAGAACTACCCAGTGGCCCTCAAGACTTGAAGGACTGCCAGTGTATTAGCTGTCTCACCAAAGTGAGTTGTACTGAGACATTTGTACTGCTTTATAGATTAATTAACTTTATTTCTTAGGTTATATCTATCTATATAAATATATATATAATCATTAGTGTATTGGTTTTGTTTCTCTAGAGAACCCTGTCGAACAAACACTTTGTTCTAACAAAGTGTCATACTGTGATCTCACCCTCTCCGCACAATCACTGAAGACAAAATGGGTGTATAAGCAAATGTGGTGAAGAAAGCAGATGGTGCCCAGCTATTAAAAGATGTAGCATCTTGGGTCTTAAAGGCTTAAAGTTAAACAAACAGCCATCCAGCAGAGAAGCAACAAGCCCACATAGAAGAAGCACACCAGCCTGTATGATCATGAGGTGTCAATGGGACTGGGTAACAGGCATCAGAAGGCCCATAACAAACAAACAAAAACATATTGTTGAGAATGAAGGGGTCAGAGCAGAGACCCAAAGCCCATCAGTAGACAATGGAACATCCCCCCACAGAGGGGTCACAGGGAAGGGATGAGTCAACAAAGGTGCAGTAAAGCACCGATGAAGCACACAATATTCCTCTCTGATTCCTTGAGGCTTCCTCATGCCCCACTATTATGACCCCAGTGCTGCTTCTCACTTCGGACTAGACTGGAGCATGTACACAGGTATAGATAAGAGAAAAGGGCTCAACAGCACACTGAATCCAGGAACAGGAATGAGAATAGGGATCCCAGAATGTATCAGAAGGGTAGGGGGAAGGAGGGGAAAGGAGAGGAGAAAGAGGGAACTGATCACCATGATCAAACTATAGCCACACACACCCCTCCAGGGGAAACAACAACAGAAACCATGGGGGAAAGGAGACAGCGGTCGGTATGAGATAGGAAAATAATTATAATTAATAATCTATCAAAGGGTCAGTAGGGTGGGGGCAGGGAGGAAAAAAGAGGAGCTGATACCAGGGGGTCAATAGAAAGTAAATGTCTAGAAAGGAAGGATGGCAACATATGTACAAATGTGCCTGATATAATTGATGTATGGATTGTAATAAGAATTGTAAGAGCCCCCAACAAAATGGTCTTTCAATAAAAAAAGAACAAGAACAAGAGAATGCAGGACTAGTGCTATCACTGCTTATGCCCGATGACTCTTGGCTGAAAGTAGAGAATACCAGAAAGATGTGTACCTGCATTTTATTAAATCTTATTTACTGTGCATAGGCATTTAACAATGTGGATTTTAACAAATTATGTAAACAATTCAAAGAATTGGAACTCCAGAACACTAGATTATGTTTATGTGGGACCTGAACGTAGACCAGAAGTAGACAAGCAAAGAGAGCTATGGAACGGTGTGTGGTTTAAAATCAGGAAATGCGTGCAGCGAGGTTGCCTAAGTGATCATATCTATTTATTTTGAGCAGATAATCCTAGAAACTGACTATATGAAGAAAAAGCTTATATCAGCGTTAATAACCTGTGTTATGCAAATGGAACAAGCTTTCTTTCTTAAAGCTCTGAGGACTTGAAGCTTTCAGTATGGATTACACCGCAACACAAAACAGAAAAACCTCACAACAATACCAATAAGCAACATCTTAATAAAAGGAAAAAAATTGAACTAGTCAAGATTTCTTTTAATTTGGAACCATTATCAATGCCCATGAAAGCAGCAGTTATGAAAATCCCACAACATATTGTATTTGTCTTATCAGCTGCAAAACACCTTGTTAAAGTGTGGAAAAGACAAAGATGTCAATCTGTGGATGATGGGATGTTTGAACCAAGCCATGGTGTTTTCATCGTTTCATATTCATACAAAAGCTGGACAATGAATTAGGAACACCCATGAAGAAAATGACACATTTCATTTACAGTGTTTATAAAGAATATGGACTGGACCATGAACTGCCAGGAGAACAAAAAAATCTGCATGGGAAAGAATACAGGCAGAAAGTTCCTTAGAAGTGAGGATGCAAAGACATTGTCTCACATGCTTTGAACATATTATCAGAAGGGACTAGTCCCTGGAGAAGAACATCATGCTTGGTAACGTAGAATGTCATTAAAAAAAACCCAACCCTTAATGAGGTGAATTCACATAGTGGCTGCAACAATGAACTCAAACACTGCCACAATTCTGAGGATGGTTCAAGACGGGGCAATGTTTCTGCCTATTATGCACAGGGGCACGGTGAGTCTCAGCCAACTGGACAGTGCCTAACAAACTAACTCACTGGGGAAGAGAGAAGGGGTTTTGAAGTGGTATAATTATCTTAATTTCTGTTTCATTCGAATTTGTTTCCTCTTCTTCTTCTTTTTTTTTTTCATTTATTCATTTCCTCTGCCAATACTTTTCTTAAGACTTCAAATTTGTCCCATCCATGTTTGGTGGCAAGGATAGGAGTGATATCCATGTTAAAAGGAGTGAGGCCGTCTCCCCACACTACCCAGCTTTCACCGATGTCTCCCAAACTAGCAGATTTGTGGCGATGATTCATCACTTAGAAGAATGAAGAAGGTACAACGTAGGTGCCACTTTCTCTCTGAAATCTTCTGACTTGTTCAGTTATCTTGCCTTTGTCTTTGTGCAAATTACTTAGAATTAACTTCAGTGAGTTAGTGTTCTAAAACTTATTCATTTTTAAAAAATCAGATCACTGCCTTTAAGTAATTATCAAACTATTCATTAAAGCTTCACGTTCTCTATATTTTTAACCTCAAAGACAATTTCTGTTAGTTTTTCTAATATCCAAATCATTTCCTTCTGGAAATGGTAGAGAATATTAAATTTTCTAGAGTTCAAATATTTTGCATAGGTCTTCCTATTTACTTTCCTGGGTTCCACCCATTGAAAATTGGGACGGTTATTATTATGAATGTCATTTTAATGTATGATTATGGTGAAATTGTTTTCAATATTATAGCAATAAAAGGAATTGAAATAACCTAGAGGTTATTTTTATTGTTAGGTACTATCTAGTTGGT
>NW_022111369.1:28745983-28747361 GCF_000313985.2 Echinops telfairi
TTGAGTGACCCTGAAGTTATTTAAAATACCAGCGACATAACTTCTAGCATTACAGTAACATGCAAGCCACCACAGAATGACAAATTCACAGATAAGGTGCGGTGTAGAAAGTATTATAGCAATGAATTCAGAACTAATGAACAGGGCAGCAAGGATCACCTATGGTCTCATAGACTCCGCTAGAAGCTTCAAGATTGCTGGGTGACACCGTTTGCACTAGGTTGGTAAGCAAAAAAAATGGCAGTTTGAAACTCCCTAGTGTCTCTGTGGCAAAAACAAAACCCCAAAAGCAGAACAAAACATGGTAATATGCTTCCATAAGGATTGTTGTGGTGGGTGTATGCAGTCAGTCAATTCCAACTCATAGGCACCTTACAGGGCAAATGCCTGCATCGAGGCTATACTCTATATGGAAGCAGTCTACCACATCTTTTTCCCACTGAGCAACTGGTGGGGTTTTGACACTAACAAGTCGTTAGAGACCAAGCACTTGGCCACTATGCCACCAGAGGTCCTTTCCATAAAGTTCAAAATCACAAAAACCTTATGAAGCAGTTTGACTCGGTGATATATGTGATTGCCATAAATCAGAATCAAGACAACAGAACTGTAAGTGAGAGAGCAGCTAGAGGGTTTTGAGCAGAGGAGGGATGTGACTTGACAGGTGTTTGAACAGGCTCTTTCTGGCTCTGTTGAACATGTGCTCCGTGGCGTCAAGTAAATATAGCTGGAGACTCTGAGAAAGGGGGCTGCAATAATCCAGGTGAAAGCTGATGGTGTCTGAGACTGAGGTCGGTTACACTGGCAAAGGTGAGATAAAGGTGTGGTCTGAAGGTGGAAGCCATACGATTTCCTTGCTGACAGACTCTGGAGGGAAATTTTGCAATCAATAAGACTCAGGAGATGGCCTACGCAATTAGAACAACTAAGCTGTCATTACTCAGATATGAAATTCTGCAGATCATGCAGGAATGTGAGACATGTGTTTGGATGTTTTGAGTTGGAACTGTCTATTAAATGTCTCTGAATAGAGATGACAGGGTGGCAATTGGACAACCCATTTATTTACTATGATGACTGTGACAAATTGCCATAAAGGTAGTGGATTCAAACAAGACATATTTATTATTCTACAGTTTTGTAAGTCAGAACTCCAACCTGCATCTTACTGGGAAATAACCAGGGGTTAACAAGGTCACATTTCTGTGTGGAAAATGCGTTTGTTGCAGAAATTAGTTTTCCGTAGGCAGGGGGTGAGCTCTGTCAATGGAGGGCCCCTCCCACATGCTGGAGGTCACTCATATTCTTCAGCAGACAGACACCTTCCATCTTCAAAGCAAGCAATGATGGGACAAGTTCTTTTTGTGAATTTCTCCTA
>NW_022111369.1:28748027-28757166 GCF_000313985.2 Echinops telfairi
CTCAAGGGACTGGGCTCTCAACAACATGCCCAAAGTATGTCAGATGAAGTCTTATCATCCTTGCCGATGAAGAATATTTCCCATATTCTTCTCCAGCACTACAATAGCCTCATATGCATGTGAAAGTTGGACACTGAATAAAGAAGACCAAAAAAGAGCAGAGAAGAAGTATAAGGGAGTTAGGGTAGGGAAAAAGAGGACAACGGCTGAGATAAAGTAAAAGGACTATGGAAAATAAGCTAATGAGGTAGAAAGATAACCCGCAAACGGCACACTCTTGTAGAAGTGTGCAAGTTCCAAGTTTTGGCAAGTTCTAAGTTCCTAGGTCAGTTCTGAGGCTGAAGACTTCTTCTGATTCCAGTGGCCGTGGGGGCTGACGAGTCCAGGACTGGCAAGAACAGGGCAGGCGTGTGGCTGCAGAGGTGAATGAAGCTGAGGTCGGCAGGTCAGAGTGTCATTTTGGAGGTCAGCTGGAGACATTTTTATTCCAAAAGGCTGTTTTTCTTCTTAATAAGAAATGTCATAGCCTTTACATTTTCATTCTTTTGGCATAATTTTTTGTTTCTACTTTGGTAGATGCCGTGTATCCTGAAATTATGCTTCATTTTCCTCTATCACATTACCAAATCCCTTTAAAACTGTATGCCATTTCTTTGCCTCCTCATGTTATTGCACATGGTTATCTAATTGCCTGGGGAAAACAAACAAGGGATGACAAGCAAATAACAATATCTTTTTCACTGGATTGACAAGGAGGCAAACTGGGGTCGTATTTGAATTGTGAAGGTGATGCAGCCTCTGTTCAGGAAACTGGTGTCTGTTCCCATGTAAACCTATAAAATAGGATCAGTTTAATCCAACAAAGTAAGGTTCTTGTGAGGCTGTCAGCATCTCGGGGATCACCATGTCCTCCCAGAGTGGACTGTATGATTAGGACATTTCCACTGTCACCCACCAGGGTAGGCAGCCCTCTGGCAAGTTAGTGTCTTCCCCAAAATCATTTGGAAAGACAAGCCTTTCCCAAAGATCCAGGATTTCCATTTCCTAGTAGGAACACTGTGCCCTAATACTTATTCCTTCTTCTCATGAAACTAGGGAATTCATATCCACAATCATATCATCACTAGCCATCTTTAAGCCATATGAGTGGGCAGTTGAGAAGAAAAATATCTCACAGGTTAGCATAGAAACAGCCATCCATCTAAAATAATCCTTTTCTCCATTCTCTCATTATTCTTGGTTTAATGTACTGTTGCTTGGCTTGTTTGTTTTTAATTTTCCATGTATTAACAACTCTTACATGATTCTACAGGATTAGCTAAATGCTCAAAGCCAAATTGCATTTGTGGCAAGACACTCTATTGCACCAAGTTGCTGGTGTTGGTAAGTGTGGTAGTCACGTAATTGTTTGTCAATTTGAGAGGATTAAAAGTGAAGGGGTGGAGTCTGGTCTGTCAATCAGGTCATAGCCAATGAGGCCTCTGTGTGGGTATGGTTTTCTCCTGAGGATTCTGGGAACTCTGGTATTCCTCCTTGGAGGTGTGTGACACACACTCTCTTTCTGTTCACTCCTGGGAGACATTGCAGCTGACAAGACACATGGAACTACATTAGTGCCATGAGCCAGAGGAGCCACGTGGGGACCCCAGCCAGCATTGAGATGCTTACAATGCTACTGGATCCACAAGACTTCTCACCCACTGGCCTGTAATCTTCCTGCATTTGGTGCCATTGCATGTGTTTCATGAATCTGAAGAGGATTTTATGGATTGCTATCAGACATATGGCCTAATATCAGACTTATGGACATGATCTGGACTGGACTGGGATGTTTCCTCAATATTTAACTGCTCTTGTATATAGAACTCTTTCTTATACACATATGAGTCTCCCTGGATTTGTTTCTCTAGTCTCCCCAGACTAACACAGTAAGGAATATTGAAAGTACCAGGGATGCCAACAGAACAAACAAATAGGCCTTGGAAGAGTGCAGTCAGAGCTCTCCTTAGCAGCAAAGATGGTGAGACTTTGTTTCACCTACTTTTGACATGTTATCATGAGAGACAAGTCCCTGGAAAGGGACAGCATGCTTGGTGAAAGAGAGGAGCAGCATAACAGAGGGCGACCCTCAAGGACACATATTGGCACAGTAGTTGCAACAATTGTGCAGACGGTGCAGGACAGGGCTGTGCTTTTTATGTTATACTTTGGGGGTGTCCATGCAGCATCAGGCTAGCCAACAATTCACCAATCAGTCTCTTCTCTGGATGCTTCTGTTTAAGTTGCACTCCTCCCCCCTCCCCCCCCCATCGCCACACACACACATAACCACCACTGTACCTCCCCAACCCAGAACAAATTATTGCACATGGTGTCCCTATATGTTCATCAATCCTGGTTTCCAGACATCGAACAGTGGAAAGCATATAACACAGCTTCAAGAGGGTGGCCTCCATTGACATAACACCTCGGAGATACACTCACTGTGAACAAAGGAAAACTGCACAAACGATACAAATCAAAAATACTGATAATTCTGTAAACCAGATCAGGTCTTTCCTGCATCATAGAGGGGGATCTACTGACAAGGTTTGAACTGTTCAGGACAGATTTTTGCCTTTGATCTTCTATACTCCTCTCTCCCAAGCACTCTCAGTGACCACTTCCTCCATGCCGTCAATTTTAGATAGGGGGAGTTCTCTGGAGGCTTATTTCCTATGTAGTTCCACAAGTGAATCTTGGGCTCCCACTCTCATCCATCACCTCTGCACCTCTGCATTCTCACAATTTAGGCTCTGATACTGATCTCTCCTTTGACTCCAGATTATATGGACTCCCATCCTTCAGTGACTGACGATGGTGTGCTTCTTCCATGTGGACATAGTTGACATCTCACTGAGCTGGCTGCTTGTTTGGAGACAAGCTCTTAAGACCCCAGATGCTATTTTATCTGATAGGCAATCACCGTGTAAATTCTTCCACACATTTTGCTATAGCACCTGTATCTTCTGTGCCCCCTTCCTGAGGACACGTATTGAGCAGGGCCATGATTTAAGCATGCTCTTAAGTTGGAGCTAGGATTTAGGGGGAGCCCCAAACCCATTCCTGGATCTATGTGTTTTGTTTTGTTTTTTAATTTAATGTGCCACATATACTTGTGTATAAGGTGAGTTTTCCAGCACATTTTTAATGCAGTTTTTGTGGTAAAATTAGGTGCCTTGGCTGATATTCACATTGACTTATGCTCGAGTACATGCAGTAACTTGGGAGTTAACACATATGTCCTCTCATTCCATAGTTCAAGCATGTCAAACAGAATTGCAAAACTGCTTCCCTAATCAGTCTCCAAACATACTTTTCTTTCCTGGATTCCTTAACATCATCTCCTTCTTATACTTTTAATTCTTGTTCTTTTATTTATCTCTACCTTTCTTTTCACTTTCCTATCCTTTCTTTTTTTCTAATTTATTGATTTTCTTTTTCTGGCTGTTTGTTTGTTTGTTTTTTTACAAGTTTTCCCTTACTTTTATTTATTTATTTTAAATACTTTTTATAATTTATTTTTGTGTGTGTGTTTGTTTGTTTCCCTTGTCCCATCTAATAGGAGGCAACAATGGCCCAACCTTATCCAACCCTGCCACAGCCAAACCTCCTGGGAGAAGACTACTACCACACTCCCGATCCACAAACTCATCAGTAAATAAAGGAAACCATGCACAAACAGAAGTGCTCTAAACTGTGTTGTATGGTTAGCAAAAACAAAGAACTGCACACACGCGCACATTTTCTATTATACACACCAGAGAACAGGTGGGGATCGACCAATAATCAATTAAATGCAAATGCAACACAATTTCTCAAAGACACTGTCAACTTCAAATTATACAAAGAAACACAACAGAGTAGCTCAAACAAATGGCCAATATACAGAGCCATACAACCCTTATTTGGAAGAAAGTTCATGAGAACAACCTGATAAGGAATTAAAAATAATGTAATTTAAGTTATTTCAATAGCTTGAGCAAAAGATATATGAAACCAAGGGAAAAATTAGAAAAATTCAGGAAAACATTACAAAACCAACTGACAAAATAGAAGAAAATTTTAAAAAATAAAATAAATAGAAGAAAGTACAGAAAAATAGTAAACAGAAATTTAGAAAACTAAGATTTCAAAAAGAAACAATGCATTGAAAGTCAAAGGAATATAAATTAATGAATGGAAGGTTGAAAGAGTAAGCTTGCAGACAAATCTCTCAATACTAATCTGCAGGAACAATAAAAAAGAGAGAAAAATCCGAGGAAAAAAAGTCTAAGAAATATGTAGAACAAAAAAAAAGAAATATGTGGAACATCACCAAGATGAATAATGTAGGACTAATAAGAATTCCAGTGCAAGAAGATACAACAAAAAACACCAAAATTGTTGAAGAATTGCCAAAAGACAATTACCCTAACATTGTGAAAGGTGAGAAGATGTGTGTGTACCCAAGAAGTGGAACAAACCAGAGAAAGAATTCATCACTAAAGAAAATCACCACTACATATCTTAATCAAACCATCAAAAACTAAAGACAAGGAAATAATCATGACATCAGTGTGGAAAAAATTGCAAAGTTACTTACAAAGGGGAACCAATAAAACTAGCCTCTAATTTCTCATCAGAAACTATGCAGGCAAGAAGGTGATGGAATGACATATTTAAGATTCTAAAAGAATATATTGCCCCAAATAATCATATATCCAGTAAAATCATGCCTCAATACGGAGAAATTAGGTCATTTTCAAATAAACAAATTAAATTTCTGTGTGTGTGTGTGTGTCAGGGGCGGGGTGGGTGGGGACATACCAACAGAGAATGAATGGCAGTAGACAACCACCTTAAGTTCACATGCATGACAACAGCACCCAGAATTCAGTCCAGATATAGAAGTATCCACACAGATAGCATCATACGATTATTTTTCTCAACTCATTGTCTTTAAGTCAATGCCGACTCATAACAACCCTACAGGATAGGGTGGAACTGCCCCTATAGGTTTCCAAGACTGTAACTCTTTATGGGAGTAGAAAGCTCCATCATTCTCCTAGGGGATGCTGGTGGTTTCCAACCGCTGACCTTGCAGTTGGCAGCTAAACATGCAACCTCTACACCACAAAGGGGCAGTCCTAGTCTGTCTTAGAGAGTTGCTATAAGTTGGAATTGTTTTGATGGCAGTGAGTTTGGTTTGAGTCTTTTGTGCAAAATACCTGATTCATCTAAAAAAACTTGTTTTGTGTGTGGTGAGATTCTTCTAAACCCGTAAGTTTTCAATGATTGGAGAAGATGTCCAATTAATTTTTGTTAAAAATTTGGTATTAACCTTTATCTAAAAGTTGTTTATTTCAATGCACAAACAAAAAAAATCCATTTTTAAATAGGCACCTTAATAGGACCAAGACAAATGGCTGGACAGATGTCAATTTTATGTAGCATTCTAGGGATGAACATTAAATGTTGTTCTAAATTGCTCCCAAAGATAATTTGTCTGTAGCCATGTAATGATCATATAGACCTGTTTAAACATTTCCATATCTATATCTATATATAGCTGTCCTATATGTACTATAATCCTAACAGCATCCTTTTGGGCTTCCCCTCATGTCTGAGGGCTGCCTTTGACGCCAGCAGACGGCACCAAACGGTGCTGACTTCATCGCACATGCTTCCTCCAGCTTTCCAGGATCCGGCACGGGAAAATAATGATGTATTATAAGGTAATTGTATACTTTGTACTTTAGTTCTACCTTTTACCTTTTTTTATCCCTATGTTCCCTTCTTCATCATTATTTCACTTCTCATTATCACCAGTCTCCCTGGTGTGCTCAAAATAAAAAGTAGCAAGTGCAAACCAGTCTATTTTAGAGCTTAACAAGATCTTTGTAATATACTCTGGGATAAAGGTGTTTTAACTATTGATAAAAGTAATTGCTATAGAGCAATCGTTCATAAATGGGACACATAGGAGAGGTGAAAATCAAAGAAACGTTTTGTAAAAACGTATCCCTTCATCCAACAGATGAAAAATCATTTCACTGTGGGCCTGTAAGGTAAAAGTGAACAAAGTCTGGGTGCCACAGGGACACACTTCTCAGCCTTCAAAGATCTTAATTCAGACTCAGACACCCTCCTAGTCTAGCAGGAATTTACATTGGATGTGTGTATGCATGCGGGCGCGCATGTGTTTGTGCACGCACTCGTGCATACGTGATTTAAGGTTGACATGGCTGGATAAGTGTCAGTTTTATGTATCATTATAGAGATACACATGAAATGTGTTGTTCTACATTGCACCCATTACAGTTTAAGAGAAAAAGAATCAATGCATATGAATTATGGTGCTGATGAAGAATAATGAAAATACCATAGACTGCCAAAAGAATAAAGCCATCTGTCTTGGAAAAAGTACAGCCAGAGTGTTCCTTAGAGGCAAGGATGGCAAGACTTTATCTTTGGACATGTTGTCAGGAGACACCAGTCCCTGGAGCAGGACATCATGCTTGGTAAAGTAGAGGGGCCCCTAAAAAGATGAAGGTTCTCAACCAGATGGATTGACGCAGTGGCTGCAATTATGGACTCTAACATAATTGTGAGGTTGGCACAGGATTGGGCAAGATTTCCTTCAGCTGTAAATAGGGTCCCCATGAGTTGGAATCAACTCGATGGCACCTAATAAGATGGTTTAAATGCTAGCATGTACAATTCCAACTAATTCTAGGATCTCAGATTGGAGAATACCTTTCTTATTACCATCAACGTCCAGTAATTTTATTAAACAAGTCCAGGTTCTGTCTATGATTTATTACATTTCCTGTTGACTAATCCAAGACCAGTCTTGGATTACCTTAGAAGAACTTGCAGCCAAGCTTAGGGAACAAATTTCACTCACAATTTTCAGATAATAGAACAAAGTCTAAAATGGAAAGAATAAAATGTTCCTCAAATAGAACTCTTGATTAATTTTGTGTACCCTGGACCAGGCTTAGATTAAGGAAACTTTGGTTTAAGTACTTTCTCTAGAGCTTCACTATCCTAAAATCAAGACATTATATTTTATGATTTTTCAATTTCCTACAATGTTAACACTCTGCAATCCAATTCTTTTTTCAAAAATAGTGTTCCACAGCTTATTTTTAAAGGACATATAAGAGCAGTGGGGGGAAATAGTTAAAAATATTGTCTAAAACAACACAAAATTTCAGAGCAGGACAGGCATATTCAGTTTTATTAGAGAAACTAGAAAGTTAACCCTTAGAATTTTATTATTTCTTGGAAGACAACACAAACAGGAAAAGAGAATATAACATAGTCCTCATTGTCTGATAAGAACCAACACATTTTCTTCTTGTACGTATTTCCCTCCTTTGCCAGAACTTAGGTTTCACCCTCCATAATTAAGATATTTTGTGTAGAAAAACTCAGAGACCTGCTTCTTCATAAAGTCATCATGCAGAATGCTAGCACTGTAGAAAATGCAATTAACTTCTCATATTGTCATTTTGATGTGAAGTCTCTAAGTAAGTTCAGAGAAAACCGTAATGACCAAATTGTTAGTAAGTTATCAGGTTCATAGGTGATACAAGCATTTGGTGGCACAAATGATACAACTCTATTGCTATTACAGTTTGAATGGGTTGGCAGTTCAAGTCCACCAGAGGCCCTGCAACATAAAGGCCCAGGGAATTGCTTTTGTAAATATCACAGCCAAGAAAATGAAGACTCGATGGGACAGTTCTGCTCCGTAACCCATAAAGTCGCTTTGGGTCAGAATGGACTCAAAGGCACCGATGTGATTTTCTTTATTTTTTCTTAAGCTGTAACTTTCCAGTTGTTAGATCAGAAATGTAGACTTAAGTTGGAGTTTCACAAAAAAAGAAAAGAAACTAATCTGACTACCGGCAACAGGCACATGATGGAACAACACTTGCCAAACGTTCATGTTTCGATTTTCTTTTACTCTTGGGAAGTTATTTTTGAGTTTCTTAAACATACACAATAAATTACTTAAAAATCAAAAGAGTCATATTCAGGCTTTCGATAGAATTAGAGGTAGCTTTTAGTGATTCATCTCTGTTCCACCACCTGGAATATATGGTTATGGAAAACAGATTAGCCACATTCACGTTTCCTCATGTTCTATAAATAACCACTGAGGAAACCAGAGAGAGGAGCTATTTATACACTGGGCACAGAGGGGCTCGTGTTTGCCATAGCTGTCCCTCCCAGGGATGATGTGGACCCTTATGCCAACAAAAGCATTGTGTTTCCACTCTGTCTTTATAAAAATGCCCCCTCTGAGGCAGAAGATACGAATCAATCAAAGTAAATATGAGAATGAGAGGGAGAAAGCTGCCTACATAATACTAAATTGGAGTGTTTGATAAGGCAAAGCTAGCACAAATTTATCTTTCCATTTTCGACATTATTTCTACTTTCATAGAGACCCTACAGGACAGAATAGAAATGTCCTAGTAGGTTTCCAATAGTGTAAATCTTTACATGAGTAAGCTTCCCACTGAACAGAATATCTGGTGCACTCAAACCACAGACCTTGTGGTTCAGCAGCTCAATATATAATCCACTAAGTCGGCAGGAAAGACTCCAAGGCAGTGAGATTGAGTTTATACCTACTATAAATCTTATTAATGTAAAGATGACCCAAATCATCACAAATTGACCTACAAGTACCATCATGATAAATAGGGAGTATTTTGAAGTTGTCAAGGATTTTGTCTTGCTTTTCTCCACAATCATGTTCATGGAAGCAGCAGTCAAGGGGTGAAAAGACATCTTGCTTCAGATAAATCTGCTGCAAAAGGCCTCTTAGAGTATTGAAAAGCAAAGATAGTAATTTGAGGACTAAGGTGTGCCTGACCCAAGCCAAGGTATTATCGATGGTTTCATATGCGTGTGAAAGGTGCATGTTGAATAAGGAAGACCAAAGAATCACCCATGCACTTGAACTGAGGTGTGGGTGAAGAATACTGCAAGTACCATGGACTGTCAAAAGGACAGATACACCTTAGAAGTATAGCCAGAGTGCTCTTTAGAGGCAACGATGGTGAGATTTCTTCCTCTCACATATTTTGGACATGTGGAT
>NW_022111369.1:28757661-28786908 GCF_000313985.2 Echinops telfairi
CTACCCATTTCTTCCTTATTTTCATCATTTTTTTGTTCCCTTTCCCCACCTCCTCCCCTGTTCTCTACCATGTGCATCCCTGCATTTGATCTGGCAAGACCTTCATTTGATGATGTGGCATGACTCAAAATAATAGGAAACCATTTCAAACAGACATTAGTATTCCAGACATGGAATACACAAAGTAGAACTCTAGGAAAATTGAATTTTATAAAAAATGAAATGGAGACATTATAAAATGACACAAGGAACATTAAAAGAAGATGGGGGAAGGAAGTAGTAGACAAAATAATTGTAAAAAAAATAACTGACCAACTTTCAAGCATCATTCAAGCAAAGGATCAAGAACCAATGGTACTAATGAGAGAATTCAAAGTGCACTAAGGACTGGTGGAAAATGAAGAGCAAAGGATTGACAGAATACCAATTGAGATGTTTCAGAAAACATACAACACTGGAAGCATTTACTTGAGTATGCCAAGAAAATTGAAAAACAGTTTCTTGGCCAACTTACTGAAATAAATACATACTTATAAACACTCCAAGGAAAGGTGACCAACAGATTCACAAATGATTTAACAGTAGCATTAATAGAACATGTAAAGTAAAAATTTCAAAACTCAATATGGCAACAGGGAACTGCCAGAAATTTGAGCAAGGTTCAGCAAAAGACAAGTAACATGGAATATCAATACTGACGTCAGATGGATCTCGGCTGAAAGCAAAGAATGCCGAGAAGATGTTTACCTCTCCGAAGGCATTTGGCTGTTCTCATCATAACAAATTATGGATACCGTGAGGAAGAATGAGAATGCCAAAACATTTCATTGTGCTTATATGAACCTGTCCATAGAGGCAGTATTGCAACAAACAAGAGGGTATCATATAGTTTTAAATTAGGAAAAATGTACATCAGCACTGTGTCCTTGTGATAAACATATTCAATCTGTATACTGAAGAAATCTGAGAAGGTAGACTATCTGAGAAAGAAAGTGGCATGAAGATTGTAGGAACTTTTGTTAACAATCTGTGTTACTGAGTTGACACAACCTTGTTTGCTGAACTTCAAGGGGACTTGATACAGTAGAAAGATCAAATAATACAGTCTACATGATGGATTCTTCCTCAGCATAGATAAAACAAAAATCCCCAAAACTGCACCAAAAAGAAATATCATGAAAAAAGTAGAAAAGATTGAAGCAGTCAGGGATTTCACTTTACTTGAATCCAGAATCAGTGGCCATGGAAGCTGGTCAAGAAACCTAATGATGTGGTTTATTGAGCAAATCTAATACACAAGGGTCCTTTAAAGTGTTAAAAAGCAAACATACCATTTGAAGGACTAACATGCACCCAGCCCAAGCTACGGTATTTTCAATCCTTTATTCATGTGAAAAATAAATAACGAAAACTGTAGAATAATTTATTCATTTTAATTATGGGATTGGAAACACATATCGGAAGAACAAACAAATCTGTCTCAGATGAAGTATAGCTAAAATTCTCCTTAGAAGCAAGAATGGCAAGATTTCACCCCACATAATTGTAGCATACGATCAGGAGAAACCCGTCCCTGGAGAAGTGCATCATGTTTCGTAAAATAAAGGGCCCGTTCAACAGAGGACCCTCAACGAGACGGGTTGGCAACACAGACCAAAGCAATGGGCTCCGCATAGCAATGACTGTGACGGGGACCCCGACCTGACATGTTTTGGTCTGTTGTGCATCGTGCAGGCTTGAGTAGGAACTGATTGAAGGACAAGAGCAACAAACCTATCTGCAGTTCCTATCTGATAATCCTTCTTGGCAGCAGGAAATCATTTCAGCGGTCAAACAAAAGACTGCTGTCCTGGTAATGGATATAGAGCTGAGTGAATAGCAATCTCTCACTGGCTATATGCGTGTGCAGCAAAAATGTGATCAGATGGGCTTTCTTTTATGGTGTACTTATTACATTTTTGTGTGTGTGTGCCGGGACTTTATGTATTTTGTGATTGTATTACCGGTAAGTCAGCTGGGGTTATTTTTCCACCTTGAAAAAGCATGCCATATATTCTGCTGTATTTATCCTAAGACTGAGAACAGAGGACCGTAACAATGCCACGCGGCTATCAAAATTGATTCTGACTCACAGAGACCACATGACCTGTTAGAACTGTGTCCCACAAGGTTTCTAGTGACTGCTTTAAAATTTTTTGGGGGGGGCGGGGGGTACTAGAACTGCAGGCTTTTCTCCTGAGTCGCCTCTTGGAGGATTGGAGTCATCCACCTTTCAATGAGCAGCGCAGCATAGTAACCATTTGCAATAGCCGAGCACTTCCTCTCCATTCAGACTGGATTTTTAAAGTGCTGAGCCTGTAGTTTTACCTGGGAGACCATTGCAGAGGGTCAGCGCTGGAAGCAGGAGACTGGTACAGTCAACAAGGAGAGCTGTAGTGCAATTTTTCCCAGACTTAGTTCCTTTGAATTTAGATCTTATTTGATCATGAAGCTCTGTTGAATTTATCTGTTAATTCTCATCAAAACAACACTATGCTGGTGTTCTGATGACACCTTTCCAAACATTAGAATTGATGAAAATTTTGTTTTCTATGTCATTTTTGTTTTAAGAAGGAGACATGAAGCAAAGCATCTTGAAGCAGAAGTTGTTAGTCAATAGCTTCCAACCAAAGGATTTCATTTAGACTCTGCTTGTGCTGTGATTAGAAGTCACTAAAATAATACGTTCTTTGCAGTGAAAAACCATACTATATATTAAATTATATTATCCATAAGACTGAGACCTGAGTTAAAAAGAAAAAGGAACTTAATATATTTACTGTTGAATAATTAAAACTACTTTTTCCTGAATATTTTCCAATATTTACTCTGTTACGTCTAGATAACGGCCTCAAAAAAATTCCCAGGTTCTTCTAAAATACACTTTCATAATTAATTTTACATAATATTTTCCTAATACTGTCTCTTTACCCTCTGATCTAAGCTGAAAAAATCTTAGTGTTTCAATTTCGCCAACATATTTTTGCTATTTTTTCTAACTTTTAATGATCTGGGTGTTAAACCAATAAGCACTGAGAATTATATTTCTAGAATAAGATTTTCTCAGAAGCATCTCAGCTCTAAGGCTGCTAATGGCAACTTGATTGATGAGTTCCACTTCCAGCAACTCTTTCTCTACCATTTCATTTGTAGTGTCATGGTTCTATAGAGCATGGTGCATATTTCTATTTCAGAATTACAACTACTGTATTTAAACCTATTAGGGTGTGAGAAGTCCAAGTTGCATTGGCAATGGGGAAAAATTCAATTAATGGATACTAATTAAGATCCTTCAACAAATGGATGGAGTTCTGAAAATTTACATTTGCAAATGCTAAGAAATCTGGAAGACAGCTACCTGGTCTGCCAACTGAAATAGATCTTTAATTATGCCCATTCCAAAGAAAGGTGACCCCTGAGAATACATCAATTATTGAACAATATCATTGTTATTGAAGAAAAATAAAACTTTTCTGAAGATAATTCAAAAATGATAATAGTGATACATTAATCAGCAGGGAACTGCCAAAAATTCAAGCTCGATTCAGAACAGAATGTGTAACAAAATATACCTTTCCTAATATTAGCTGGATCTTATCTGAAAGTAGAGAGTACCTGAAAGATATTTAAGTAAACATCTTGTGTTTTATGGATTATGCAAAGGCATTCAACTATGTGAATTAGAACAAATTATGGATAATATTTTAAACAATGGAAATTCCAAAATTCTTGGTGTATGTGTACATTATGCACAATGTTTACATTCTGAACACTTAATTGTACCTGTACCTAAGGGGACACAAGGGTTATGAATGGTTTAAAATGTCCAAAGTTGGAGACGTTATCAGAAAAGACCAGTCTCTGAAGAAGGATGTCATGCTTGATAAAGGGGAGGGCCAGCAAAAAAGAGGAAGGACCTCAACGAGGTGGATTGACACACTTGCTGCACTGATGAGGCTAAACATAAGAACAATTGTGAGGATGGCGCCGGACCTGGCAGTGTTTCCTTCTGTTACACACGGGGCCACTATGAGTCTCAAACAGCCCAACAGCAACTAACCACAACACTATGACTTTAAATCAGGAAAGTTGTTTATCAGCGTTGTATTCTTTTATCACACTTATTCAATTTGTATGCTGATCAAGTAAACCAAGAAGCTGGACATCTTCCAGAAGCTGACTTTCAGTAACTGCCTCCCAAGTAAAATGATAGGTTCAGTATTTTTAAAATGTGGTATCTGGATTATAGAGAGACTCCTTAACAATCTCAGAACTTCAGATGACATGATCGTGTTTGCTGAAAGTGAAGAGGATAAGAGAAGCCCACTCCTCATTATAAAGAAAGCAAGAAACATTCACATGTAGAACCAAAAAGTTAAACCCTAATAAAAGCAGAAGTTTTTGAAGTTGACAATAATTACATTTAACTTGTGTCAACAATCAACGGCCATTGACATATCAGTTAAGAAATCAAATACGTATTTCATTGAGCAAATCTGTAAAAGAAACAAACAAAAACCTTTTTAAATAGACAAAAAGTAAATGATGCTGGCAGAATCTGTACAAATGTGTTTGACACAATGGATAGATGTATGGATTGTGATAAGAGCTGTAAGAGCCCCAATAAAATGATTTTTTTTTAATGAAGATGTTACTTTGAGGACTAAGGTGCATCTGCTCTACAGCATGGTATTTTCTATTAATTCATGTCATGTGAAAGTTGGACAATGAATAAAGATGACCAAAGAAAAATTCATGCATTTGAATTATAGTGTTGATAAATAATATGGAATTTTCCATAGACTGCCAAAAGAAGTACAGTCAGAATGCCCCTTAAAATTAGGGATGATAAGACCTTGTCCCATAAACTATTGGCATGTTATCTGGTGGGATCAGTCCTTGTGGAAAGATAACATGATTGGTGAGGTACTTAGGAATTATGTTAACTAAATACTCCTGGCTAGAGGTGGAGTTAACCTGTCCATCAAGTCACAACCTGATGACACCCCTTTGTCGTAGCATTTTGTATAAGAGCAAGGCAAGCAGAGACGTATCTCTTTCCCTCTACCCATCTGCCTTCTTGCCTCTTGTAACTCTGCCTGCCTTCTGGGGTGGCCCCTGAGAGCTTCCAGTGCTCTGCCATGTTCCCACTGACTCTGGATCCTTGTGACTGCACGCACCAGCCTGTGATCTCCCTGCTTCATCATTCCTCACCACTGTCATGAGGCTATGGGAGTCAGAAGAGGGACTTGTAAACTAGCATAGGACTTACAGGCTTGAGTTGGTCTAGGCTAGAATGCCTTCTTGATATATACAGTGAACCCTCGTTTATCGCGGTTAATCGGTTCTAGACCCTACCGTGATAAATGAAATTCCGCGAAGTAGGATTCCTTATTTGTAAATCAAATATTTTCGTAGTTAGAACATAGAGGACATGAAAAAACACCCTTTAGTCACCATTACACTCATATTGCCCAATTTATTAAACGAAAAAGGGAAAATGCAGTAAAACATTTTGGACGTTACAATTATCATTTATTATTTATTATATTATGAAGTACAACGGATGGAGCAAACGGAAGACTCATTCAAGTCGAAATGGCGTGCAACCTCCATGATTTTCTTGCCATCTTTGATCATATCCAAAAGTTTTACCTTTTCCTGGATGGTGAGCATCTTCCTCTGACGCTTATTTTTATTGTCAGAAGGCTTAGACAAAGCAGCTGGTTTAGGAGCCATCATAGGGCTTAGATAAAATTTCTTAAAAATCGCAAACAATTACATTACACTGTACAAAAGCAAAAATGCATCTGATACTAGCTCCGATACGTAGCGATGCAGACAGAAGCGTGTACAGTATGAGCCAATCAGTGGCAGTAATGACAGAGCACGCGCTGTTACGCAAAAACCGCGATAGAGTGAAGCTGCGGAAGTCGAAGCGCGAAGTGGCGAGGGTTCACTGTAATTACTTCTTGATATAAAGATTTTTCTTATACATACCCGAGTGTCATGAGATTTGTTTCTCTAAAAAACCTGACCTAACACAGAGTTGGTAAAGCAGAGCGGCAGCAAAAAAGAGTGAGACTGACACAGTGCCTGCAAATATGGGTTCAGACATAGCAAATATGGCTGAGCTAACAGAACTGGGCAGTGTTTCCTCCTCTTTCCCATGGGGTGCTATGAGTCAGAACCTACTTGATGACTCAGTTACATCTAATCACAATCAGCAACAATAGTGCTTCAAGGGTGCTTATATTTTTTAATTCTCAACCATATAAGTTACATCAGTTTCTCTGCAATTGCTGTGACTCAGTAATTTACTCTGAATGAAACTTTAAATATATGTATATATTTATCGACTATACCATGGATAAATGACTCAAACAAAGGTGTGGTATTATGGACTGGGGGATTTTTTCTCAAAAAAAAATGTCTTGGTTAGATTCTAATTGTGCTCATTTAGTGATCTGAGGCAATAATCCTATGTGCAAAACCCTAACCTTTATGATGTCGATGATGCTGGATTAGAGGCATCTATATTAATAAAACAAGATATGTTCTAGAGGCATAGTCGCATCTGAGTTGATCTTGTTTTATTTTTAAAGGAGTTTTAACAAGTAAGCAGAGTTTGGGGTACCTCAATTCCACTAAAGATGAAGATTCAGGGGTCCTTTCCTGAGAACCGCCTAGACCAGTGGGTTCTCAACCTTCCTAATGCCGTGACCCTTTAATACAGTTCCCTATGTTGTGGTGACCCCCCAACCATAAGGTTATTTTCATTACTACTTCATAACTGTAATTTTCATACTGTTATGAATTGGGCAACCCCTGTGAAAGGTTCATTCAACCCCCAAAGGGGTCATGACCCACAGGTTGAGAAGCGCTAGCCTAGACCTAGGGCAAGATCCATGCCAAGGAATATGGAAATCTCTAAGAAATGCTAGCCATAAGAGTTGAAATGAGACAAGGGCTTCTTCTAGAACTGACATATAAAGCCTTTACCTAGATCTGGTACCCTGAATTAAACTTCTGGCTTCATAAATTGTGTATTTAGAATATTATCCATTTCTAAAAGCCACCCACTTGTATTTCTGTCATAGCACTGGATAACTTAACCAGGTCATTTTGTTTTACTTTATTTTGATTTTCTAAATGGAAAGCTAAATGACTGCCATAGCTTATTAATCACATAAGGACAAGTCCTATTAGTTACAACTAGAAGTCTTGAATCTGATCTGGTAGTATAGAGAGTACAAGTCAACAAGGTCAGCAGTTCAAACTCATGAGCCTCTCTGTAGGAAAGAGATGAGGCTATCTGCTCCCACAAAGATTTACAGCCTTGAGAAACCTATACAAGGCTGCTATGAATCAGAATTGACTCAATGATAGAGGGTGTGGGTTTTTTGTTTTAATTGCATTATTGTATTAAATATTTAGAACAAAGATCTGAGGCAGAGAATATCTTAACATGTTATCTTAAATCCCGATGTGTACGCAGAGCTTTGAGAAAAGACATAGGCTCTTTCACTGAATTTTGAATTAAAATAATAACAAGCAATTAAAATTTATGGTTGGGAAGGGGTGGAGAATGGGAGAGTCTCCTTTATTATATTTTCTTTCTAAATATAAATCATTGTAACTGCTTTCAAAATAAACACAAATATGACTTGACAGTTTTATCCGTTCCCATTTCAACCACAAAGATTTACAGTGTGGCCTGATGAGAATCAGAAGTAGCTAAGGAACTCGCTTAGGAAATGACGACAACAAAACAACCTTTGCTGGCCCTGCAGCCTGGTCTCATGGGGGTATAACGAGGAAGCTATCACAGGGCTGCTGGCCGGCACTGCTTTGGGGCAAAGGCATTATTTTACTTATGTTTACTTATGTTGTTTCTATGTGATAAATCATTTTAACAGAAATACATACGATTTCATTTTATTTGAAACGTACTAATCAGGGAGTCGCTGACGTGGGTAGGATGACACCACAATTGTTTCACGGTGGGTGTTCAAAGCAGCATTGAGGAGTTGTCTTTCTTGGGGAGCTAATTCTCTACTGACAACATTTTTTAAAAAATACAGAATCAGTAAATATCCAGGGTGACTTTATTTGCAGTGAAAAGATCTCCAGGATACTCCTATGAATTAATTAAAATAAGTCTAAACTTTGAAAATGGCTTTTTATATATTTAACTCTCTGACCACCCCATGGCCTACCACTGATTTTTCCTTGTATATTAGTAAGGCACTGTGCACCTTTCCACAATGTACAATGATTAATATTGTCAATTGAGGGCTCATTTGCTGAGAATAGGAGTCCCTTGCCAATTAAAGGGGAATGGAACAGGAAGAGAAGGCCTGACTGTAATTTGGGTTGTGACTACCATAAAAGCCGAAACTTCCCAAATATCATTATGCCTATTTGTATATATATATTTTTTTTCCTCCAGCAAGTAATGTCTGTTTATCTATGCTGCACTTCATCCCAGTAGTAAACTCTAGATGTAGAATAAGAATGCATCTTAAATATATTCTTTTATTCTTACCATTCCATCTTCTCCATTTCAAGATAATTAGGACATTCATCATATTTATTCTGCTACTTCAGTTTGTGTTATGTGGCATTTCATCATTCCTCAGGATGTCTTCATTTTATTTTTGCCAAGTGACAGGTTTACTTTGAAGATCCTCCAGATGTGCTGTCTTACAAAAGCTAAATTAGCACGGCTTGCCCTACATCCCTGAGATGTTGTCATTTTAATGAGCCCTTGAAATTGGCAAGTGAGTAAACCAAACCTCGCCTCCTTCAAGTAGAGAAGAATCTTTGTGCTGTAGAGTAAATTGACAGACATGGATTCTAATCGCTGCCCCACTTCATACTTGCTTAACTGTGTTTGCAATCATTATGTGTGGGGTAGCTTCATTATTAAGTGAATCACTCCATGATCTCACTATGTCCTCTCTCAGAAAAACGACGTTCTCTGTGATTTGTAACGACGTACTTCACAACCTGTTTGGCAATATAAGAGCAGAGTATGTGTAGTCTCAGTCAAGTATAAAGACTTTGAAGGCCATATCTGACCTTGTCGACCTATACAAGGGAGAAGGAAAATTCATATTCATACCGGCCCATGGCCTATTACTATGAGGCAAAGGTCATATTTGCAATGGCCATTGCAATGGCCACACAGAATTAAGGTGACATAGCAGCCAGGAGTTGTGTTAATGACCGTAAGGTCAGCAGTTTGAAAATATTATGCCAACCAGACACTCCTGGCTAGAGGCAGAATTGAAACTCTCAATCAAGTGGTACTTTGATGAAACTTCCTCTGGGGTGGCCTTCTTCTAAGAGTGAGGCAAACTAGAAACGTACATCTCTCTCTGTCCCTTTGCTCTCCCACTTGGTTAGATTCTTCCTACATCTGGTGGAAGCCCCATGTGAGCCAACTGACCCTGAGAGCTGTTGGTGCCTTTCTGTGTTTCCACCAACTTTGGATCCACATGACTCTGCACCCACCAGGCAGTAATTTTCCTGAGCCCTGCTTCACTTTTCAGCATCACCAACATGCAGCTATATGAGTCTGAAGACAGACTTATGGACGAGCATCAGATTTTGAACGTAAGTTGAACGAGGCTGGGCTGCCTTTTTGATATAAAGCTCTTTCTTATACATTCATGAGGTTAACTGGATTTGTTTCTCTAGACAGCACGGCCTAACACATCTTTATTTGGGTTTTCTAACTCTAGGTCTTTTCATGCTTCATTGTAATATTTAACTTTGTCTTCTTGTCTTCTTAAGCTGCCCTTTGAAAATTTCTGTTCAGTTCTTTGATTTCATCATTTCTCCCACTTGCTTTAAGTACTCTACGATTAAGAGGTACTTTGAGTATCTTCTGACATTTATTTTGATATTTCCTTTCTTTCCTGACTTTTTAATGACCTTTTTCTTTCTTCATATATGATGTTCTTGATGTCATCCCACAGTTCATTAGGTCTTCTGTCATTTCCATTTAATGCATCGCATCTCCTCCGAAGGTGTTCTTCAAATTCTGGTGGGATAGACACAAAGTTGTATTTTGGCTCTTGTGAACTTGTTTTTATTTTACTCAAGTTCAACCTGAACTTACATTTGAGCAATTGATGGTCTGTTCCACAGGCAGTTGCTAGCCTGATTTTTGCTCCTGATATTGAGCTTCTTCATCATCCCTTCCCATGGATATAGTCAGTTTTATTTCTGTGTATTTCATCTGGAGAAGTCCACTTTATGTGCTGTTGAAAAAAATATTTGCAATGAAGAAGCCGTTGGTCTTAAAAATTCTGTCATGTGACTCTAAATTCATTTCTATCACCAACACCATATATTTTCCAATTATCATTCCTTCTTCTTTATTTCCAACTTTTGTTTTCCAAACACCAATAATTATCAATGCATGTTGATTGCATGTTTGATTAATTTCAGACTGAACACATGGATAGAATTCTTTAAATTCTACACCGTTAACTTTAGTGGTTGATGCATAAATTTGAATAATAGTTGTATTCTGAGAGACATAATCTTATCACAGAGAGCATGGTGCTTCAAGATAAATCTTGGAATGTCCTTTTCGAGCTTGAATGCAATGTCATTCCTATTAATTGTGTCATTCTTAGCATAGTAAAGCAAAGTAAAGATTTTCTGATTCAAAATAACCAATACTAGTTCATTTGAGCTCACTATCACCATTTATTTTCATTTTAAGTCATGTCCCACCAGCTAATGCAGGTTCCAAAGACTTTACTCCTACAAACTTTAGTCCAATCATTATGGTTAATGCTACTTTGAGAGGGCAGCTCATCCACAGTCATATGTTGAGTGCTTTCTGAACTGGGGCTTTCATCTCTTGGCCATCGCATGCCATCAAATTGATTTTGACTCATTGCGACTCTACACAACAAAGCAATCTTCACAAAAACAGATTTCCAGGCTTGTATTTTGCAGAGCAGCTAGATGAACACAAACCACCAGCCTTTCAATTAACTTCACAGTGATCTATCTTTACATCACCAGGGCTCACAAGTAATAAATAACACTCTAAATTTTAGAGTCTAAATTAATAGTAACGAGTCCAAGAGACTATAAATTTGATTATGCGGAGAGATAACATTTAAGTTCAGCCCTGAGGGATTCAAAGTGCCAGCAGTGTGTTGACCCAGTTATCCTTGGCACTCTCCGGGTGTCTTGGTATCTATCTTCCTCCAGATCTCGGAGGTTCTCAATGCGGAGACATCAGACACAACGGACGTGTTCTTCCTGCCACTGAACGTTCTTGGTGAGATTGAATTCTCTCTCTGCTTGCTTTTTTTTTCTTTTTGTCTCTTGTGCAATAAAATAGGATGCAGATCACACAATAGAAAAACACCCTTACATTGAACCAGAGCTTACTTGATTTGGCATATGGTATCCCTGGTTCCTTACAACCAATTGTTTGATCACATCACAAGGGTTATTAACATTATTACATTGCCAAACGGCATCACTACATACCTGCTAACCACTGAGAATTATGTCCCAGCCATGTTCATAATAATTATTTGAGAGGGCATCAGTCAATCCATGAGAACAGATATTATGCCTACTTGTATAGACTTTCTTGCTGGCTAATGTTGATTCTTTTCTGTTCAGCTAACTCTCTATTTAAAGCAGGGAGAACATTTCCATGACTGTGTCTGGTTTTTTTAGAAAAGGGCTGGCCCAAACATAAACAGAAGCCTTGGCTAGGTCATTCTTGACACGGAGCGAATTTGGACTCGTGGGGGTCATGTAGGACATGGTAGAATCGGCCCTGTGGGGTTTTGAGACTTGGAGAAGAAAACCTCATCTTTCTACCACAGAGTTACTGGTAGTTTTGAACTGCTGAGCTCATGGTTAGCAGCCCTTTACATAACCACAACACCAACAAGGCTATTGAACTATTTATTTAATTTCTTTTAAAACTCATTATTCACTCCATTTCAGACTTTACAATGCTTCAAGGTAAGCCTCGATGGGCACACAGAATCATTGCCCTTCACCTTTGATTTCAATGTGGCTAGTTATGGAATCTTCCTAGAATGTTAAAGATCTGTCTTGCTTCAGGTTATTTACCTTTAGTAACTCATAGGCTACTCTTGTTTTTGTCTCTTTACTCTGGAGTTTGTAGACCAAACACATTATCCTATGTCTGCTCTGGATCAGGTAGTGCTTTTATTGTTTAGGTCTCTTGAACTGCAGGCAAGATTTGTGTTTAACGGTTAGAGAAGTTTGTTGCCAATGATAGGTACCACAATAAGTCAAAACCACTGCTAAAATATAAATATATAACAAATAAAATTCAAAAAGTGAAGTTATTTTTTCTCAACATATCCTTCACCTAAGTTTTTATATTTCTGAAGTTGTTGATTTCATCTCTATAGCCCATTCCCAATGATTTCTGTACCCTGAAATTTATATGATATCAGAAAAAAGTTTTGGAATTTCCAGAGACTGAATTTGTGTATTTTTAATGTGCTTTGAGTTTGAGGAACAAAAACAAGTTTGAAGAACCAAAAGTGTTGCAATATGAATCAGGTAAAACTAGATGGGATGTGTAATGGGGGGGAAAACCTGCTATACAAGACCTCTTTTAAAGTGTTAAAAGTAAATACATATATACTCAAGTATAAGCCGATCTGACTATCAGCCAAGGCACCTAATTTTACCACAAAAACTGCATTAAAAATGTGCTGAAAACTTGACTTATACACGAGTATATATGGTATGTCACTTTTTGAGGACTAAAGAATATTACTGATGATAACCATAGTTCTTTTCAATCTCCTTATATGCTATGAAATATGGACAATGACTAGAAAAGACCACTGACAAATTAATATTTTTAAATTACGGTGTTGGAGAAGAATATTGGAACTATCATGGACTGTCAAAAGAAAAAAATCCACGTTGGAAGAATTACAGCTAGAGCATTCCTTCAAAGTAAGGACAAGGCTTTGTCTCACATGCTTTGAGCATGTTAAAAGGAAGGACCAGATCCTAGAACTGGACATCAAGCTTGATAAAGTAGATAGCCATAAAAAAAAATTTTTTTAAAAGGAAGCCACTCAAGGAGATGGTGTGATACAGTGCCTGGGAAAATAGGCTCAAGCATAACGATTTTCAGTCCTCGGTTCTTAATCCTAAGATACCCCTGCAATGGTTGCAAGTTGACCTTTTCTTTTTGGTGCAGTGACTTCGTGTATTCTTTCCGTACTCTTTTGATGTTTCCTGCCGTAGACTCAATGTTGCTGCTCAGGTTCGAATTTTTCTTGAGTTCTTTCAGAAGAAGATATACGGAGTGTGTTTTTCTTTTGGGTTTTCTAACTCTAGGGCTGTGCACACTTCATTATAATATTTCACTTTGTTTTCTCCAGCCACCGTTTGAAATTTTCTCTTCAGCTTTTGATTTCATAATTTCTTCCGTTTGTCTTAGCTACCGTATATTAAGAACAAGTTTCGGAGTCTCTTCTGACATCCACTTTGATCTTTGCCTTCTTTCCTGTTTTTTTTGTTGTTGTTGTTTTGTTTTTTTAATGACCTTTTGCTTTCTTCATGTATGTCTTTCTGGATGTCCTTACACGGCTCATCAGGTCTTCTGTCATTAGTGTTCAATGTGGTAAACGTGTTCTTGAGATGTTCTCAATATTTGGGTGGGATAGACTTAAGGTTGTATTTTGACTCTCATGAACTTCAATTTGAACTTACATATGAGCAATTTTCAGTCTGCTTCACAGTCAGTCCCTGGCCTGCTGATATTGAACGTGTTCTTTGTCTCTTCCTGTCAGTTTGATTTCTGGGCATTCCATCAGGAAAAAGTTCATATCACATTTTTTGTATTGTTGGAAAAACTGTCCTATGAGGAAGTTGTTTTTCCTGAAAAGTACTATCATATGGTCACCACCTTGGTTTCTATCACTGAGACCATATTTTCCCAACTGGTGTTCCTTCCTCCTTGTTTCCAACTTTTTCATTCTAATCTCCAATAATTACCAAGGCAGCTTGATTGCATGTTTATTCAATTTCCAACTGAAAATGTTGGCGGAATTCTTCAAGTTCTGTATCACTAGCTGTGTTAGACAGGGTTCTCTAGAGAGACAAAATCAGAATGCTAATAATTTTATATGTATATATATATTTATTTATTTATACAGATATATATATATATATATATATAACATAAGAAATAAATAGCTAAATTACAAAGCAGTACAAATGCCTCAGTGCAACTCACTCCCGCAAGACAGCTGTGAGACACAGGCACTCCTTCAAGTCTTGAGGGCCACCATGTAGTCCTCTGTAAAGCAATTCATGCTATCCGGGCATAGGCAGCAAACAGCAAGGCAGGTCACCAACAGTCAGCCAGATGACAAGGTCTGACAGTCCCCAGCTCAAGAGATGTAAATTCCAATGGTGTGGCAAAGCAGGTCTTGAAGGAACTTCAGATTACAGCGACACAGTCCATGGGTTAGGTGTCCCACAGGTAGTGTAGTTGGCAAATTGATGCACGGAACAAGCAAGGCAGCCACACATGGGTCCGATGATCGAAGAACAAGAGACAAGAAAGGTGAGGCTCACCGAGCCATTTATCTCTCTACCCTTCAATTAATCCCACATGTGTTTATGGGCCAGGTTGGCACAATAAACTAACTACCTCACTAGTTTTTGTGCATTGTGCATAAATTTAAATAATAGTTGTATTTACTGAATTTCCTTGTTTGCAGAAGGACATTATCCTGTCACAGACAGCACTGTCCTTCAGCATAGCTCTTAAGATGGCCTTTTTAACAACTAATACAATACCAATCTCTTGATTGTCATTCCCTGCACAGTATAGCATATTTCATTCAAAATATCCCACACCAGTTCATTTAAACTCACCAATGTATTCACTTTTTGACAATTTCCAATTTTCTTTGATTCATACTTTGTGTAATACAACTTACTATTATTGATTGATATTTGGAGCTTTTCTTCTCATTTTGACCTGTGTCCCTTCTGCAAATATATGTTCCGGAGACTCTGCTCTAGTAGGCTCTACTCCATCTGGGTCACTAGTGGTGGGTTGCCAACTAGTTCTTTTTAGTACAATGGCTCTGTGTATTCTTCTTCTCTTGATGCTTCTTGCTTCATTTCATATTTTGCCTATAGAATCAAAACTGAACCTTGAGGCTTGAATTTTTCTTGAGTTCTTTCAGTTTGAGATATGCTGAGTGTGTTCTTCCAGTTTGTTTTTCTAATTCTAGGTCCTTGCACATTTCATTATAATATTTGGCTGTCTTCTGTAGCTGCCCTTTGAAATTTTCTATACAGCTCCTTGTCTTCATTCTTTCTTCCCTTTGCCTTAGTTACTCTATGATTAAGAGCAAGTGTTGGAGTCTCTTGTTACATCCACATTGAACTTTTTTTCCTTTCCTGTCTTTTTGTGAATTTTTGCTTTCTTCGTGAATTATGCTCTTGATATCCTCACACAGCTTATCAGGTCTCCTGTCACTAGTGTTTAATGCTCCATATTTGTGACTAAGGAAGATGATAAATAGATCTGAAATTATTCTATATTTGGTCAAACAGAATGTGTACACCGAATACAGAAATACACAAATGTGTATAGAAATAAACAATGCTAATGAATCTAATTATCATATGACTTCATGATGCAAAACACTTTCACTCAAAAAGCCTGTGTATCAGGTCTCCACAAAACTCGTCAGAGGGCTCATTGAGGAGGGTAGTAGCGTCGCTGTTTGGGCTTAGCAATATGAAACATGAAGTATCTTTGAGTATTGCCCTGGACACCGTGAGCTACTTTGCACAACAGGTGGCAGCAGTCTTAAAAATGGCATTATCACCCTCAAAAACCACATGAGGCCTTCATTTTTCTATTTTGTGGAGGACTTTTTACTTTGTTCTGACCAGTGCATCAAGCATTATTGCATTTTTGCACACATTTATGCTGTGATTAAAAATACTGCATGACACTTATCAAATGGCAATGCAATAATCAATTTGTAATATTTATCTTCTATGATTCAAAGGGCTTAGGGTATCTTAATTAATTAATAAGAGCAACCCAGGACTTATTAACATAAAAAATTATTTTTATTTTTTTCTGTTCAAATCCTAGTCATATAAAAAAAGTCAGGATTAATCAAAGGCAATTTATTAGAGAGCAAAACACGGAGACATAAGAAGGCTAATCAGTGAGAGCAGTTATGAGAAGTGAAGCTTTTTTAAAATTCTGATTATATACAGACTGATTATAATACATCATACATCATTAGACCTCTTGTTTTCAACTTGGACAAGCCAGTTAATATCGAGAACTCCAGAAGATAGACGTTTGTGTCTAAAATCAGCAGCATGTAAACAAGTTGCTGCCATTTTTCAAGTGTGCTTCATAAGTCATATGTATTATGTCATATATATGTCATACATATTTAAAAGCTTTTAAAAAGAAAAACAATCAGCACTATTTTCCTGTTGTTTCTGGGCTTTTATGTCTAACTCTGAAGCACCCAAGAGATAAACCATACATATGTGCCAGATAGTGTTACTAGGTAGCTAGGTCTGAACCACATATTTAAATGCAGAGTTAAAATATCATAAACAAATGAAAGGAAATGTCCCATTTTTCCCAAGGGCCATAATTAGTTTGTGTCTCTAGGTACTTGTAAGTGTATGAATTTACTGTGGGGGTACATGTGAAATGTATGCATTTAAGAGGGGTTGGTATCACTGTCAAGGAAGTCCTTGTAGTGAAGTGGCTACCCATTGGACTGTGATTCACATGGTTGGCAGTTCAAAATCACTAGCAGTTAAAATTCCACAGGAGAAGACTGGGCTTTCTACTCCTGTAAACAGGTACAGTCTCAGGGGCCCACCGAGGGTCACTATGAGGCAGCATTGACTCAATGGCAATGAGATCACTGGCAAAGATTAATTGAATTTGAATTTTATTTTGACCAGATTGGTTTCGAAATTTTTTCAGTGTCAAACTGAAATAGAAATAGCATACAACTTGCATTAAAAAATCCAATCTGTATGCTGCTATTGCTAGGTTCCTTTCAGTCAACTCCAAATCATGGATATTATAATGTGTCCTGTAGTCCAGTGGACAATTTAGGAGACAGAAAATAGAAGACAGAAGACTCATAACAGGAAAATTCTTCTTCTGGGGGTCAGATAGTGAAGGTGAAAAGGAAAGGATAATTATGCAGCCAAAAAATTCAACAAATGAATGAGGGATGACTCAGTTAATAGAAGTCTACCTATAAAAACACAAAAATAAAAAACAGAATATATATTTTTTATTCACAGTAAACCTTTATAAATTTCACATGTGTGCTAGTGAACAGAATGAATCTGACAGAGGACTTACTGAGCCATTGGACATATAGCTGCAAGGAAACTAAGTTGCCACACAATATAGTGCCCAATGTGCATTTATTAATCAGATCACTGATAATAGTTCTCACTGGTTTTAATGCTTTCTGACCTTTTTGTTTCCTCATAAGATCATCTAAAATATCTTCCCTAAAGTCGTCTGTCACATAGCACTGCTAACCACAAAGTCAGCCGTTTGAAACCACCACTCACGGCTAGAGCGGAAGGTGAGACTTTCTAGTCCTGGACCTGAGTCTGGATTTGAGTTTTGAGTGGGTCCTCTGTCAAAATTACTCTCTTCACCTGCGCGCAGCTGTAGTTCAAGAAGGGGTATTGTGAATATAAAATACAATATTTTTATAGAAGCATTTCGATTCTCTTTGTCACTTATTCATTTTCTGAACAATATATTTTGAAATGCCTACTTTGTACCAGGCATTGTTCTAGGGTTAGGAATATAGTAATTGTCAGATCTAACAGAGGTCTTGACATTGCAGAACTCTCTAGGTGGAGAAGACAGATATTAAGTAAGACAGTATGTACATATATAATTTCATGTAAGGAAAAAGCAGGACCATGAAGGTTTGAATTCAGCCCTGACTGGCCAACCATATTTGACATTCCTTACACACCTTGAGGTTGTCTATCTCTAGTATGGATAGGATCTCATGCATATCCTGTTTTTGTCTGCCAAGTTTAAGATAGTACTGCCATAGAACGCTTCTTAGAAGGACACAAAGAGAATGACCTCCCGTATCACGGAAGGACAAAACTGATTTATAACAGTGTTGTCAGGATGGGGAAAGGCATTTGAAGGGAAGTCAGAAAAAACGGCGTAGGGTGATGCTATGCATTGAAGCACTCAGGTCTGAGATAGGAGTAATTGAGCAGAAACCTTGTGGTGTAACTCTAGAAAAACAGTAGTTCTTAACCTTCCTAATGCCGCAACCCTTTAACACAGTTCCTCATGTTGTGGTGACCCTCCTAACCATAAAATTATTTTTGTTGCTATGTCGTAACTGTACTTTTGCTACTGTTATGAATCGGGTGAGTCCTGTGAAAGGGTTGTTTGACCCCCAAAGGGGTCACCACCCACAGGTTGAGAACCGCTGCTCTAAACAAAGAGAATGATTCTCAACTAGGATAACGTTTATGGTGTTCAAGGAATGGCACAAAGGCCATTAGCTTAGATTCTGACGGACACGGTTGACCTGTAGGCCTGAAGTCAGTAATTTGGGCTTCATGTTAAATGACATAGAAGGGTATTAAACTAGGAGCAACTTGATGTAGTTTAAAATTGTTAAAATCATCAGACATGGCTTGAGAGGAAATTAAAATGGAAAATGCAGCTGTGCAAAAAGTAATCATAAAAAAGAAGTATAGTCCTCAGAGAGGAAAATTGTCAGCCCTCTTCACTACTGCTCACTCCTGTTGCTTCTCTATGAGGAAAATGGATACCTGCAAAAAGAAATACAGGATCACTGTTGTTGTTGTTGTTGGGTGGCGTTGAGTTGGCTCAAATCCATAGCAATTACATGTACACCAAAATGAAATGCTGCCCACTTCTGCACCATTCCCACAAGTATGTGTGAACCCATTGTTGCAGCCAGTGCCAATCCATTTCCTTGAGGAGCTTCCTCTCTTTTGCTGATGTTTTTCATTACTAAGCATATTGTTCTTCTCCAGGAACTGGTCCTTCCTGATAACATGCCCAAAGCATGTGAGACAAAGTCTCCTCATCCTACTTTTAAGAAGAATTCTGACTTTATTGACCCCCAAACAGGTTTGTTTGTTCTATGGCAGTCCATGGTACTTTCAATATTCTTCACCAGCACCATAATGCAAAGGGATCAGTTCCCCTCTGGAATTCCCTAATAATTGTCCAGGTTTCTTATGCATATGAGGCATTCAAAAACACCTTGTCTTGGGAATATTTTACTTCTTAAATTAACATTTTTGCTCTTCAATATTTTAAAGAGTTCTTGGGTAGCAGGCTTTCCCAGTGCAAAGTGTTGTGTGACTTTTTAACTGCTGCGCTCAAGAGCATTAGGCATTCAAATACAATGAAATCCTAGACAACTTCAATCTGACCACTTAATTTATTTAAAGTTTTATTTTGGGTGTTGGTATTGTTTCCCTTTTATTTTGACAAATAACTTAATAATGAGTATCTTTCTGACTGAATATTCATTTGTATTTCATATTGTTTTATTAGATATGTTTACTAGAAGTAGAATTAAGTAAAATTTTTATAATAAATAAAATGAATGAATTAATATATTTTTGCCGCTAAATCTGCTTTTAAGAGGAGTTTAAAAAGTACCATAAACATAGCACATTGTATCTGATGTCATTGATGTGCTTATTTAATTACTGATGGGATTTATTATATTTTATATGATAATGATATGTACTTCCTAGTTTTTGTTCTTTATTGTAGTTATCTCATTTTTCTTTGTATTTTTTTTAAAATTTGGGAGTCTTAATGTTTTCCTATGAGTTTATAAGTTTCACATTTATTAAACATATTAAACTGATCTTCCTTACACAGGAAATATGGACCTATTTTTCTATTTGTGTTTTGATTCTAGTATATGTTGGTGAGAGGGGCAGCTATTGGCCTCTCTAGGACCTTTTCATTCTTTTTCTCTCTTTTTTCCATACTTCGGTGGCTGGCATGTTGTTACGATGTCACTAGTGATTCAAATACCAACAGGGTCATTGTGGTGGACAAGCTTTCATCAAAGTTTTGAGGCTAAGATAGACTATAGACTAGGAAGAATGGCCTGGTCCTCTACTTCTAAGAATATGCCATTGAAAAACTTGATCATAACTGAATATTGTTTGATATGTTGCTGGGAAATTAGTTTCCTAGGCTAAAAGTCACTCAAAATACATAGTTCAGACCTTTGGAGGAAGCAGGAAAACATAGTTCAGACCTTTGGAGGAAACAACTCAGATGATGGACTGAGGGCGGTTGTGGAATCTCCTAGTGCAATAACCATGATTAAAAACACCAAAAAGCTGTTGGGAATTGGGATATATCATTATTGCCCCTTCCCTAGTTGATAGCTTGAACATGGTAGATCAAGACCATACACTGACTTGAATATGACCCACAACAAATCAACTGAAGAAAACCACTGAGAGAGTCAATGAGGAATGGTAAAGATGTATTGGAAAATTTCTTCATCATTTTCTAGTATGCAATGTTGCAAATAATAAGCTGAAACAAATTTGATTTGTGTGTCCCATTTCCCACCACCCCCTTTCCCTGCTAAACTTTCTTGGATAGCTTTTTTTTTTCTTTATCCTTTGAATGATAAGTGAACTTCCTTAACTGCTAGAGAGGGTCATAAGAAAATCATTATCTTTCGTTATAATAATACAGTTTCTGATCTTGATTTTTCATGGTAACTAAAGATGATTTTCTGCATAGGTTTCAGTGTAATGTCCAGACAATAACAGACTGGGAAGAAAGAATGGTCTGTCCACTTTGAGGGCGTAAGCACTGGAAACCTGATGAGTAGCAGCAAAGCATTGTCTGACATAGTGTGGGATGATGAACCACTCAGGTTGGAAGGCACTCAAAATACTATTGAGTAAGAGCTACTCCCTTGCAGTAGTGTCAACTTTAATAACATGAATGGAAAAAGGCTTTCAGGACCTCCATGTGCTGATGGGGTATAAGTTAAGATGAGCAGCAACAACCACAAACATTCAATGGTAATCAGAACGTGAGTTGCACAAAGTATGAATGAAGGAAAATTGGAAGTCATTAAATATGAGATGGAACACATCAGTATAAATATCTTAGACATTAGTGAGCTGAAATTGACTGGTAATGGGGATTTTGAATCAGATAGTCATATAGCTTACTATACTAAGAATAATAAATCAAGGAGAATTATGTCACATCATTGAATGATCAAAAGAGAACATTTCAAGATCAATCTTTTTTTTTTTCTTATTTGATGCCAGAGAGGGTTCACTGTGTTAACTCATTTTCCCCCTCTTTTTTTTAAAAACATTTTATTAGGGGCTCATACAACTGTTATCGCAATCCATACACACATCAATTGCGTAAAGCGCATTTGTACATCATTCTCAAAACATTTTCTCTCCACTTAAACCCCCGACATTAGGTTCTCATTTTTCCCCTCCCTCCCTGCTCCCCCCTCCCTCATGAGTCCTTGATAGTTTATAAACTGGTATTTTGTCATATCTTGCCCTGTCCGACGTCTCCCTTCACCCACCTTTTGGTTGTCTGTCCCCCAGGGAGGAGGTCACATATAGTTCCTTGCAATCGGTTCCCTCCTTCCTACCCATTCTCCCTTTACCCTCCCTGCCTCGCCATTCACACCACTGGTCCTGTAGGGCTCATCCGCCCTGGATTCCCTGCATTTTCAGTTCCTATCTGTACCAGTGTACATCAAGATCAATCTTGAAGTATATAATGCTGTCTCTGTGAAAGCATAATAGCTATATGCTCACAAGAAAGAATAGTTAATATAGTTATTATTCAAATTTACAAGCCAACCACTAAAGCTAGTGATGAAGAAATGAAAGAATTCTGTTTTTCAGTCTGAGATTAATCAAACATGCAATCAAGATGCATTAATAATAGCTTGTGATTGGAATACAAGAGTTGGAAACAAAGAGGAAGGATCAGTAGTTGGAAATATGGCCTTGGTGACAGAAAGGAAGCTGGGGATAGCATGATGGAAGTGTGCAAGCTTAATAACTTGTCATTGAAAATAATTGATTTCCAACAAAGTAAATGGCATCTATAAACATGGACTTTGCCCCATCGAACACACAGGGATCGAATTGACTACATCTGTAGAAAAAGATAATGGATCAACTCAATAGTCTACCAAAATTCCCCCCATATTTAGAGGCCACCTCCTCAACAGATTTGCTATATTGAACACTAATAACTGAAAACTAGATGAGTTGTTGGAAGATATCAAAAACATTATATTTGAGAACAGCAAAAATTCATTTAAAAGACAGGGGAGAAAACACCTTAAGTGGGTGTCACAAGAAACCCAGAAACTTGATCTTTAACAAATAGAAACAATGATGGCATAAAGGAACTTCAAGGGTTCCTGAGGGCGGGGGGAGTGGGGAGGGAGTGGGGGAAGGAAAATGAGGAGTTGATTCCACGAGCCCAAGCAGAAAACGAGTTTTGAGAATCACGAGGGCAATGAATGTACAAGTGTGCTTCACACAATTGATGTGTGTGTGGACTGTGATAAGAGTTGTATGAGCCCCAATAAAATGATTAAAAAAAAAAAGAGTTTAACAAAGAACTTCTAAATGTAGGTCAAGGAGAGTAAGGTGTTATGTTGCCGTTAGGTGCCACTAGTGGGTTCTGACTACCTAAAGGATTGTAGCTACCCTACGCACAACAGAGTGAAACACTGCCTTGTCCTGTACCACCCTCACAATTCTTTTTATGTTTGAGACTAATGTCGTAGACACTATGTGAATTCATCTCAACAAGGGTTTTCTTCTTTTTTATGCAAGTGAAACGTTATTTGGAAAACAAAAACACTTCCAGGAAGTCAATTTGGATACATGGCAATCTCATAGATCAGGGTAGAGTTGCCCCTGTGAGTTTCTGAGATTGTAACTCTTTAGAGAGTAGAAAATCCTGTCTTTCTCCTTAGGAGAGGCTGATGGTTTTGAACTGCTGAGTTTGCATCACAGCCTCATGCTTAACTACAATGCCACTCGGGCTCCTCATAATAATGTATTATAAAGACCTAGAATTAGAAAACAAAAAGAGAAGAACACATTTAGCATATCTGAAGCTGAAAGGACTGAAGAAAAGATCCAGACCCTAAGTTGGAATATTGAAGGATTCTTTGGGCAAAATGTTGAATAATGCAGGAAACATCAGAAGATGATGGAAGGAATCAATCAAAGTCACAAAAAGAACTGGTCAACATTCAACCACTTCAAGAGGTAGCACATGATCAAGAATTGATGATATGGAATAAAAATGTCCATGGTGAACCAAAGGCAACAGTGAAAAACAAGACCCCAGGAATACCAGTTGAAATGTTTCAACCAGCTGATGCAGTGATGCATATGCTTATTCTTCTAGGAGAAGATATCTAGAATAATGTACCTGGCCAACCAACTGAAGGAGATTGTACCCATGTTTGTACCCATGCCAAAGAAAGGTGACCCAAGAGAAAGCAAATTATCAAGTGTTATAGGTAGGCTTATTATGCCAACCTGGCCAATAGGAACATGTGGGATTAATCAGGTGGCAGTTTGATTGGAGGATAAAGAGATAAATGGATCAATAAGGCCTACCCCTTTCTTGCTCTGTGGTGACCCGACCATCATGCCTCTGCTGTAGCTTGTTCTCTGTCTCAACTTGTGAGCTACACTACCTGTGGGACAGCCAACCCGTGGATTGTGTTGCTAGAGCTTGAGTTTCCTTTGAGACTGGCTTCCTCAAGCTGCTGGTTTGTACATTGCTGGAACTTGAGGTTGGTAGGCAGACTCTGCCTGCATTGCCCAGAGGGAAGACTCAGCTGTCTGCTTCCTTGATCTTGACCCCAGCAGCCCTCATGAGTTGAAGGACTTCGAGTATACTAACAGTTCCATGGAAGTGAGTTAAACTGAGCCCTTTCTACTGCTGTGAGGACTAATTAGCTGTTATATTCCTTCTTGCTATATAAATCTATCCACTAATATATATGATTTTATGTATATATAAAATCATTAGTGTCCTGGTTTTGTTTCTCTAGAGAACCCTGCCTAACATATGAAATAATATCATTATTAGTACATGCTAGTAAAATATTGCTGAAGATAATTTTAAAAACACTTGAAGAAATACATGTAAAGGGAGCTGTCAGAAATTCAAGTCAGATTAAGAAGAGGACATGGAAATAGGGATATCGATATTAATACGAGATGGATCTTTAATGTAAGAAGAAAATACCAGAAAGACATTTGCTTGTGTTTTATGTAAAATGCAAAGGCATTTGATTGGGTGGATCATTATAAACTATGGTTAAAATTTGGAAGAATGTGAATTCCAGAACACTTCATTGTGTTCATTTGGGACATATGTGTAGACCAAGAGCCAATCCTTTGAACAGAATAAGAGGATACTGCCTCGAGGGGCAGCTAAAGAGAGGGAGGCCGTCAACAAGTGGCTGCAACAATTGGCTCTGCATACAAATAATTGTGAGAATGGTGCAGGACTGGGAAGTATTTCATTCTATTGTACAGAGGGTCTCCATGGATCAGAACTGACTCAATGGCACCCAACAACAACAACAACAAAGTGATTTAAAATCTGAGAAAGTATATGTCACGGTAATATGCTCACAGCATACTTATTTAATCAGTATGCTGAGTAATAATCCAAGAAGCTAGACTACATGAGAAAGAACGTGGCATCAAGATTGTAAAAAGGCTCATTAACAACTTGTGGTGTACAAATAACATAATCTTGCTTACTGAAAACCAAGAGCATTTGAAGGACTTATTGATGATGATCAAAGAGTACAGCCTTTAACACGAGTTACAACTCAATTTAAAGAAAACAAAAATCCTAACAACTGGACTGATAACGCCGCGATAAATGGAGAAAGTATTAAAATTGTCTAGGATTTCATTTGCCATGAACCCTCAATCAATGCTCATGGAAGGAGCAGTCAAGAAATCAAACAACACATTGCATTGGGCTAATCTGCATAAGGTCTTTTTTATAGTGTTAGAGAGCAAAAATGTCACTTTGAAGAATAAGGTGCACCTGACTCAAACAAGAGCATTTTGAATTATCTCAATTGTACAAATAGTTTGTAAAGTTGATTAGCTTGGTCTTTAAATTTCTATTTGCTTTATCTATTTGGTACATATTCTCATTAGAAACATTGTGGAATAAAAATAAGATAGATACAGATTACATTTCACCTCTGCTACTTACTAGACATATAAACTTGGATTTATTTCTTGAACTCCACAATCTTCCGTTTCTTCGTGTGCAAAATCAAAATGGCAAATAAAGGTCATGATAAGGATACACAGTGTTTCTAATTTGGCACAAAGAAAATGCAAAGTTTGAAACTATCAGTGGCCTTTTGACCAGTTGTCCAACTGGATTCAACATATAGTGACCCCTCTATAACAGAAGGAAACATTTCCCAGTCTTAAAATCTTTTCATGATCACTGACCTATTTTAGTCTAGTAATGGAACGTTTGTGTCAGTACAGCTCATCAAGGTTTTCACCTGTTTTCATTGATCCTCTCCCATGCGTGATGCCTTTTACTAGCAATTACTTATTCCTTATGACCTGTTCGAATGAGTTAAATTCTCACCATCTTTATTTCTAAGGAATGGTCTGCTTTTTTCTCTATTGCTTCTTCCTTGATGTTTAATATATTGGCCCACTGGAAAATAAAAATAGATGCTTCATAACCATGCCCCACAGGCAGCCATTTATCCGGCCCGCCAGGTGTTTTTGCTCCATTTTGTTTTTTACTTCAAAATAAGATACGTACAGTGTGCATAGGAATTTGTTCATAGTTTTTTTTAAAGTATAGTCCGGCCCTCCAATGGGTCTGAGGGACAGTGAACTGGCCCCCTGTTTAAAAAGTTTGAGGACCCCTGCATTAGGGAGACCAGCACAGGTCTCTCTACATAATAAAATAAGAAAGAAAACGTGGCTCACTGGGAAGTTTTGAATAACATCAATGATCGCACACCCTAGAACTTCTTGACTTAAAAATAATAATAATAACAATAATATTTTCCCAGCTCTGAATTCTCCGCATGATTGGAGCAACAGATACCACCTGCTTCCTATTCTGTGATGGTGTCTATTGTTCTACCTAGTGGCAAAAATTCTGTTTACAACAAAGCAGGAAGCAGACGTGGGAGTTATGGATACAGCTCATTCTTTGGATTAGAAAAAATGGAGTTGTCAAGTCAAATGTATCACAGTTCATTGTGATCTGATAAAATGAAATGTCTAGTTTCCTTTCCCTGGCCACAGTCTCCCTTTTGGAACAACTCTGTGGGAAGAATATATGGTGCCCTGATGGCATAGTGGTGATGCTTGAGCCGACATCCTCCAGGTCAGCATTTAGAAACCACCAGTGGCTCCAGGGAGAAAGGTGGGGCTTACTACCGTGGAGAACTAGAAAATGGTCTTGGAAAATTGCAAGGCAGTTCTACCTTGACTGGGAGTCATAATTGACATGATGGCAATGTATTATTTTTGTTTGTTTGTTTTGTATGGGGAAACAAAGATGTCAACATGCTCATAGCAAAGGCCTTTCAGAAAATTTCCCCTAACCTCCCATTGCCTAATTTTCATGTCTTCTTGGAGTCTCTTAGACATCTTAAACTCAGCCTGTTCCAAACCGAATGCTTGATTTTCTCCTTGAGAACATCCTATCTCAGTAAAAGCTAACATTCAACCACCTAAATATTTAAACCAGAACTTTTGAAATCACTTTGCTGCATGAATTGGATTTCCTTTTTCCAAGCATAATATATTACAAATTATAGTCCATCTGATTCCAAAAGTACCTCCCATTCAAAAAGAAGCATAGTTCTAGTTCCAGCCATGACTATCTTTCACCTGGATGCTGATATCACCCCGGTCCATCTCTCTGTGTGCTCTCTTATCCACTTGCCCTTTCTTCAATCTATTCACCACACTACAGTGAGGATGTCCTTTTAAAAAGTTAAGTCCTATCATGAGCTTCTCTAAAAACCCTTTAATGGTTTCCATTAACTTTAGATCAAAATCAAAATTCCTGACCATGGACAGTCAAGCCATGTATTATCTGAGGGTGCTGTAGATGAATTGTTGCCTTGCATGTGAGAAACCTGGGTTTGACTATTGGTCAAGACATCTCATGCACAGCTACCACCCACTTGTCAACTAAGATGCTAAATAGGCTTCCACAGAGTTTCCAGAATAAAGACTAGGCAGAAAGGCATTATCTTGTTGTTGTTGTTGTTGTTGTTATTGGGCCAGTGGGATTAACAGGAGTCAGAAGACAACTGGGTGGCAGTTAGATGCCTTCTTCTCACTCTTCAGTTTTCTGGTAAATAAAATTTGAAGTATGACTCAATTGATAATACTACCCTTATTAATATTGTTCATGCTGACTCATAGTGAACCTATGTACAGCAGAATGAAACACCATCGGTCTTGTGTCAGCCTCACAATTGTTCTTATGTTTGAACCCATTATTGTAGCCACTGTGTCAATCCAGCTCACCGAGAGTCTTCCTTTTTTATTCCACTCTCCTTTACCAAGCATGATGTCCTTCTCCAGGGACTGGTCTCCCCTGACAGCATATCCAAAGTGTATGAGACCGAGTCTTACCATCCTTGCCTCTAAGGAGCATTCTGGATGTATTTCTTTCAAAGAGGATTTCTTGGTTCTTTGGGAAGCCCATGGCACTTTCAATATTCTCTGCCAGCACCAAAATTCAAATGCATTGATTCTTCTTTAGTCCTTCTATTCAACGACCAACTTTCATATGTATATTAGGCAATGGGAAGATACCACGGCTTCATGGCTTAGTTCAGGCACAACTTAGTCCTCAAAATCATACCCTTACTTTTCAACACTCTAAAGAGGTCTTATGCAGCAGATTTATCCAATGCCACTCATCTTTTGATCGTTTGGCTGCTGCTTCTATGAGCATTGATGGTGAATCCAAGCAAGACAAAATCCTTGTAAATCTCAATCTTTTCTACATATATCCTGATGTTATCTACTGATCCTGTTCTAAGAATTTTTGCTGTCTTTACATTGTGTTGGAAGCATACTGAAAGTTGCAATCCTTGATCTTCATCGGCAAATGCTTCAGTTCCACCTCAGTTTCAGCAAGCAAGATTATGTCATCTGCATATTGACTACATATAAGTTTGTTAATAAACCTGCCTCCAATACTGATGCTGCACTCTCTTTCATTTAATTGAACATCTCTGATAATCTGCTCATGATTTTTCATAGCCCATGTATATTTTCTTATCTCAGTATTCTCCCTACTTATATATTGCTTGCAGTTTACTTGTTTAATAAGATCCCTGGGGGCAGGGACAGTATAATACAAAACAGTGTCTTCTAGAGTTAAGTGTTTGAAAATTGTATTTCAGAATGATGAGTAGAATTGATAGCAATAATTTTTAAACTACAGGAATCATCCACCCTCACCCCATTATTTCCCTCACAGAAAAGCCACATTAAACCTTCTACTTGTTAATATTTTTGATGTTGTTAATCAAAGAAGCATTTCATTTTCAAAAATCTTTTAGCAGGACCACTAGGCCTTGAGGATGATGTTCCAATTAGAGCAGCCAGTCCACAGAGAGGACCATATGGCCGGCCCCACTATGAGACATGATGTCCCTCACTGACCCCATAACCCTATAGGGGACAACATCAGAGATACAGTGTGGGAATTGCGCCCAATCTGATCCTGCCACACTGAGACAAAACACTTAAAACAGCAAGGGAATGGAGTGGCGAAGTCTCCATGGAATGCTGAAGGTGGACTTTGGGGCCAGGGCATGGTGCCCCAACATACTGGACTGGAAAACAGTGCTAAAGGCCAACAAATGATCCTTGAACTAACTACAAGCTTTTCTTTCTTGTGTTTTGTTTTTTGTATTTAGTTTCTTGTAGTTGTTGTTTTGTTGTATATTGTTGCTTGGTTTTGCTCTGTCTTGGTTTTGTGCATGTTATTATCTCTGCAGGTATATCTAAACAAGATAG
>NW_022111369.1:28788396-28790444 GCF_000313985.2 Echinops telfairi
AGGTGGAGAGCAAATATTTTGAGAATGATGAGGACAATGAATGTACAAATGTGCTTTACACAATTGATGTATGTATGGATTGTGATAAGAGTTGCATGAGCCCCTAATAAAACGATTTTTTAAAAAAGGAAAAAATCTTTTATCAATAAAACTGTTCCACGAAGTTAGGATATTGGGTGAGGATTGACTCCCACACTTTGATATCAGGTGTTACACCTGAGATCTCAGGTATGACACCTATAACACAGAAAAAGACCTCTTTCTTCCTCTTCAGAATTTCTCCTCTAGTTTGCACAGCACTGTCTTTAACATCTCATTAATGTAAAACACTAATCCTGGGCTCCTCAATGGTGCTCTTAGTTTCACATCTCTAGAATGTCTGTATTAGTTTCCTAGGACGATCAGAATCAGACAGAGATCTTAAACCACCCACTTAAGTATTCTTTCATCGTTTTAGAATCCAGAAGTTAAAACTCAGTGTGTAAAATGCAGGATGTTGATTTCGTAGAAGACTTACAGTAAAGCTCTTTCCTTGCCTAGACCAGTTTCTGGCAGTCTGACACTTCTTGATTTATGGCAGCACAATTTCAGTCTTTCCATCTGCACACAGTCATCTGCATTCTGTGTCTGTGCCCTATTTTCTGTTCTTATAAGGATACTAGTTATATTTCATAAGGGTTCATTCTACTTGAGTATGAAATTATGGTAACTAATTTCAACTGAAATGACCCTATTCCTACATAAATCATGTTCAGAGGCATGAATGTTAGGATTTCAACTTTTGGGGTTTTTTTATTTGCTTGTTTTGTTAGTGGTGGTGAGGATGGCCACCACACTTTGAACATATAAAATAACTGTAATGCATAGAAGGTTATACCAAGTTTATATGGGATAGATACATCTGTTCTGTTGCAGGCTCAAAAGAACATTTTGTTTAGTTCCAGTAAGGAATTTTGAATTTTATAATACTTTGTAAATAGTCATAGAGTTTGGGCACAAAAATGATAAGTTTATCATCTGGTCTGTGAGGATCCCACTGTTCTACAGAATACTGCTGATACTCAGACTTCTGATCCCACTAATAGCAAGTGAACTCCAGATGGACATGTGCCCAAGTCTCACACAACATATTTTCTCTACCTTGAGTCCAGGCTTAGTGTCATTTAGCTACTAAAAGCTATAGCGCAAATCACCTGGGCTTCTGCACCTAGGTGTCCTCTTCAACTCAGATAAATGGTTCTCACAGTGGTCACAATCTGGAAGTAATTCTTGCACAAAAAAACCCCTGTAAATGTAGCTTCCATTGCTTTAAAACATGAAAAATCTAGGGAAAGCCGGGGACACAGTTCAATAAAAATGTAATTAAAAAGAAAGGTTTTGAGGCTATTAATATTAAGTTATTCAGTGACCATGAATTATTAGTGGTACAATACCAGAAGGTGGTGGCTTTTAAATATTTTTACACTCCACCATCACCCCAGGCCCAGGCAGAATTTCATTCTGTTGTGCATATGGTAACTATAGATCAGGACCAGCTAGGTGGTGCCTGAAAGCAACATCCCTACACACACACACACACACACACACACACACACACTACTAGCCTCATCCTGGATTAACAAAGAATGCACGAAGGCTATTTTGGAAGCAGGGTTTTTAAATATATGATACTAAGAACATCAATTCCATCATTGAAGAGGGTTAGATAATATCCCATTCCATATGACCAGACATTCTAAACAGTCTTCACATTTACAAGTCATTTTATCAGGTAAATTTCATTTGTAAGATCTAAAGTACTGTCGGGTAGATCAAATCCCTATTCTTGGTGCTCCACACCATGTGTAAAATGTGCAATAACCTAGATTTTATTTCTAAATATACTTTTTATTCAAGCTAGGGCTTTATATTAAAAACTGCCCCCTGAAACTTCACAGCTATATGGAAACAACAGGAGAGAGTGGGAAAAATAGACTCAGACTCAGAGGACAGGGCTAGGCACCTCATCAGACTCCATCAGAAAACACATATAAGGGACAGCAGACAGA
>NW_022111369.1:28790544-28807705 GCF_000313985.2 Echinops telfairi
TCCTCCTATTCCTCCTCCTCTTCCTTCTCTCTCTCTTTCTCCTTCTCCTTCTTCTTCATGTCTATCTACATAAGAGAGGCAAGATAAACAATCCCTAGGAGAAAACAAAGAGGTAGGTGTTTGCAGGGAAACAGGAGGCAGGGGGAAGCCAACAAACCCAGGTACAATTGAAAAGCAAGAGATCTAAAATCTGTGGGGAGGATCAAGTGAAGTTTGATCAAGTGCAATGTAACTGAGGGGAATTACTGAGAGTCAAATGAAGGTCAAACATGATAGACAGGCGGAACATGAAAGGAAACAGAGGAAAGAGCTAGGAGGCAAAAGACATTTATAGAGATATGAATATAGGCAGGTATACATGTAAATATATTAATATAGAACAATAGGGATATAGATATATGTACATTTGTTTATATGTTAAGTATCAAGATAGCAGACAGACATAGGGCTACTACACAAGTCCTCCCCCATCGCAAGAACACTTTGTTCTAATAACCTGGCATTCTGTGATGTTCACCTTCCCGACACAATCGCTGAAGTCTAAATGGGTGCATAAGCAAATGTGGTGAAGAAAGCTGATGGTGCCAGGATATTAGAAGATATTGTGCCTGGGGTCTTAAAAGCTTGAAGTAAAAGCAGCGGCCATCTAGCAGGGAACAAAGCCCAAGTGGAAGAAGCACACCAGCCTGTGTGATCTTGAGTGTGGATGGGATCAGGTATCAGGCATTAGAAGACCCAAAACAAGCAAACACATAGATGTGAACAAGGGTGGTTGGAGTGGAGACCTAAAACCTAGCTGTAGACCATTGAACATTCCCTCACAGAAGGGTCACAAGGAAGGGACGAGCCATCTTGGGTTGCCGTATAGCACTGAGGAAACACACAGCATTGCTCTAGTTCTTTAATGCACCTCCCCCCACCACTATCATGACCCTACTTCTACCTTACAAATCTGGATATACCAGAGCATGTACATTGGTACAGATAAGAGCTCTTGACACACAGAACTCAGGACAGATAAACCCCTCAGGAACAATAATGGAAGTAGCAATGTCATGAGGACAGGGGGAAGGTGAGCGGAGAAGGGGAGAAAAGTGAGAACCGATCGCAATGATTGACATATAATACCCCTCCCTCAGGGGGATGAACAACTGAAATATGGGTGAAGGGAGACAGTGGATGGTGTAAGAAACAGAAATAATAATAATTTATCAAAGGTTCATGACGGTGGGAGGGAACTAAAAGGAGCTGATAACCAAGGGCTCAAGTAGAAAGACAATGTTTTGAAAATGTTGGCAACATATGTACAAATGTGTTTGACACAATTGATGTATGGATTATTATAAGAGCTGTAAGAGCCCCCAATAAAATGATTCATCAAAAATAAATAACTGCATTAAAGGCATACACTTTTTCCAGTGATGTCTCTGTCCATGCATGATGGAAGTGCAAGATATAGGCAGTCCCCCATATCGTCTGATTGTGGCTAAGAAAGCAAGTGGAGAGGGCAATGCAATGGTGCGATGACACCAGGGACTCGCAGGGTATGGATCTCTTCTGTGCCATGCACCAATATCCTGCTCAAACGAACAGCGGGCGATTAGTGCCCAAACTTTGGTGAGACAGTGTGCACACAGGATGTGCCTAACTGGAAGTGTGTCTTAGAAACAGGCCAAATCCAAGGGCAGATGTCTACATTGTGAGGGGAGGTTTTAGAGGACAAGAATGAGAGAAAGAGAATACCGTTTCTTCCATATGATTTCCATGATTATTAGATTTATTTGTATATGTGTTCTTCAAACATTCACCACTGTTTTAGAGAAAAACCTGTCTGAAAATATGTCCTTTAACTGTTATATCAATTTATTAAGAGAGCTAGGTCATTTTAAGAGGAAGATCTTACAGAGCTCATGAAATTCTGCCTATTTGTAACATCAAAATGTCATGGAAATAAAGCATGTTAGTTAAAAACATAAAACCCAGACTATCTGTGTTTGATTGTCAACTTCTTATTTGACAGAATGTACACTGAGAAATGCACTCAATCTTGTATTGCCTAAGTTTTTCTCTTTATAATTTGTGGATAATAATAGCCATTTATCCCTTAGCATCACTGTGAAAAATAAAGTACTTAATATGCTTGGAATCAAAGGACTTTACATATTTAGAAAAGACACGAGCAAAATCTTCTCTAATTAGTATTGTATATATTAATTGAAGGCGTGATCTAAGCTTTTAGTGTACTGAGCACTAAAGGCTCAAAGAAAGCTGTGTGCTTTGGACTCTGATGTCAAGCAAATTATAATACAACTAAACGTGAATTACAGTGGTTCAAAACATGTGTAATTGAAGACAACCAAAAAGAAAGTGCCATTATATCCAAACATTGTATGTTACAATGTGACTTTGTTGTTCATCCCACCACGTGATGGAAATGATTTTTCAAGCCTTGAGTTTAGACTAGCCTTGTGACCTGTTTGATCAGAAAAATGTAGGTGATGGAGGACCGTTGGGGCCATCATCTGAAGGAAAGTAGCAACAGGAATCATGAAAGTAGTTGATTTTACTAAAGGAGACAGTATGTAATGAAAAAATATCCCAGAACCCAAGCAAAATCTTGAGCGGAAATAAGATGTACCAACAATTGAGAATAAAGAAATTTTGATGATTTTATGGCAAGGAAAATCTTTTGACTTGTCAGTGCTGATCGAAAGTGCCATTGGAAAGGAAGCTGCCCTTTGAAATATCCTAATTCATCCTGGATGGTCACAAGCCACTGGAAAAATATTTAAAGGTCTCTAGATGAATTTGGCTATCATTGTTGTGAATCAATTTGCTCTTTGTACATGAAATATTAATTTATAACAGCCATAGTGAGATATTATAGAAAAGGCCACAAGACAATAGAGATATTACTTTTACTTGGTCTCATCTGCAAAGCAGCATATATATAGCTGTCGGGTATTTTTTTTCTTTTCAGTTTTAAGTTCCATAAACTAGTCTAACATGAAAAACAGGAAAATGTTTTGTGATTAAGTGTAGTTTTGTTGCCTATTTTAATTTCTAATTGAGTTAAGGGCATCTCAAAATTCAGACATTTATAGACATGTATCATAGGTGGGGTTCTATAGAGAAACAATAATAGTGACACTAATACATGCATATATGGAAAGAAATTTATTTTCCTGTGAGTGATTAAATTTTGATAGTTTCTAATGCCATCTTTAAGCTTATTACTCTCTTCTTTTGCAATGCTTAATCTACTGCTAATACCATCCAATAGAATTTTCTTCTCAGATAATGTTATTTTCACCTCTGAAAATTTTTATTCTTTTTTTGGGTATTTTCTATGTCTCTATTTTAAAGTGTGGGTGTGCCTCTCTGTGTGACATGTACTTTCAATACTAGTCTAATATGTTTGTTTACTAAGCTTAGCATCTGTGAAATACAATGCTCTGCTTCTATTGAATTTCATCCTATTTTCCTGCGTATGCCTTGTAATCTTTGATTGAATGTCAGATATTATGAGTTTTATCTTTCTGGGTAATGGATATATTTCTATTCCTAAAGGCATTATCAAGTTCTGCAGATGCAGTTTATTTATTTGGAAGTAGTTTGATCTTGTAAGACTTACTTTAAAAGCTTTATAGTTGTCCCCAGAGAAAATTTTAAGCTAGAAATACTATTTCCCACTCCTAAAAATACACATGACACAATGGCTTACACCTTGCGCTGGTGATTGAAACTACCAGCCAGTCTTGGGGAAATGATGAGGCATTTTACTGTTGAAAAGATTTGTAGTCTTGGAAACTCAGAGGGGCAGTTCTGGTCTGTCTTGTAGGGTGGCTGTGACCCAATGGCAGTGAATTTGGATGTTGGTTTATTTTGTTTTTGTCTTAAGGTAAAATACTCTCCTAAATGTTCTACCTGGTGTCCCATCTATTGTGTGATTTTGTTTTTCCTCTCTGCCTGTTTCAAAAACGATTCTTTTTCCCCATTCCTGTGTCATCTTCAGGACTATCCCTCTGGCTCTCCTGTGACACATTTCCCATCTTTAGGTGGTTTCTTCAGACACCTGTGTATATCAGTACGTCACCCAAGATTGCCAAAGGGTCTTTGTCAGACATCTGCAACTCTTTCTGGGAAGAGACATTGCCTCTCTGATATTCTGTTCTGGAAACTTTATTTGGTATCAGACTCAACTCTTGTCATCGCAACTCAAGGGCGATGATTGAAGTCTCCCAGCCTCCCCTCTCTATTCCACACGCAAAAATGATGAATTCTTACGTCAAATGAGTATTTACCGAGAACCTATTATTTGCTAAAAATCATTTTTCTAGATGTTAATGGTTGTTGTTGGTGTTGTCAGGTATCAAGTCAGTTCTGACTCTTATGGACTGTATTAGTCTGGGTACTTTGGAGAAACAAATCCATGGCGACTCACGTATAAGAGAGTTTTATGTAAAGAAAATGTGCATCACGAAAACATCCCAACCCAATGCTGCCCAAGCCCACAAGTCCAACATTAACCCATACCCAACACCAGTCCACAAAGTCCTCCACCTCACAAAACAGAGGCGATGATGCCAACTGCAGGAGGAAAGCTGAGTCAGTGAACGTGTAAGCATCTCAGCACTGGCAGGGGTCTCCACACGGCTGCTCCAGCACCCAGGGCTGCATCGGGATAGATCCATGCGGCTTCTCCTTGGGGATGTCTTGTAGGAAATCCATCTTGCAAGCTGAAGCAGGGAACTGCTAAGGCAGCTGCACCTGATGCAACCATCACAAAACAAGAGACCTGAGAACTAGAAAGGCAAGGCTTCACCACCCATTTATCCCTCCGCCTTTCAACCAGCACCACATGTGATTATCGGCCAGGCTGGCACAATTAACTAACTCAGGGACCATCCCTATGTACAAACACTGCCTGGTCACACATCATCCCCACAGTTGTAAAATCTGAGCACAACTACTGTGTCAATCCATCTCATGGAAGCTCTTCCCCCTTTTTTCTAAAGCTTTCCTTTGCAAAGCATAGGGTCTGTGCTGCGCCAGGTTGTCTAAAGAAACAGATCCAGTGACATCATCTATGTATAAGAAAGAGCTTTGTATCATAATGTGTTTATATGTGAGGAATGTATCCCAGGACAGGCCAACTCAAGTCCAGAAGTCTGATGGTAGTCGGTCTTCAGACTCAGGTAGCAGCAGGCTGGGTGTGCAGAAAGGTGACCCGAGAAGCAGGAAGATCACAGGCCGATGCGTTCAAAGCGGCGTGGATCCAAAGTCAGTGTAGACATGGCAGGGTACCTGCAGCTCTCGGGGTCCAGTGGGTACAAGATGCCGCCTCTCATGACAGGTCGAGTTCCAGTTGGGAGGAAGGTGGAGAAGCAGAAAGAGATTGTTTCTTTTTGTTCTTATACAAAAGGAATATGACATCAAGGAAGTGTCATCAGGCTACAACTCAACTGGCAGATGTGATGCCACCCCTAGCCAGGAGTGTCTGGTTGGCATAATGCCTAACCACCACAGGGTCCTTTTCCTGGGGATTGTCTCCCTCATCATGACGAAGGGCGGTGTCTTGTCATTCTCTATTTCTAGCAGAATTTTTTTCTTCTTCTGGCAGCCCATGGTACTGTAATATTTTTCAGTGACCTCAAATTGCAAATGTATTGATTCTTCTCCAGTTCTCCTTATTCATTATACTGTTTTCACATGTTTAGGAGGTGATTAAAAATACCTTGACTTGGGTAAGGCATACATTATTCCTCAAATTGATGTCTTTGCTCTTTCATACTTTGAAGTGATCTCGTGCAGCAGATCTTCCCCTTTCCATACGCGGTTTGATTTTTTGACCGCTGCTTCTGTGAGCACCGGTTGTGGAGCCAAGTAAAGTAAATTCCCCAACTTCAGTCTTTTCTCCATTTTGCCATTGGCTATTGATGGCATTGTTGGTTTCCCTTACATCGATTAGCGGTCCATACTGAAGGCAACACTACTGATTTCCTTACCAAATGTGTCAAATCTTCCATGTTTTCAGCAAGCAGGTTTTCATATCGCAGGCTGGTAATTAGCTTTCCTCACACACTGGTGCTGATTTCCTGACACAGTCCAGATTCTCAGATTATTTGCTCAGCATGCCGAGCGAATAAGCATGGTGAAGAATCACAGTCCTGACTCACACCTTTCTCAATTTAAACATGGAGTATCCCCATGGTTTTTTTGTGTGTGTTTTGTTGTTGTTGGTTAGCTTGCTTTTCTAATTGTTGGAACTGATACCTCTTAGGCCACATATAGGTGCCAAATGAGCACCTATGTGAAGTGTGCTGGAATTCCTATTCTTCCCAATGTTATCTATAGTTTGTTTATGATCTACACAGACACCTTTTCACAGTCAAGAAAATACAAGTAAACATCTTTCTGATGTGCTCTGCTATCAGCTAAGATCCATCTGATGTCGGGCAGTCTCATCCTCTGCTCAATCAGCTTGAGTTTCTGCCAGTTTCCTGTAATTGTACTGCTGTCAGTGTTTTGGAATAATCTTCAGCAAAATTTATTTGCACTTGGTATTAATGATCTAATTTGATAATATATGCATTCTCTCAGTAACTTTTCCGTGGGATGGGTGCAGATCTAGATCTCTCACAGTTGATTGGCCAGGTAGCTGTCGTTCAGCTTTCTTAGCATAGAGGCTTGAGTGCTCCCAGTGAGCTTGTGGAAATATTTCACTTGGTATTCTGTCAATTGCCAGAGCCTCATTTTTCAATAATGCCTTTAGGGTAGCTTAGACATCCTTTTTCAATACTATCTATTCATGAGCATATGCTACATCTGTTCATGATCATATGCTACCTCATGAAATGGCTATTGTCAACCAGTTTTTTTCCATCATCTTTTGATGCTACCTGCATCATCCTACATTTTGCCCATAGGCTCCTTCAATATTTCCATTTGAGGCTTGAAATTTTTTTTCAGTTCTTTCACCTTGAGATATGCTGAGTGTGTTCTTCCTTTCCTTTGGGCTTTGTGAACTGTCCTCGCAAGTTTTCTGCTCATCATCATTTCTTCCTCTCATTTGCACCACGCTATGTTCAAGAGCAAGCTCTGAGTCTCCTCTGCTACCTCTGTGGTTTTTTACCTCTGTCTTTTTAATGATCTTTTACTTTCTTCATGCATGTCATGAAGATCCTTGTATGATGTTTGCAATGTCATCTTACAACTCACCAGGTCCTGTGTCATTAGGATTTTATGTGTAAAATCTGTTCTTTAGATGTTCTCTAAAATCAGATTTGATGGATTCAATATATAATTTTGTTTACTTTTGTTTTCTCCAAAATAAATCTGAGCTCACATGGGAGAAATCGGTGACCTATTCCACAGTCAACCCCTCACTTTGTTTTAGCTGGTGGGCTTCTCCATCATGTGCTTCCACAGATCCAGTCATTGTGATTCCTGGGTGTTCCATCTAGTGAGTCTCAGGTGTGTAGTAGTCACTTATGTTGTTTGAACAATTACATATGTGCAATTAAGAAGTCATTAGTCTTGAAAAAAATTATCATGGGATCTTCAGCTTTGTGTCTTTCACCAAGGCATATTTTCAACAACTCTTCCTTCTTTGTTTCCAACGTCTATACTCCAATCACCAACAATTATCAATGCATCTTGATTTAATGTTTTATTAATTTCAGATAGTAGTAGGGTTCTTCAGTTTCTTCACCATTAATGTTAGTGATTGATATATACATTTGAATAACAGTGACATGAACTGGATCTCTTTGTAGATGTATTGATAACATCTATCATATGAAGCATTGTACTTCAAGATAGACCCTTGAAATGTTCTTTTTAATGATGCATGCAATGCCATTCCTTTTGAATTTGTCATTTCTGGCATAGTCGACCATATGATTATCTAATTCAGAATGACCAGCACTAGTCCACTTCAGCCACTAACACCTAGGATATTGATCTTTATGTTTTCCTTTTAATATTTGATGACTTCGCACATTCTAGACTTCATAAGCTCCATGTTTTATGATTAATAGAGATTCATACTTGTTGTTTTCATTTGGAGTCACACCCTGTCCACAAATAAAGGTCCTGAAAGCTTATTTCCTCCCATTGAATTAGGTTATAAAATACATTATATCTCCTGAAAAATATGTTTTAAATAATGACCCTATGATCACTGATTATCACTTCATTTGCTAATGGTCTCTTTGTTATGTTATCCAGGCAATATTGGTGTGTCTTTGAGATAAACAAGAGCAGATTCAGAATGCAAGAAAGTCAACATGGGGAAAGATGGATGTCAAACCACGTGGGGATGACCCAGGACCCCAGGAGCAGAAGATACACAGAAGTGCTTTCCCAAGAGCAACAGAGAGAAAGCTTTCCCCTAGAGCTGGAGTCCTGAATGTAGACGTCTAGCTTCATAAACTGTGAGAAAATATATGTCTGCTGGTTGAAGCCATGCACTTGTGGTCCTACAGCAACAATAGACAACTAGGACAAAGTTTGACCTGAATGCCAACCCTCGCTCTTCCATTGTTACCACCTTCTGGCACAAACGGATGAGTCATATTCCAGACACAAAGCTTTTCATCCATGCTCCTGATTTCCATTCTTCTGAAGTGATAGAACATTCAAAGATGCACCTACCTTGAAATCCCATGCCATAACAGGATCTATGCATTAAATGAGAGGTAAATATGAGGTACGAAGCTATCCCTTTATTCTCCACATCACGATCAGGATTCAATAGTGTATAAGAATTCACTGAAGGTTTAAGGTAAATACGTTCAATTTGAATATATAACAAGAAAAATAACTATATATGTGATTCTCCTTTTTTATTATTTGCAATTTTGGTTAATCTAAAAGAAGGAAAAAAACCAAAAGTTAGCCTTTTGCATTTTTTTATAATGATTCCAGCCTTGCTATCCTGTGTGTTAGGTCCACTGCATTGGGAAGATGCAGTTAATATGCGAAATATCCAAGCTATTTTTAGGAAATGTTCCTCTACCTCCGGTTCCTTTTGTTTTAAACTTTGGCTCTATCATCAGACAATCCACGAAAATAGATCATTTCTGTCTTCGTCTGGGGGGCTGTGTAACAAATTGTTCCCTCACAATTCCAGAAGTTAAAAGTCTGAATTTAAGGTATCATCGGCAACGTCATGCTTTCTCTCTGAAAACTCTAGGGGGAAGGTCCCTCCTAGTCTCTTCTAGCTTCTGGTCGGACCTGGAATTCCTCAGTTTGTAGCAACAAAACCCCCATCTCTCTCTTTGTATCCACATGTCCTCTTCTCCTCTTCTTATAAGGGAATCCTTCATATTAGATTAAGACCCAATCTACCTAGATTAACTTAACTAATTACATCTTCAAAGATGCTATTTCCAAATAAAGTCAAATACACAAGTACTAAGAGCATGTGTTTTGGGCATGGAGGAGACACAAATTAATTCAGAATACCCCAACAATAAATTTCCAGATTTTATGAGTATTTCATTCAGGCTAAACTCTGCACTGAGAAAAAGAAGTTCTAAGAAACCCAGGGAATTCTGAGATTCTTTCTGCTGTAAAGGGAACTATGGAGATTTTTCTGTTTGTCCGGGAACACCAGGCATAGCTAACGCTAACAGAGACAAGTATTCATTTTCAGACAGAAGAGTCTATATCCAGATATTGAAAGAAAGATTTTTCCTTCCTACAATAAAATCTGCATGGACTCCGCACACAATAGAGACTGGACTCTCAAAGAATATTGTGAGTTCTGCCCTCCCCATCCCAGTGTTTAGCCTGTTCGTTAAAGAGCACAACAGACAAGCCATCTGGCCAGTGGGGCCTAGAAAAAGACATTTCGACATTTCTTGGTTTTCTATACAATAGATTTGTTCGCATTCATATTCAGCAGAATGGAAATTGAATATTTATGAGGATTCTGTAAAAGCAACACCAAGGATGGCAATACGGATGGTGCTGCTTTATTTGACAGACAAAGGTAGTTTTAGCATGTCTTCCAGGTGCATAAAGGATATATGTTTGTAATGGTTTTAAATAACTAGTGCTATCTATTCTCAGATATATTGATAAAATTTTGTAACTTATTTTAAGCTAGACTGTGTGAAAGTTTTCACTAATTCCTCAGTTACAAATAGCGTAAAGATCATTTTATGAACATATGGACCTCTGTGCGATTTTGAATAATGATTCCTACACAGCTAATTTTTTTCTAACATTCATATTGAGCAGTCAGATATTTTTTAAAAATGCAATTGTTACCTAGTAACTGGATGTCATTCTTTCTCCCCAGGGTGTCTAACACTATATTCCCTGCCATCTCCTCTTTCCCTCTGGTCTCCCATAACTAGTCCTCTGTGGGGGATTCTTGATTGGAAACGGCACTGAGATTTATGCAATTTATAATAAGTGATACTTTGGGAGATGGTTATAAATGTGCATTTTTAATCAGCTTATTTGAATATTGGCTTTCTTTTAAGAGGTGGTGTCTCTAAGCAAGTCATTCTGTTATTTTACAAATAAATAGAGAGTGCAGGATGGAGGACAAGGTATCCATGAACTTGAAGATTCTTTTGATTGAACCAAATGGTTTAGTTAACAAGTTGTCTGAAATGCTTATTTTGTTCATTGATGAATTACAAGTTCCAAGAATAGACATGACCCAGAGTTTGTTCCAATAAGTACTAAATGAAGCAGCCGAATAATAAAAAGTTCAAGAAATAAGCCTCCAGAGAATTCCCCCTGTCTATAATTGAGGGATGGGAGAAAAGTGGTCAATAAACAGAGTGCTTGGGAAAGACGAGTATAGAAGATCAAAGGCATAAATCTGACCTGAACAGTTAAAACTTTGTCAGTAAATTACACACACACACACACACACACAATGCAGGCTAGACCTCATCTGGTTTCCAAAATTTTCTCTATTTTTGGTTTGTATCGTTTTGTTTGGTTTTGGTTTGCTCATAGTAGAGTGTATCTCAGAGGTATTGTGTCAACAGAGGTCACCAATCGAAACTGTGTTACATGTATGCTTTTCTGTTGTTCAGTATATGAAACCCAGGTTTGATGAACCTATAGGGACAGCACATAGACAAAGGGGTCCTAGGGGGGGAGCCCACTGGGCGAGGGGAATGATGTCAAGCAGTCCATGTAGACAAAGAACACTGAATGAGGAAGAGTGCAGATGAATCGATGCATTTGAATTGTGCTGGAGAATAATGCTGAAAGTACCAAGGACTCCTGAAAGGACAAACTGATCTGTATTGGAAGAAGTAAGCTTAGAATGCTCCCTAGAGGCAAGGATGGCAAGACTTTGTCTCACATTCTTTGGACATATTGTCTTGAGAGACCAGTCTCTGGAAAAGGCCACCATGTTTGGTAAAGTGATGGGGCAGCGGAAAAGAGAAAGGTCCCCGATGAGATGGATTTCCGCAGTGGTTGCAACAATGAGCTCAGGCACAGGGGCACTTGTGAGGATTAGTCAGAGCTGTGCAGCAGTCGGTTATGTTGTGCATGGGTTCACGATGGTCAGAGCTGACTCGATGGCACCTACCAACCACAACAAGTCATCATTCTTGCAAAGTCCTACTGTAGGGTCTTCAGCACTATTTCTATTACCAAGACCAGACTACTGATCCTTCTTCTTTTCCAACTTTTGCATATCAATCATCGGTAGTTGTCAGTCCATCTTGATTTTATATTTGATCAGATCAGGACAGCTGGATTGGATTAAAGGCTTCAATTTCTTCAGTTTTAGTATTAGTCGCTGGTGTAAATTTGAATGAGAATCGGTATTAGCTAGTCTTGTAAGCTTCTAAAGTTATCCTATCATTGATAGCATTTCAGGATAGATCTTGAAATGGTCTTTTGACAATGAGGGTGAAACCATTCCTCTTTGATTTGTCATCCTCACACGATTCCGTTTCAAAGGATCAATATCATTCCATATAAGCTCACTACTACTTAAGATATCAAGATTTACATTCTACTTCATTTTTATGTCTTATATTTTTCTACATTTATACTTTGTACACTCCACTTTTCTGCTTATTAATGTTTGTTTTCAGATGTTTGTTTTCATTCTGAGTCATGCCAAATACGTAGGTAAGGATCTTGAAAATTTAACTCCATCATGCCATTAAGGCCAACTCTACATTCACATGGTAGCTCTTCCTCAGTCATATTTACTAAAAGTGAAAAAAAACCTGAAGCACTTACTGTTAAAAATAAAAGACTAGAACCTTCACTATATATTACATCTTAACATAAAAAAAACAAATATACTCACAACTGAACTACTAAGCAACATAAGGATAAGTAGAGAAAATACAGAAGTTGTCCAGTAGAGAAAATACAGAAGTTGTCCAGTTTTATTTCATTTGGATCCACAATAAATAATTATGAAATCCTGAATCCAAAAAAAAATCAAATGATATATTACACTGAAAAAGTCTGTTGCACAAGATATATTTGAAACGTTAAAGAGTGAAGCCATCACTTTGAGCACTAAGGTCTGCCTGACCCAAGCTATGGAGTTTTGAATCACCTCATGTGCATATGAAAGTTGAACAATGAATAAGGAATACAGAAAAATAGTGATGCATTTAAATTGTAGTGTGGGAGGGGAAAAAAAGACTACATCATGGACTTCCAGAAGAACTAACAAATCTGCTTCAGAAAAATTACAGCCAGAATGCTTTTTGGAAGCAAGGAGGTGAGAGTTTGTCTCACACCCTCTGGACATGCTCTCAGGAAGGATTGACGTGGAGAAGATAGCATGCTTAGTAAAGGAGACAGTCAGTGAAATATCAAGAAGCCCTTCATCAGGATGTATTGACGTAGTGATTGCAACAGTGGGCTCAAACATGCCAATGATTGTGAAGATAAGATAAGACTAGCCATTGTGTTGTTTTGTTGCCATTTTGTGTGAGAACCAACTCGAGGGTGACTAACAAAAATGTAGGGGATGGTTGGTTACTTAGCTTCCATATTAAAAAGGAAAGTTCATTTTGCATAAAAATTATACTTTATATAATCTAAGTCTTTCTCCGGGTGGATCTAAGACTTCTCCAGATGGAATACAGAAACCAGATTGACCACATCTGTGGGAGAAATGATGCAGCAGCTCAACATCAGGAGCTAAAACCAGTCCAGGGACCAACGGTGGAACAGACCATCAATTGCTCATATTTAAGTTCGGGTGAAGCTGAAGGAAATTAAACAAATCTATGAGAACCAAAATATCCTTTAGCTTATCCCATCTGAATTTTGAGAACATCTAAGGAATAGATTTACTGCATTCAGAGAAAACCTGATGATTTGGGGGATAATATCAAAAACATTATACATGAAGAAATCAGTCACTAGAAAGACAAGAAAGAAAGAAGTGATTCAAGGAGGTGTCAGAAAGACTCTGAAACTTGCTCTTCATCATAGAGTAGCTACAGCTAATGGAAGGAACGATGAAGTCAAAGAGCAGAATATGACATTTCAAAGAGCATCTTGAGAAGACAAAGTAAACTTTGTAATGAAATGTGCCAAGCCTTAGAGTTAGAAAATTTAAAAAGGAATGCAATGCTTAGAATGACTTAAACTGAAAGAATTAAAGAAAAATATCTAAGCCTCAAGCTGAAATATTGAAAGATTCTACAGGCAAAATATTGAATGATGTAGGATGCATCAAAGAAAATGGAAAGAATACACAGGGTCAAAGTAGCAAAAAGAGCTAGTTGATATCCAACTGTTTCAAGAGGTAGCAATGATCAAGAACCAATATAATTGAATAAAGACAAAAACCATTGGAACTGAAGAAAGAAGTCCAAGTTCACTAAAGGTGAGGCAGACTAGCAAAAAAAAACTTCATTTTTTTAGCTGCTGAATGACCTGTGTCTTTCCCCCTCCCATCTTGGAAAGTCCCGCTAGTGAATGATTTTAGAGTGCACTCTCATGGTACCAGGTTCAGGGCACTACAATTAGTTTAAAATGTTCTTCAATATATCGTTTGTTTTAATATTGTTCATTTTGATGTTATAATCTGAATGGTGTAGTTATTCTTGTTATGGTAACCAGGATGTTATAGTCAATTTTGCTATTGTTTATTTTAAGGTAAAGAATGTACCTTGTAATGCACACTTGCTCTTCTTGAAGTTACCAGAATGTTGTAATCAATGCTGTACCCTGTAATGCTCCCTAGCCCTAAATAATAGTAACATTAATTTTGTTTTCTGCTTCTGTCCATGCTTGCTTAAGTCTTTGACAAAAGATAATTGGGTTTTTTTGCCTTAAAAGATGGACTGAAATGTCAACTCGGGACTGCAATCAAAGAATCGCTTTTAGATTCTATCCTTCTGGTTATAAGCAAATAATGACTCTTCTAAATAATCAAGACATTATAGTGATTGTCATTTATTTTAACCCCTAAAAGAGGCATTAGCCAAAAACAAGGTGCCAGGAATTTATAGAATACCAATTGAAAGGTTTTAACAAGGTGATGAAGCACTTAGTCATCAATGCTACAAAATCTGGAACACAGCTCCTTAACCAACTGGAAGAGCTCCATATCTGTACCCATTCCAAAGAAAGGTGACCCAATAGAATGCTCAAATTATAGAAAAAATATAATTTATATCGCATGCAAGCAAAAATTTGCTGAAGATTCAGCAACAGTTAAATTCAACAACAGAGCAATACAGTGGCAGGGAATTGCAAATTCAGGCCAAATAAAAAGAGAATATGGAGCAAGTGATCTCGTTGTTGACATTAGATAGATCTTGGCTGAAAACAAAGAATACCAGAAAGATGCCTGCTTGTGTTTTATTGACTATGCAAAAGCATTTGACTATGTGGATCATAAGAAACACTGGGTAGCCTTGAGAAGATTGGAAGTTCATTGTGCTCATGCAGAACCTGCATGCTGACTGAGAGGCAGATGTGAGAGCACAACAAGGGAATACTGCATGGTTTATAGTTAGGAAAAGTGTGCATCAGAGTTTTAGTCCTTCATCATATGTATTCAATCTGTATGTTGGGCAAATAATTAGAGAAGCTGCCTATATGCAGAAGAATGTGGTGCCAGATTTGGTGAAGGCTTATTAACAGCTTGTGATATGCAGATGCACAACCTTGCTTTCTGAAATGGCCGAGGACTGGAAGCACTTGCTGTTGAAGCTCAAGAATGGCAGTCTTCAGCACGGACGACAACTTAAGATAAAGAAAATAAAAATCCTCTCATCTGAAGCTATTATAAAATTAGGAGTATTTAAGGCACTGTGACTTAAGAGGCACTTGTTTGAGGCCTTTGAAAACTTCAATGTCTCTAACGTTGGTTATTTTATTCGATAATTCAATATTCATTAAATAATTCCTAAATATTATGTGTCAAGTTCCCTTTCAGCACTAAAAATGTAGCAGAGATAACACAGAAATCCTTCTACATTCATGTGGATGAAGCATGGAAAACAGATACAGAAGTAAAAGAAAGAAGAAAATATTGACGAGATGATTAAGTTCAATGATTAGCACTGGAGCACCAACTCTACGTGGACAGAAATGAAGGACTGGCTGGCGAGGGCAGAGGCGGGCAGCAGACACACGCTAGAAGGGGAAGCCTGGGAGGATTTTCTGAGGGAAACAGTGCAGGAGCTGAGATTTAAATGAAATGGAGTCCGTCGTGGGAAGATCTGGGAAGAGTTCCCATGCAGAGAGAGAGAGTACATTCAAAAGCCTCCGTTAGGAAACACCTTGGCAATGTCAAGGTCAAGCTTTACGTCACTGTCAGACATTGTCACCAGCGCACAACCAACCAGGAAGAATGAGGACATAGAAGACAAGATCTGAAAGCAAGGGTTTTCAGCCATGGAAACATTAAATTCTCAGTTAGATGGAAAGTTACTTGATGTTTAAAAGCAGAAACGTAACATATTTTGTTACAATGCAATGTAAAATCATGTAGGATATGATAGAAATATTCTAGAAACCATATTTACATAAGAATAGCCAGCACATAACAACTCCATAGAAGTGGCTGCAAAAAACATAAATATATAAGACAACGATTTTCAAATATACCAGAGTACCAAAAGAATAACTAGTGCAGAGACATACAAACAAATGTTTCTGAGAAGTTAACAGTGGGAAGACTTAAACCCCCTGATTTTCAACACATGGTCAGTACAGAACAATCACTAGACAAGCGCATAGGGCCAGCAAAGTAAGAGCCACCCACAGTAGGATGGCCTGGCACAAGCACTTCAATAATCAACTCTAATATACCAATGATTATGAAAATTGCCAAGGACTGGACAATGTTTTGTCTTTTTATATATAAGGTAGCCATGAGTCAAGACCGACTCCATAGCAGCTAACAGTAGCAAACACAAATCAAAGGAACCCCACTGCACTTGGTCCTAATACAGAGACACATGGGTCCACTTGATAGGAGGACACAGTATGATGGAGAGGAGAGGAGTGCCAAGCAACCGTTGCTGTCGAATACCGGAATCTGTGAATGCTTTAGAAACAACGGCCCGGCAAGCCTTTCACTACTAGCCTTTCAGGGTCTTGAAAAGGGTCTCCAAATGAGAAGTTGCATAGTTTAAACTTCATTGACTTTACCATAAATTGAACTCTACAAATGAAACATTATGAGGTTTAGGAGATTTGGATGACAGAAAATGGACCAGAAGGCCATTCCCTCACTACTCCATGCCGAGGACCTCAAGCATGCTGCAGGAAGGGGAAGGGGCAGGGACACTGAGGCTTTATCCAAAGACACTGACTTCCTCCAGAAAAGAGAGGTTTTAGCCTAAAATTCACTAGTAAACTCTACGGACAAGGTCAACTTCCCCCCTATTCCAGACCAGAATTGTGGAACTCATGGCTGAGTTCCATGAGCTCCATGAGATAATGAAATTATGTATCCATTTTTTTTTCCTTTCTGATTTGTTCTGTTTTACATAGGGTCAATATGAGTCAGCACCAATAGTCATAATAATATCATCTGCTTTTCTTAACAATGACTTTAAATATCCACTCCACTGCATTTTGAAATCAAATGACTAAACTAGAAAAGCTGAAGAACGTAAAATTCTGTCCTAAAAGAAAGTTGTGAGTTAATATGAAATGGTAAAAACAAATAAGTTAA
>NW_022111369.1:28807823-28825958 GCF_000313985.2 Echinops telfairi
CGGCTGATGATAGTGCCAGGCTTGCAAACACCATCTGGTAACTGGCAATGCAGCTCACCATTATAGCTTAACCTTTCTCTGTGGGCTCATCAGGAAAACTGATGGACATCAATGAAACAAACAACTCAACCAAAAGATTAATCGAAGGCATGCATGTAGTTAATTCCCAGCAGGCATCGGAGTTGTTCTTGTGTTAAGGACCATCTAGTTGGCTCCACCTCATGCATGATGTCCTTCTCTAAGGACTAGATCATCTAAGAACGTGACCAAAGTGTGTGAGATGGAGTTTCCCCATCCTGTGTTCTAAGGAACATTCTGGCTATATTTCTCCCAAGACAAAGCATTTGTTCTTCTGGTAGTCCATAATATTTTTTAGTATTTTTTTCCAACTAAAGTCCAACCATTGAGTCAATTCCAACTTAAAGCGGCCCTATAGGACAGAGTAGAACCACCCCATGTATTTCTAAGACTAACTTTGTACAAGAGTATAGAGCCTCATCTTTCTCCTGTGGAGCATCTAGTGAATTCAAACTGCTTGCCTTGTTAGCAGACCAATGAAAAACGCACTGTACCACCAGGGCTCCTCATTCTTTGCCCACACCAAAATTTAAATGCATCAATTTTGTCTCTAGTCTTTTTTATTCATTGTCCAGCTCTTACATGTTTATGATAGCCGTGAGTTTAGTCTCTCCTGATAAGATGTCCAGAGTACATGAGACAAGTGTCGACATCCTCTCTTCCAAGATACATTCTGGCGGTACTTCTTCTAGGAAAGATTTGTTTGTTCTTTTAGTGGTCCATGGAACTTTCATATTCTTCACCAGTACCTGAACTTACATATGAGCAATGGTTGGTTTTCTCCACAGCTGCCCCTGCCATTGTTTTGATTGATGTTATTGCACTTCTTCATCGGCTCTCTCCATAGATGTAGTCAATTTGAATCCTGTGTTTTCAATCTGGTAAGGCCAACCTCTACACTTTCTGCTTGTGTTTTTGAAAAAGGTATTTGCAATGAAGAAGTTGTTGGTATTGCAAATTTCTATCATGTGATCTCCAGCTTCATTCCTGCCACCAGGGCCACATTTTCCAACTAATGCTCCTTTATTTTTTATCCCAAGTTTGACATTCCAATCACCAATAATTCTGAGTGCATCTAGATTACATGGTTTATCTCTTTTAGACTGCAGTTTTTGTAGAACATTTCCTTCTTCATAATTGTCTTTAGCAGTTATTGCCTGGTCTTCCTTATCCTCTCACACACAGCAGTGTACCTCAAGAGTCAAAAACTCATGGCCATCAAGGTGATGCGGACTCATGGTGACTGTAAAGGGCCGAGTATAGCCTGTGAGTAAATTGCCCCTGTGAGTTTCCGAGACTGTAACTCTTTATGTGACTAGAAAGCCCATCTCTCTCCCTTGGATCAGCGCGTGGTTTCCAACCACTGACCTTTAGCATCACAGCCTGAGTAACCACTATGCCACCAGAGGTCCTGTACTTCAAGAGAGATCTTGAAATATTCTTTCTGATGATGAATAAGACATCATCAGGGTCAAAGACTTTTTCTCGCGTTTACCTATAGTCATGATGTACATAAAACTTTTTATCTTAGCATATGTGACAAAGAATTTGATTCAAACTATTTCTCTATTTTCTGCAAAATAGTCCTTGGAACTGCCGAAGAAATCAAGTATCTTTGTTTTGTCTTTAAAAAGGTATGCAACATGCTGTGGCTAGATGCCACTGAGTCATTTCTAACACACATGTCACCATATATGACAGAGTAGAACTGCCCCACTAGGTTTTCTGGACCATAATGCATTCTCTTTGACTGGCTGCCAGGACTGCTGAGGACAGCCATGAATGTAAGAAAGTGCTATGGCCCTGGGGCCACTGAAGATATCACACTAGGAACTCTCCCTGAACGAACCTCAAGCATGCCTTCATTTGTATCTCATGGTTATGAGGAGTGGGTCATTGTAAGTGTAGATAATGTTGCTCATGTTGTATGCCATAGAGCCCATCTCAACGCTTAGAGATCTATAGGAGGGAGTAGAAGTTCTCCATAGGGTTTCTAACACTGCAGTCTTTATGGAAACAGAGTATCACATCATTCTCCAGTAGAATGGCTGGTGAGTTCAAGTAGGGATCTTTTGTTTAGCAGCCAAGTGCTTAATTATTGTGCCACCAGCACCCCTTAAATATGGTCCAAAACCGAAAACCCAAACCACTGCCATTAAGTCACTTCTGATTCATACTGATCCTACAGGATCGGGCAGAACTGCTACTTGAGGTTTCTGAAACAGTAACATTTTAGTAGGGCAGTTAGCCTCTTTCTTTTTCCGAGAAGTAATGTATGGGTTTGAACTGATGCCTTTGCAGTTAGTATCACGACACTTAGGCCTCTCTACCACCAGAGCTCTTTCATTGTCTCCAACAATAGGTAAATCTGCTGTAAAAGATTTCTTTGAAGTGCTAAAAAGGAAATATGTCATATTGCATACTAAGCTGTGACTGACTTAGGCCCTAATATTTTCAATTGCTTTATATGCATGTGAAAAAATGAACAATAATTAATGAAGACTAAAGAAGAACTGGTGCCTTTGAATTAAGGTTGATGAAGAACAGTAATATACTGCAAACTACCCTAACAAACAAATCTATCTTCGAAGAAATACAACCAGAATGTTTCTTGGAAGAAAGGATGGACATGTTATCAGGAGGGAACAGTCCCTGAAGAAGGATCTCCTGTTTGGAAACCAACCCCATGCCATGGTCAAGGTTGACATCAAGAGCAGGCAGACTCATCTTTCTCATGGGAATGGATGGTTTGAATTGCCAACCTTGTAGTTAGCAACACAATGCTTAAATTACAACACTACCCCTTGGAACTACTCTAACTCCCAGTGACCTTTTGCTCCTTAGGATTTTGTTTATGGGAGGAAAATGTTTATGGGAGGAGGAAGATCCTCAAGGAAGTTGACTGACACAGTGACTGAAACAATGGGCTCAAACATAGTTACCAGTAGGAGGATGGTACCTACCCAGGCAGAGTTTCCTTTTATTAACCTCTGACCACGGTGAGTCAAAACCTACTGGGCCAACAAGAGTTTAAATAAATTCTGTGATATTTTCAGGGCAATCAGATTCTGAGTTAGGTTGAGACGGCTAAAGATTTGTAAAGCACCAGCTTGGTATGGATGGGTGACAGAGAAAGGCTGCTTAAGCAGCCAGTTAAGAGGGGTAGAGTGTGTGGCCTGTCTCCCAGAGACTGGTGCAAGGGAAGGGTAGGACAGACTGATCGGAAGTTCAGACAATTATGTCCGTGAGCTTCTGGCTGGTGCCCCATGGCTGACTGCAGGTGATCTTTAGACCTGGCTGAAGGTCCAAGGAATCCATTCTGGTGGATAGTGTCAACGGGAAAGTAGTACTAAATTGTCTGGTAAAAAAATGAAGCCTGCATCAGATTTCGGGTGGGAAATGGATTGATGTTGACTATTTCCATGACGTTAGTGATAAAGTGATAAAGTTTCCATTGCTTGGTTTCAAATTGGTTTTTTATCCTATATCTGCTCTTCGTTTTTCTCTAATATCTAACAATGATGAGCCATCCCACCCCCACCCCCATTTTTATTTGGAGCTCTTACAGATATTATAACAATCCATAGTTCAATTAGATCAAGCATGATTGTACCATTGTTGCCACCATCATTTTCAAAACACTCTCTTTCTTCTTAAACTCTGATATCAGCTCCCCTTTATTCCCCGCTCCCCCACCCTACCAAAGGTAAACATAGTCTTAAAATGAATGTTGCAGCACGACCTTCACTTCTGCTGTTGGGTGTCTAAAGAATGGGCTTTGTGGGTAGCAAAGCCTGGAGGGATTAGTGGTAAGGCCAATGGAAATGTTGTTTTTTCTTCTGTGATTTCTCCTACTTTCTCTGGACTGCACAAACCATATTCAATGCCATTGAATCAATTTGGACTCATAGTGACCCTATAGGATAGGGTAACATTTCCCTGAGGTTTCTGAACTGTAACTCTTTACCAGAGTAAAAAGCCCCATCTTTCTCCCAGAAAGTGGCTGGGAGTTTGAACTGCTGACCTTGAGATTAGCATCCCAGAGTGTAACTACTCTGCCACCAGGGCTTCTCTGGAAATGGTGCTTTTAAATTTCAGGCTTTTGAAATAAATGTCTTAGGCTATTGGAAAGGAAAGAAATGTTCTAGTTACTTTTGTAAAGTATGTATAAAATGTCAACCCTTAATTTTATTGCCAAAAAGAATTGATAGCATTTGGGGTGAGAATGGGAACTTTTTTTTTTTTTTGCATCTCATAATGAGAAATGATTAACAGACTCTCTGTATCACCCATGCTTTTGTATAACATGAAGTCATTTTATCCGGCAGTCATCATTTAAACACAGAGCCATCCTCATTCATTCTTGAGGCATCTGTGTGTGCCATGAGAGTGATGAACAGTCTCATTGGAAAAAAGAGCAACGACAACCTAGAAATCTGGGATAGCCCTCATGCCCTGCTGCATTTCTCCTGATGAGCTCAGCTTACCTGGAGCAAAAGAGAAAGAAGGAAACCAAAGGCTCAAAGAAGAAGCTAATCTACAGGATGATTGCATGGTTGCATTGCTTGATAAAGCTCTTCTGTGCAGAGTCTTTGGAGGCCCCACTAACTGACTGGGTGCATACATGCAAATGCTGTGTGAGATTCAACATATGGATTGGTCAGTTTTGTGCTTCTGCTGGGTATAACGAGAGGCATCTCAGGAGAAGCACTTGGAGATCTCACGACCATGTAGAAAGAAGACTCACTGTCAGTGCATGTCTCGGGACCCAAAGATTCCTGCGAGGAGAAGCAGTGAGAGTAAAAGAGAAGGTGGCAGGGGCAGTGACACCAACAGTGGCACTGAAAGCATGAGACACAGGGGTGGGGCCCCTGGCCCACCGAACAAGTAAAACTGAGTGCCTTCAGACAGGAGGTTCACTTTCAAAGTGGGCCACACTTGGAACATATATCACCATCATTAAAGTAGTTTTGTAATACCTGACTAGGGTATAGTCCAAGAATCCACATGGCTAAGAAAGAGAAGACCAGCTACCTGTAGGCAAAGTTGAGAAGAGGCACTGGATCCAGAACAGTTTTGTCCTTAACATTTTCTGATCCTGACATGTAACCTGCTAGTTTCTCTAATCAAACCCATAACTGTAATTATTGCCGGTGTGTACTCTGCTGTCACTGCGATGGACTGTCAAACGCATAAGAGAAGTAGAACACCATGGAATGGACAGTTGGTGTCAGAATGAGTTAAAGAAATTGATAGGGTAGAAGCCTCCCTGACATCTGCCTAACAGAAATCAGCCTTGGGCTGAGGAAGACGTGGTTCTCCTTCCCCTTTGTATAGCTGCAGGAGTTCAGATGGACCCCAGACCATTTTTGAATGAACTGATTGCCTGCTTGAAACACAACCTCATCTTCTGATCCTGACACAAGAAAAACCAGATGGTGCTTGGATACTACTATGGACCATTCTGACCAGAGACAAATTAGATGGCCCTGGGTGGGGAAAGGAGAAATGTAGAATAAAACTAAAATTATCTTTTAAAGGGTCAGACTTAACAGATAGGTAGAGGCTAGAGAAACCCCATACTATCACCCTGAGATACCACTAAAACTGTGAACTGAAACCATTCCTGGAAGTTACATTTCAGCTACATAATAGATTGCACATTGAGTAAATAATATCACTCACGTGTACTGTGTTCCATTGAAAAATGCATATAAAAATCAAATGATCCACATTTACACTAATGCATAGATAGGCAGGGCAGGAGAGGGAGAAGGAAGCTGGAATAACAGGAACAGAACAGCCAGAATGTAAATGAGAATGTTGACATAAGATGGACAATGTAACCTATGTCATTGAACAATGGGTATGTGTTGCTGTCCTTAAGTACCATTGAGTCAACTCAGAACCATAGCGACACCGTTCACCACAGAGTGAAACACTGCACTGTCCTTCACAATTGTTCCCAGTTGTTCCATGCCTGAGCCAATTGATGCAGCCACTGTGTCAATCCATCACTTCAAGGGCCTTCATCTTTTTCATTGCCCTTCTACTTTATCAAGCACGATGTCCTTCTCCAGAGATTTGTCTCTCCTGACAATATGTTCAAAGTATGTAAGGCAAAGTCTTGCCATCCTTGTCTCTAAGGAGCATTCTAGGCTTACTTCTTCCAATACAGATCAATGTGTCCTTTTAGGAGCCCATGGTACTTTCAGTATTATTCTCCAGCACAATTCAAATGCATGCTATTCCTTATTCAATGTCCAACATTTGCATGGGTATGATGGAATGGAGAATACCATAGCTTGGGTCAGGCACACCTCAGTCCTCAAAGTAACATCCTGGCTCTTCAAGACTTTAGGTCTTCTACAACAGATTTGCCTAATGCAATACATCTTTTGATCTCTTGACTGCGGCTTGCATGAGCATTGATTGTGGATCCAATAATACAAAATCCATGACACTTTCAACCTTTTTCCATTTATCATGATATTGCCCATTGATCCAGTGTGAAGATTTTTGGTTTTCCTTATATTGAGTTGCAATCCATACTGAAGGCTATAATCCTTGATCTTCATCAGCAAGTGATGCAATTCCTCCTCACTTTCAGCAAATAAGGTTGTGTCCTCTGCATATAGCAGGCTGTAAAGAAGCCTTCCTCCGATCATGATGCCTCTTCTTTATGATCCAGGTTCTCTGATGATTTGCTCAGCATACAGATTGAACAGGTATGGTGAGAGGATACTAGTCTGATACCTACCTTTCTTGATTTTAAACCAGGCAGTATTCCCTTGTTCTGTCTGCCCAACAGCCTCTTGTTCTAGTTACAAATTCCAAATGAGTGATCTGGAGTTCTTATTCTTCTCAAAGTTATTCGCAGTGTATTATGATCTACACAGTCAAATGCCTTTTTGCAGTCAATCAAACTCAAGTAAACACCTTTCTGGTGTCCTCTGCATTGAGCCACGATCTGTCTTATATCAGCAATGATATCCTTTGTTCCACATCCTTTTCTGAATCTGGCCTGAACTTCTGGCAACTCCCTGTCAATGTGTTGCTGCAACCATTGTTGAATGATATTAAGCAAAATGTTACTTGTGGGTGATATCAGTGATATCATACTATAATCTGAGCATTCTGTTGGGTCACCTTTCCTTACGCAAATATGTATTCCTTCCAGTCACTTGGCCAAGTTGCTGTCTTCCAAATTTCCTGGCATGGATGACTGAGTATTTTCAGTACTTCTTCAGCTCTGAAACATTGCAATAGGTCAATTCCTGGAACCTTGTTTTGGGCTAATCCATGCAGTGCAGTTTGAACTTCTTCCTTTAGCATCATTGGTTCTGCTCATAAGCTACCTCCTGAAATGGTGAGACTTTGACTGCTTCTATTGGGTACAGTGACTCTGTGTATTATTTCCATCTTCTCTTTTTGTTTTTCAACAGTTTTATTGGCAAGTAATTTAAAAATCATATAATTCAATAGTTCAATCATATCATGGGGAAGTTTACAATCATCTTCACAACAATTTTAGATCATCCTGCACCCTCATAATCAAATCACCTTTAAGATGAGTTATGCAATCACAATCCATTCTAGTGCTCCTTCCCCACTCCTGTCTTCCTGATTTACTCCCCAAATCCCCTTTTCCTCACTATCACCCCCACCCTTATTTCCCCCTTCCCCTTGAATCAATTATTATCATTACGCATCCACTTCTCCTGTGCTTCACAGCTGGAAGACCCAACAGAAAACAATAACAAGTAAAATCGCCCTAAGGTGGTAAGTTTAAAAACATAATAGCATACAGAAAAAATAAAAAGAATGTGTAAGAAGGAAAAGATCCCCAACAACATTCAGAAAAGCAGGGAAGAAATTTCTGTCATGGAACCAGTAAGAGAATTTGCACCCAGATCAAATTCAGGTCACAACTGGCCATGTATCAAGTTCAATCCAGCATAATCAAGATTACAGCAGTCTCTCCCTGATAGTAAGGCTGTTTGAGACTCTTGGCTGTGGCTAGAGTGGATCTGCCAGTGGCTCAGTCTGACTAAATACTCTATAGATGGGTTTGGGGCTCCCACAATCCCCTGTGGCCCTCCACAACTTGGATCTTCACAATATTTGCTCTGATGCGTTCCTCCTCAACATATTCAAATTTGGTGATTGTCATCTATGGATCACACAAGCTGGTGTGCTTCTTCCATGGGGACTTTGTTGACTCCTCGCTTAGATGGCTGCTTGTTTATTTTTTTTTATTTTATTTTTTTTTTCACAATTAGGTAAGCAGTAAGCATTTTATGTATTGAAATACCCTTCATTCTAGACTAGAAGTACAGAGTTACAGAGTATAATCTTAACACTTTTTTTTTTTAATTTTTTAAACATTTTATTAGGGGCTCATACAACTGTTATCCCAATCCATACACACATCAATTGTGTAAAGCGTATTTGTACATCATTTCTCAAAACATTTTCTCTCCATTTAAACCCCCGACATTAGGTCCTCATTTTTCCCCTCCCTCCCCGCTCCCCTCTCCCACATGCGCCCTTGATAGTTTATAAATGGGTATTTTGTCATATCTTGCCCTGTCCGACTTCTCCCTTCACCCTCTTTTCGGTTGTCTGTCCCCCAGGGAGGAGGTCACACACACTTCCATGTAATCGGTTCCCTCTTTCCTACCCATTCTCCCTTTACCCTCCCTGTTTTGCCACTCACACCACTGGTCCTATAGGGCTCATCCATCCTGGATTCCCTGTATTTTCAGTTCCTATCTGTACCAGTGTACCTCCTCTGGTCTAGCCAGTCTTGCAAGATAGAATTCGAGTCATGGTAGTGGGAGCGGGGAGGAAACCTTTAGGAACTAGAGGAAGGTTGTATTTCTCATCATTGTTACATCGCACCCTGACTGGCTCATCTCCTCCCCGAGACCCCTCTGCAAGGGGATCTCCAGTGGCCTACTAATGGGCTTTGGATCTCCACTCCGCACTGCCCCCATCATTCACTATGGTGAGATTAGATGGCTGCTTGTTTAAATACAAACCTTTAAGATCCCAGACACTATTCCACTTGATAGCTGGGCACCATCTGCTTTCTTCACCACACTTGGCTTTAGCACCCTTATCTTACTTCCTGCATCATTCGATACTTTGTCTATAGAATCTTTCAACATTGAAACTCCAGACTTGAATTTTTTTTCTTGTGTTCTTTCAGTTTCAGATATATTGAGTGTTTTTTTAAATTTTTTTATTTTTGGTTTTCTAATTCTAGGTCCTTGTACATTTTTTTAAATATTTGGCTTGTTTTCTTGAGCTACATTTACATTTTTCTATTCAGCTCCTTGATTTTATCCTCTCTTGCATTTACTTTAGCTACTCTGTGAGACTAAGAGCAAGTTTCATTCTCTTCCGCTTCCACTCTTCTCTTCCACTCTTCCACTTCCACATCCACTTTGATCTTTTCTGTCTTATTAATGACTTTTTGCTTTCTTCGTGAATGGTGGTCTTAATGTCTTCCCACAGCTAATCCGGTCTACTGTCGTTTGTGTTCAATGCATCAATTCTATTCTTAGAATTTTTTCAAAATAGACTCAAGGTCATATTTGAATTGTGATTTTTTAAAACTTTATTTAACTTTATTCTGACCTTACATATGACAATTGATCGTCTGGTCCACAGTCAGTCCTTGTTTGGGTTTTAACTGCTGGTGTGTCTTCCACAGATACAGTCGATTTGATTTCTGTGTCTCCCACCTGGAGAAGTCCATGTGTACAATTACCTTTTGTGTTGTTGAAAAAAGGTATTTGCATTCTTTGGAAAAAACGCTTGGCAAAATTCTATCATGTGATATCCAGCTTCATTTCTATCACCACGTTTATATTTTCCAACTACTGTTCACTCCTCTGTTTCCACCTTTTGAATTCCAATTACCAACAGCAATCAATGATCTTGATTGAATATTTGATCAATTTATAACTGAAGCCATTGGTAGAATCTTTGATATTTTCATCACTAGCTTTTGTGATTGGTACATAAAGTTGAGTTATAATTTTATTGACTGGTATAATTTGATCAGAGATTGGACTTCATGATGGATTTAGCAAGACCCTTTCTGACAACAAATGCCTGCCATTACTCTTGATTATATTATTCCCAGGATAGTAAATTATATGATTTCTGATTCAAAATGGTCAATAACAGTCCATTTATTCTTACTAACACCTAGGATATCAACCTTCATGCGTTCTCTTTCATTTTTGACCACTTCCAATTTTTCTAAATCCATCTAAATCTAAATCACACATTCCATATTCCAATCATTAGGAGATTTCTTTACTCTTGACCTTGAGTCATGCCCCATCAGCTCATGAAGATCCAGAAGGCACCCCTCCAAAAGGCTTTATCAGACTCATTTCACCATGGTTGACTCTTCTGTAAGAAATCATCTCCTCTTCAGTGCCCTTGGCCCAGAGGGGCCCGTCTGCCTCCAGTATCTCTGACAATGTTCTGGTTCCTTTGTTTAGATTTCAGTATTGGCCGATGCTTCCAGGCTATGTATAAAGGTTTCAGTGGCTTCTTACTCAGAAGTGGGGAACTGAGTTTTCCTTTGTTGTCCTTAGTCTGGAAGCTCCACTGAAACCTGTCCACTGTGGGAGACCCTGCTGGCATTTTAATTATCAGTGAACAGCTTCCAGCATCACAGCAACAGACAAACCACCACAGTAAGACAAACTGGCAGACAAGTGCTGGAACATGGTTATAGTAAGTATTAGATAGGAACTTAATTTGATGTGCTTCATCAAAAGCACACACATACATTTCAGTAAATAAATAAACACCTCTGTTCACCACCAGCATAGACCCCACACCTCTTATTTGAGTAGAATGATCCTATAGATATAGGCACTTCATTAACAAGACTGATCCTGAACAACAGAACTGGTCTAGAATCTCAAATTGATGACCTTAAGCCAAGGATTTCACTGTCAAGTTACAAATAGTTAGGCATCCCAACGTATCTAGGGGAACACCAGTTATGTGTCTCTATTGAAATGGACTCCTTGCAGGAGAAGGACAACAACAAAGCCAAACTCACTGCCACTGAGTTGTACTTCCCGGAAACTTTATGAGAGCAGACATCCTCAGCATTCCCTCTCAGATCTCCTGGGGGGTTTGAAATACCCACTCTCCACATAGCAGCCCATCCGTTAACCACTGTGCTGCCACAGCCCCTGAAGAATGAAGGCAACTATTAAGATGGAAGGTTATTCTCTCTGTCCTCCAGCCTTGGAGAAAAATCTGAATAACAGCCTTAGTTTTCTTAACTTCCAAGATGACTCCTTGATAAAGCCTCACAATGCCAAAAAATAAAACTGCCTGGGGACCTTAAAGCTGCTTGAAAACCTGCTAGCAAAATCACAGGCATAAAGATATGCTGACATTTTACATGGAATCTTAGAAGCTTCACAGGACCCTAAATGGCTATGGATGCCAGTTAATTCCTTTATCAGTGAAAAATCAATTTCTTTGCCTAGTATCATCTTCTATTTTCCCCATCCCATTTACTTACACTCCCCCGTCAATGTTAGTAACTAGCAAATTACACACATAAATGCAGACGCGGTCTGCTTTCTAAAGAAATATATATCCAAGTAAGAACTGTGATTGAGGGAGATTTATAGGCTCAGCATCATATCTTTCTTGGCTAGTAAAATAAAACCCATTTACTGGAGAGTAGCAATGGAAGACCTCTTAGGAAGGATGTAAATTCCGTCTTGGCAACATTACTTGTCTAACCGCATGTCGTCTTTGATTTCTCCTAAAATAAAATTATCCTCAAACAGTTTCAATATATTTAAAACTATGGAGGGGGGGTATTCCTCCTAACTGAATCAATTGTTTTAAAAGTTTCTGAACAAATGGACCACAATTTCATTTCAAGTCTGGCATTTAAAACAGAACATTATCATAGCGTGCTTGCAGGCAAGGAAGACTTCGATGTAGAATTGTTTTAAGTTACATACCATTCGTTCTTGGGACAGTGAGTAAGGTCAAGATTTATTAAAGTAATAATAATGACAATGACAACAAAAGTGGCCAGCCACTGAATATGACAAACACTCCAGTGGATTCATGTACATTATTTCTAGGCATGGCTACAACTCTGAAAGGTAAGTACTGTTACTTTCATTTGCATGAAGGAGCCTTGGTTGCCTAGAGGTTATGTGCTGATCACCAGTTCCAAATCACTAGCCACTGCGGGAGAAGCCTTTCTACTCCAGGAAAGGGCTATAGTCTCGGGAACTCACAAAGGCAGTGTTACCCTGTCCTATAGTGTCGCCATGAGTCAGCCTTGACTCAATGTCAGTGAGTTTGTTGTTACATCTATTTATAAGAAGGGTCTTCAAAAAGTTCATGAAAAACTGGAATTAAAGAATAACGGAATTTTCCCACATTGTGAAACCTCCTCATATTTTCCCTTCACTCCTGCAACTAATGTTTGTATCCTTAAGTCCTAAGTCTCTATGTGATGTTTCCCTAGTCTTCTGAGAAAGCATGATAGACATCTATATTGTCTGTCTTTCAGCTTTCACACACACACTTCAGGTGAAAAATCTCTCTCTTCTCAATCCAAGTCAGTGGGAAGGACCTCACCTCCTGGCTCCAATCATTCCCCTGGCTACCGGGTACTTGGTTCCCAAAGGACATGTCACCAAGCAAGATCAATGGAAATCATTCCCCAAACTTTTCTTTTGAGAAAGAGTATTTCTCTTCCTACTGGAGTTACTAATATGATAAGCATAAGCCTAGAGACAAAGAAACAAACTGTCTGAGTTTATAATCAACTCAGAGCAAAGGAGAGCCAAGTGATGACAAGAGACAAAATTCCTGAATGTGGTGTCTGAGTGCCTAGATCCTTCTGTGCTTGCTGCAATCTGGATTTCTCAGGCTGGTTACCTGTGTTAGTCTGGGTACTTTAGAGAAACAAATCCATAGAAACTCATGTATAAGACAGAGTTTTATATAAAGGTTAAGTGCACATCAAGAAAACATCCCAACCCCATGATGCCCAAGCCCACAAGTCCAACATTAATCCATTAACCCATATGTCCAACACCAATCCACAAAGTCCTCCTCCCTCTCACAAAACAGACACTATGACGCCGACTGCAGGAGGAAAGCTGAGTCAGTGAACGTGTAAGCATCTCAGCACTGGCAGGGGTCTCCACACGGCTGCTCCAGCACCCAGGGCTGCATCGGGGTAGGTTCATGTGGCTTCTCCTCAGGGATGTCTTGTAGGAAGTGAGCCTTGCCAGTTGAAGCAGGGAGCTGGCTAAGGCAGCTGCACCCTGGTCTGACCATCAGTAAGCAAGAGACCCGAGAACTAGACAGGTGAGGCTCACTGAGCCATTTATCTCTACGCCCTTCAATTAATCCCACATGTGTTTATCAGCCAGGATGGCACAATAAACTAACTAATTCAGTACTTAATAAATATATTTTGTGTCTCTTTATATTAATTTCTTAATGCAATCAGAGACTTCTAATACCGAGCAAAAGGTCCCTCTGTGTCTACTAGTCCTGTGCTTTTGGAAACTAAGACACCAATGTAGAGAATTCTGGCTGCCTCCAGAGATGCCCATGTCCAAGTCTCTGGGACCTGTGACTAAGTTATTGCACATAATACATTGTCTTGCATATGTGATTAAGTATAAGGAGTTGGAAATGGGGAGCTTGTCAGACAATGTTTGAGTGAGTCTAATCTTGTCCTATGAATTCTTAAAAGCAGAAGAGAGACGTACAAAGGAAGATTGAAAAAGGAGAACTAAGAAGAGAGAGGTATGATTCAAACCGGTAAGGGACACCCACCCACCATTAGTGGTTTGAGGACAGAATAAGGAGACCAAGAGCCCAGGAATGTAATAACCTCTAGAAGTTGGGACTGGCCTTCGGCCAACAGCAACAAAATTAGAATATATGCTCTACAACATCCAGGAAGTGATTTCTACCAGGAGGGTGAATAAAAAGGAAATAGACCTCTTCTCGAGCTTCTGAATACAAACTCCTAAGGACACTTTGATTTCAGCTAATGAGCTCAGACAAGACTTCCGATATATCATTATCAAGTAACACAATTACCTTGCTTTAAATACCTCAGTATGTTGGAAATTTTGACAGCAGGGACACGAATTTAATATGGATTCCAACCACTATTTGCCATCCATGTTGTAAAATGTATCTGGACGTCATTTCTTTTTATGGCTGAGTAACTAGTTATTTACATTTTAATATTACACGGCTAAAGATGGAAACAACAAGGAAATTAACAATAGTGATAACAACAAGAATTCATTAAGTCATAACTTAAACTATATTCTGAGGAGTTATAAATAATCATGAATTTATAAAGAATAAACACTATATTTTAAAAAGTCATTGCTAGCAGTCTCATCCAGTTATTTATTTAGTCTTTTTTTTTAAAGACATGCAGTCAAATCCCCTTCAACTCAAGGTGACCCAATATGTGGATGGTGCACACTTAACCCATGCAGCCATTCACTAGATGGTTGAAACTTGGGGTCTATCCAGAGAGACCGCAGAAGAAAGGCCTCGATGACCTATTTCTTTTTAAAAATTGGTCATTAAATCTCATGGAGCGCTGTTTTACTCTGATACTCATGTGGACATCAGATTTATTCATACATGTCTAGAATGCCTACACTCATCGATAAACCAATTGAACTGATCCCACATTGTCTGTAAGATGAAGATATGGTCTCTCAACCTCAACCACTTGGAAGAAAGGATTCTAGTTCATATGTCCTATAACAGTTTGAGCTTAAGAAATGTTCAAGAAGGCAATTGGGAAGAGGTTTTAGGTTGTTTTTGTTTTTCCTGGAAGGCTATATTTAGTTTTATTTGTTTATCTTTCTGGCTGCTTAATTAAAATGGGAACATAACTTGTTTACCCATCTACATCTATTAAATAGACTCAAGTGGCTAGACTTTCTTAACCCCCAGGAGGCTGCCGGTTGGGAAGGCGATCTGGAAGTCTCACAGCATGCAATAATTGCCAATTTTGCTGCTCTTTGTCTTACCAAAGAAGGACAAAAGCTTAGAATTACATTAATTGTTGTAATTAAGCTTATACACTTGACAAAATAAAACAGCAAGTTTGTGCCTGATATTTTTTTCCTATGAAATTTTTTATTCTTTAAGAAGTCTTTCTAAGTAATATCAGGAGACTGGATGTTTAAAGTATGTTTAGGAATTGTTTTCTTATTAACAATCTTTCTCTCTACTTGCTAAAAGCAGCTACAAAAAAAGGGAAACAAAAATCAGCAAGTTAGAGCTCATAAGGAAATCCTCTCTTATTTCATCTCTGGTTGAATCGTGGAAGATGTGGAAGAAACCTTTGGCACTCTGGCTTCATGCTGTTCTACCCATACCTCAGCTCTGCTCTCTAGACATGGAATGTGCCTAGTTTGCTCTCCACCAAGCTCCATATGGTGGACGAAGTTGAGGTTCAGAGTTCTGAAGGCAACCTTTATCACTCCACTGACCAGTAAGATAACAAGACTCCTAACTATGTGTTAAATTTCTTAAAAATTATTTTATTGGGGCTCATACAACTCTTATCACAACCCACACATACATCAATTGTGTAAAGCACACTTATACATTTACTGCCCTCATCATTCTCAGAATTCACCTTCTGCTTGGGTTCCTGGAATCAGCTCTTCATTTTCCCTTTTCCTCTCCCCCTCCCTCCCCCCTCCCCCACAAACCCTTAATAATCCACAAATTATTATTTTATCTTAGCGTACACTCCCCAGTGTCTCCCTTCACCCACCCTTCTGTTGCCCATCCCCTGGAGAGAAGATTATATGTAGATCCTTGTAGTCGATTCCCCCTTTCTACCCCCACTTCCCTCATCTGACCTAGATTCCCTGTGTTTCCAGTTCCCATCTGTACCTCTGTACATTCTCTGGTCTAACCAGGTTTGCAAGATAAAATTGGGATCATGATAGTTACAGGGAGGAAGCGTTTAAGAACTAGAGGAAGGTTGTGAGATTCATTATTGATACCCTGAACCCTGAGTGACTCATCTCCTCCCCACTACCCCTCTGAAAGGGATGTCCAGTTGTGTGCAGATGGGCATTGGGTCCCCATCACGTGCTACCCTCATTCACCATGATATGATTTCCCCTTACCTCCCCACCCCTGCCTTTGGTTCTTGAAACCTGGTCCCATCGGCCCTTCGTGATCACATATATTGGTGTGCTGCTTCCATGTGGGCTTTGTTGCTTCTGGGCTAGATGGCCGCTTGTTTACTTTCAAGCCTTTAAGTCCCCAGACACTACATGTCTCGATAGCCGGGCACCATCTGCCTTCTTCACCACATTTCCTTATGCACACATTTGTCTTCAGCGTTTATGTGGGGAAGGTGATCACACAATGATGTTTTTCGTTCTTTGGTGTCTGCTACCTGATCCCTTCAAAACCTCATGTTCCCACAGGCTTGTGTGCTTCTTCTCTGTGGGCTTTGTTGCTTCCAAGCTAGATGGCACTTGTTTGCCTTCAAGCCTTTAAGACCCCAGACGCTATATCTTTTGATAGCCGGGCACCATCAGCTTTCTTCACCACATTTTCTTATGCACATGTCTGTCTTCAGCGATCATGTCGGGAAGGTGGGTATCATGAAATGACAGTTTAGCTGAGCAAGGTGTTCTTGTATTAAGGGAATGCACACAAGGAGGCCCAATGTCCACCTGCCACCCTACTACTAAACCTATAAATATATGCACATAGGTCCATTTCCCCCATAATCTTAAATATATTTACATGTGTACATGTCTGTATTTAGGCTTCTAGGTATGCCTTTTGCCTCCTACTCCTTTCCTCTATTTCCTTACACTTTCCTCCTGTCCCACTACCATGTTCAGCCTTTATTCTGGTTTCAGTAATTCTTCTCAGTTACCTTTCCCTTGATCACTCCCTATCAGTCCTCCCATCCCCTCCCTGCTATGGGTTTTGAACCACTCGTTGTTCCCTTGTCCCTGGGTTGGCCAACACCTCCTCTCTTCCCCTGCCTCCCACACTCCCATGTCCCTCTGGGATCGTTGGTCCCTTTATTTTCTTCTCACATTGTTTGTCCAGCCTCTCTTATCTAGGTTGACCAGTAGATATATTAATATGTTCATAAAATAAAGAAGAAGGACACAGTTGGAGGACTCGCCTTACCTGATTTTAATGCCTATTATACAGCTGCAGTGGTCAAAACAGCATGGTATTGGCACAACGACAGACACTCAGACCAGTGGAAAAGAATAGAAATCCCAAGAATAAAACTTCAGCATATAGACAACTGATCTTCGACAAGGGCCCCAAAACCATCAAGTGGGAAGTGGATGCCCTTTTTAACAAGTGGTGCTGGAAACAATGGATATCCACATGTAGAAAGATGAAACAAGACGTTTACCTCACCCCATGCACAAGAATAAGCTCAAAGTGGATCACAGACCTAGAAGTTAAACCCCAAACCATCAGGACCATCAAGGAGGATATTGGGACTAACCTCAGAGCACTGGCCCAGGGAACTCATAGGCTCACTTCAATAGAGAAGGGTACACATGCAGGTGAGCTGGAAATTGACAAATGGGATTTAATAAGAATGTCTGCACACCCACCTAGATAAGAGAGGTTGGACAAAAAAATATATATGATATATATATCAAAAGATATAGCGTCTGGGGTCTTGAAGGCTTGAAGGCAAACAAGTGGCCATCTAGCTCGGAAACAACAAAGCCCACAGAGAAGAAGCACACTATCCGGTGTAAACACGAGGTGTTGAAGGGAACAGGCAGCAGACACCAAAGAACAAAAACCATCATTGTGTGACCACCTTCCCCATATAAATGCTGAAGACGAATGTGTGCATAAGTAAGTGTGGTGAAGAAGGCTGATGGTGCCTGGCTATCCAGACCTATAGCATCTGGGGACTTAAAGGCTTGAAAGTAAACAAGCGGCCATCTAGCCCAGAAGCAACAAAGCCCA
>NW_022111369.1:28826633-28831692 GCF_000313985.2 Echinops telfairi
TACACAATTGATCTATGTATTGTGATGAATTGTATGAGCCCCAATAAATTGATTAAAAAAAAAAGAATAAAACACCTGTGCACCTGGAAAGACTTCACCAAGAGGGTGAAAGGACAACCCACAGACTGGGAGAGGATTTTTAGTAATGGCACATCAGACAAAGAGCTCATTACTAAAATCTACAACACCATCATGACCTGCAAAAAGAGGAAAACAGTTAACCCCCTTAGGAAGTGGGCAAAAGAACTGAAAAGAGCCTTCACTAGGAAGGAGACCCTGATGACCAATAAGCATATGAGAAAGTGTTCCAGGTCATTAGCCATAAGAGAAATGCAAATCAAAACAACCATGAGATACCACCTAACATCCCTGAGGCTAGCCCAAATCAGCAAATCAGAGAGCAACAAGTGTTGGAGGGACTGTGGTGAAGTAGGAACCCTCCTCCACTGCTGGTGCTCATATAGACTGGTACAGCCACTGTGGAAAGCAATTTGGAGATACTTTAAAAAAATGGAAATTGATCTACCTTATGACCCAGCCATCCCTCTACTGGGCATATATCCGGTGGAAGCAACAAATAAAACATGACCAGTCATCTGCACTCCAATGTTTATTGTGGCACAATTCACAATCACAAAGACTTGGAAACAGCCCAAGTTTCCATTGGTAGCTGAGTGGATTAGTAAACTCTGGCACATACGCACAATGGAGTTCAATGCAGCATTGAAAAGCACGGACGATCACATGAAACACGTCGCCTCGTGGAAAGAGCTGGAAGGAATCATGTTAAGCGAGGTAAGCCAAAAGCAAAAGGACAGGTATGACCTGAGTCCCCTGAGGTAAGTACAATCAGCACATCAGGAATAGAAGAATAAACACCTATCTCGCAATAAACGGGTGGAAGCATAGACAGTTGGAGGGAGGGCAGGCCACACCTAGGGAGGTACATGAGAGTCCAACATAAAGAAGGGGAAGGGGGACAGGTGGAGGGAGAATTGGGGTGGGGAGAAAATGAGTTGATGGCATAGGGGAACAGGGAAATAACCCACCCAGGGGGAGATTATTGGTTGTGTCCCCACAGAACTGGAATGTGCATACAGACCCCACCATGACATGCCAAACCAGGAGGGCAACATAATGAGCGGAAGAATCCACAAAGAGACTGGACCATGTGCCGGCCCTAACCAGAATCAGCCCAACCCCCACCATGGAAGGGAGTGCCACAGAACATGAAAACAGATCGTCTGGTGTGGGAAAGGAAGTGACCTGCCATACCCAGAAGGAAGCTGAAGCAAAGGAAGGAGGAGGAATGGAGCGGAGCACACCTGGGTCCACCAAGCTCAGAGGACGATAGCCCAGCTTTGAGGGCCCAAGGTACAGAGAGGACATATAGCCAGCCCCATGGCGAGATGAGACATCCTGTACTGACCCATGACCCTACATGGGACAGCACCAGAGACACAGTGTGGGATGTGCGACTGAGCTGACCCCACCACACTGAGGCAAAACACTGGGGGTGTGCAATGCAGCGGCAGGGAAGCAGAGCAAGGAGGTCCCGAGGGAAGACAAAGGATGGACTTCGGGGCCAGGATGTGGCACCCCATCAGACTCGTCTGGAAAACACTCCTAAAGGTCAGCAAACAGACCTTGAACTACTAACAGGCTTGTTTTGTTTTGTTTTCTCTTTTTTTCTGCCTATTTGTTTTGTTTTCTTCTTTTTTTTCTCTTCTTTCAAATATTGTTTGTCAGTGGCTTTTTTGTTTGTTAGCTTGTTGGTACTCCTGCCGTCATCGTCATGTTCTTATGTGCCACTTTGGGTGCTGTCAAAGCGCCCAAAGTTCAATTTTTATTGCCTACATCCATGGTCCTAGGACGATGTAAAGGCTCAGAACAGCAGAGCTAGTAATGATTTTTGAAATGATGTTAGGACTAGAAGGAATGTGGCCATCTAGTCCAATTGCCATACTTTTGGGAAGGAAAAATATGAAACCCAGACAATTTGTGAGTTGTCTGAGGTCACATGCACTGTCAGAGAAAAACTCCAAACCAAACTGCGGCCCTACCAACAGCAGACATCATGAGGTTTGGTCAACCTCCCTGGCTCCTCCATCTCCTTCATCTTGCAGAAACAAGCTCTAGGGAGGTGATTTTTTTCAAAAGGGGTAAGCAAAACTATTTCAAAATCCAAATCCTTCAGACACCCACAAATACCTGAGATTAGCAATACTTTCATAGTTTCCTGGGTAGTGCCACAGTTTAGTACTTGACCACTAGCCGAAAGGTTGACTGTTCAAATACATGGAGAGGCACTTGGGAAGACATCTGAAAATGGGCAAACGAAAGGTGCCAGCCCAGACCACTCTACGGAACAGGTATACTCTGCACCATGAGTCAGTCAACTCAACAGCAACTAGCAGCACCAACCTGTCCATTTGTAGCACTGTGGTGACTTGTGGTCTACAATCACTCTAAAAATTATGCATTTAATATTTAAAATACTAGCAAGGTTACCTATCATAGACAAGTTTGAGCAGTTTTTAGATTAAAATAGAATAGCAAGAAAGGGATAGTTAACCAAAAATTCTCAAATGAAAATCCTGCAGAACACAACAGAATATTTCCAATATAGTGCTGGAAATTCAGTTCCCTTGATTTGAAGGCACTCAAACTAAAAAGTATCTGCAATGAATTCCAGTATTTTTAAGATCACAAAAATTATTCAGGACTAGGAACATTTCTCTCCGTTGTACATGGTTTACTGTGAGTTGGCACTGACTTGATGCAAAAACAATTATATCATGTAATTGATGTTGGAGAGGAAACTTGTTTTTTTTTTTAATTTCTCTTCCCTTGGTGTACATTAAAAATCTCTTGTCATAAATTATGTTGCACATCATAGTTAGATCCTGTACCCTCTGATAGAAGATAGAGATTATGAGGTGTCATTGAGAAAGGGTCCTTATACAACACATTTTAGCAAAAGTGATCAGCTCTTAGGGGAGGGGCAGTGTTTCAAAGAATCAAGGGAACAGTCATTTGTTTTAGTCTTTAGTTGTGCCTTTTATTTCTATAATACATTTAGATGTGTCTTTTATTTCTAATCTTTAAAATCCCTAATGGTCTACAATTGTAACAGGAAGAGTAGGAAAATCCACATTTTTAGAACCTCGAACTTGGAAGGGCATTTGAGTTCCTTGGTACGATAAACATCTGAATGTGTTTAACAGAGATGGCTTTCAAAGTGGTGGCTGAAGACAACTGCTGTCATGGCCAACTCTGTGGGCTCCTTCTACCCTTACGTGACACACCAACAAAGTTTGTATTTGTCAAACTGCCTCTGGAAATCTTCACTCTTTCTCAAAGCTGCTGTCTCTGAAGTGAAAAATTATAACAATACTTCACATTAAATAAATTTCACCTAAGGGTCTTCCATTTCTAAGTTCTTAACAGGGGTAAAAGGCAACAATGAGGCTGTCATTTTCACTTGAATTTTTCACTTATCGTGCACATTTTCAGAAGGATGAGCAGTAAAATCCACCTTACTAGACTCTGAAACCCATGAGGGCACCTGAGGACCTCGAGGAGATAAGCATTTGAGTGGGTGTCATATGTGAGCAAAAGCAAACTTGGAGATGGGAGCTTGACATCTCTTAATCAGAATATTATTCAAATTCAAAGAGTGGAGCAAAAATAAGTACTAACTATGGGATAGAGTGGGAGAAGGAAACAAAAAGACTAAAAAGGTTTTAGAAATACTAAGTAAGATAGAAGGAATGTGGGAGTTGATGAGGGTGATAGTATGGTTGGCAGAGATGGAATTTGGGTTTAATTTTAAGGTTAAAGTTAATAAGATTTAAACGTGAGCTGTCAGAGAAGTTGTTTCTAGGTTAGAATTAGGGATATAGAGGGACTTGAAATAATCAGACATATATTAATGTCTACTCACTCCTCTTAAAATGTTATATAATAACACGATTCTTCCTGCAATAAAATTGAGCTATCCTTCATATGAATATGAAAATGGAATCTTGTCCAGGGCTCTTCAACAAATACTATTAAAGTTCAAAGAGCCCATGAGGACCAGGCTTTGCATATCTCAGCAAATTTATGATTGATTTGGCTCATATATTAAATTTGTACAAAAATAGTATTGCTGAAATCAGTGCCTTTCTCCAAGTATAGTAATGAACTAAATTTTCATCTTTCCCTTAGTGGGAGTGGGCTTACTTATCCTAAAATTTATTAATGGATTAAAAATGAAGAGTACATATGTTGTGACATATAAATGAAAAATGTATTATATGTGTTTACTTGGATTCAGCTATGAAGAAAAATATAAAAGAAGTATTCTTACTCATATGAAATCATTTTCCCCCTAATTTACTACCCTAGCTTTACGTGCTATGTTACTACTTTTATTATAATTTGAAAACAATGCATCACAGGAAACAGCTCTGAAAACTGCCATTCATGATAGGGTAAGTAGAAAGAGGGAGAATAGGTAGATGATAGACAGGCAAATATGTATGTGTGTTATTTAGAATATGTTGTAGCACACTGGAGTGCAATAAGTCAAAATTTACTCACAGGCAACAGGTTATGGTTGGGTTTTTTTCTGCATATTTTTTTTAAAAATTGGGAGTTAATACATATATCATTCCATACTTCAATCACATGGAGCAGTATTGTACAATCGTCACCACCATCATTTTCCAAACAGTCTTTTCCTTCCTGAATGCCTTAACATTGTCTCCCTTTTAACCGGCCCCTCCTTGGCCTCCCCCCCCCACCCCTGTAACCCTTATTCTACTTGCTGTCACTATAAGTTCATCACCCTTGGGTTTCATACACCGAAAAAAAGAACATATTACACAAATTCAAGAGGGTGACCCCCCAATGACATAGCACATCTGAGAAAAACCCCAATGTGAACAAACAATAAATACAGAAAATGTTGAAAACCAGATCACGTCCAGCGCACATCAGAGGCCCCCTGACAAGGTTTCATCCATTCAAATCAGGTTTTTCCCTTTCCTCTTCTATGCTCTTCTCTGCAATG
>NW_022111369.1:28832100-28840406 GCF_000313985.2 Echinops telfairi
TGTAGCCAGAGGAGGTCAGACATGACCTATGCACTGTTAAATTTCAGGCTGCAGAAGTTAGTTAAAACATACAATTGTTTTGTCTTTGGTAGTAGCGGCTGGTATATAAATTTGAATAAAAGTGACATTAATCCATCTTTCTTAAGTATATATGGATATCATCCTATCACTAACAATGTTGTACTTCAGCATAGACCTTCAAATGTTATTTTTCACAATGAATAAGATGCCACAGTTCTTCAATGTACCCTATGATAAATCTTCAATTTATCCTATCACAAATCTTATCCACTTTAAAATTTTAATGCCCATCTCAAAGTGTCTCTCCTTTTCTAAAATGCCTGCAGTTCTGGGACCCATAGTCTCATTCATTGCTCAGTCCTGGGAGTCAGTGCTATATGGAAATCTACTGCTGATGTAGCTGTCTTCTCCATGGGACCTGTCACTCTCACACCGGGCAGGGTTGGGTGTCATTCAACTCTGTATCCTCATTGCTCATATATTCTCTGACACATAATTGAGCCTTCCCAATATCTGATAATCTGAACTGTTTGATGATTTTGAAGATTTCTTCTATTTTCAAGAAAATCCATCAAAAGAATAAAAAATCATGAGGTCAAAATTCTTTAATAAGAATTTGGCAAAATATTATCCCTTTCAAGTCATTCAGAATTGTAAGGATACAAACAAAATTACCACTTAAATTATGCATAATTAATGCAAAGTTTATTAGAGATGGATTATTTAATAGAGAAGTTATTATGATACACTACAGTTATAATTGTTCAGTGATACATATGCACATTATAGGATATTAGTACTCCCTGAATAATTGGTGTGCACAGTCAGTTTATGTCATTTTGTATAATTTAGAACATAATCTGAAACGATTATGGAAATTTTACAATTTGTTTCCATGAAATAATATTAGTCTTATATCTTTGACTCATTTTGTTGTTGAAATAATTATCAGAAAGCAATACCTAATTATCACATTATTGCTATAAGGGAAAAAGATCTGCACCAACTGATATATTTTTATGATGTAACTCCTAGAATTGTCTTCTAGAAGATTGTGGAGATTCTCTGTAATAAATACGTAATTAAGGAAGCATGTTACTCCTGGATATAACAACTATAAAAATTTGCCAGTTAGGTGATTTTTCAAATTAACTAGTTTTCTTAACTAGAGAAGTCCTTTTGCATTTCAAATGTATATTATCATAAGTTTTGGAAATACAGATAAATGAATATAATTTTGTAAATTATACTTTCAAATATATTTTCAAATGGAACATGTTACATGTGTGTCTATGTTTTATTATTTCCCTATATACATGTGCAGACTTTTGGGGCGGGGGGAGCATGAACAGCTAATGAGTACTACTGCTGACCAAAGGTTTCCCAGAGGTTCAAGTCCACCGAAAAGTCCCTTTGCAGAAAGGCTTGATGATCTATTTCTAAAATCTCAGCCCTCAAAGACTCCGTGGCATGAAAATGAAAGCACACCAACTTAGTGTGATCAAAGGATTTTAAATAAAACCCAGGCTCAGATAAAGAAAGGTATTAAAGCTTAAATTCAAAAGCATTTTGCCTGCAGAATACTGCAATCTATAGTGCAAGTCCTAACTCCATGAAATTCAAATAACATTTGAGTTTTTTATGATCATTAAACCAAAAGTGTGCTTCTGCTTAGACAGGTCTGAGGCAAAACTAGGTAGGTGCAAAGAGAGTGTGTTTTAAAGTAAACTACAACTCTTAAGAGAACAGAAGGAGCCGATTTGCTCTCAAGCTTCCACAGAGATACACAAAGTTTGCCTGGATATGTCCTTTAATGGTTTACTGAAAATAGTTGTGTGCTATCACTACAACAGCCAGGTGGTTGAAGCCTCAAAACCAATCCTGTAAGTTTTTAAAATCTGTAAATGTGTACAGATTCTAATCTAATCATGATACGTTCCCCACTTTTGTAGAACATAGTTTAGAACCTAATCTTTTGTGAACGCCTACCATGTCGATAAGTGGAATTGCCATCAGTAATGATCATGTGATGAATTCCTTTGGATTCTATCATCTATTATTAGACCCATGGCCATGAGTCAGTGGAGTCCACTTTAACCTCTGCACTGTGTGCATGTGCGTGCATGTTGATGATTTCTCTCAACCAGGCTGAATATCTTCACTTGGTCTTTGTTCTGCTTAAGGCTCAATAAAAGGATAGCGATATAACAAAAAGACAAAATAAAACTCTATGAAGGCTCGTATCATCATGAGTCAGAGTCACCATGGGTTGAGGTTCACTTGACACCAACTTTTTATTTCTTGATGCTCATATTTCTTGTTGTCATGTAATGCATATATATTCTTTAGTATTTCATATTTAGCATGGTTGATAAACATGTCTCCTAGTGTACGCACTTATGTCTCTTAGAAGTTTTATTCTATCATATTACTTGCACATTGTGGGTTGGTTACATGCTGAGCTACGTCTTCACTGATGCCAAGAGAGCAGGCTTAAAAGGAGAACATGCAGGCGATGTGAATTCACACCATGTATCAGACCCATTTCTATGTGAATCCCCACCTGATGATCTCGCATCATCTCTCAGCTGCCACATCATGGGGAAGACCAACCACAGGAAACTAAGTCAAAAGGATTTCAGAGTTTCATCAGGACATATGATTCTATAATTCCATGTGAACCATAATTAGCCTAAATTCATCCTGGTTCTAGAATAGACACCAATCTTGATAATGAGCCATGAATCCAAACTGTCAAAGGAGTAAAACTCTAGCTACAGATGATATGATTATACACATAAGAAAATGCCAAAGATTCAGAAAGAAAATTGTTGGAACTAATTGAAAGATTCAGCAAAATGACAGGGTACAAGAACAACATTCAAAAATCAGTTGGATTCCTTTTCTGCTAACAAAGAGAGCTCTGAAAAGGAAATGAAGAAAACAATACCATTTACAATAGTCTCCAAAAGATTAAACATGTAGGAATGAATCTAACCAGAGAAACAAGAGGGTTGTACAAAGGAAAAACATAAAACACTAATACAAGAAACCAAAAGATAGCCACATAAATGGAAGAATAACCTAAGCTCATGGACAGGAAGATTTAACATTTTGAAAATGTCAATACTACTCAAAGCACTCTACAGATACAACATAACCCAATCCAGATGTCCCTCTGTGAAAGAAAGGGATAGATAACTTTGGTACAGACACACAAAGGAAAATTATACAGCATGAAAGAATGATGATGCATCTTTGAAATACCTCATAATCTGATTGAACCCAAAGGGCATTATGGTGAATGAAATTAGTCCATTAAAAAAGGGCAAATATTATATGAGACTACTATCATAAAAAGTCAAGAAAAGGTGTTCACACTAAAACTTTCTTTGATGATTACCCGGGAGAGGAGGGAAAGGGAAGGAAGGAAGGGAATCATGAACTAGAGGACAGCCGAGTGTTAACTTAGGTGAAGGGGATGGAATTCACAATAAAAAGGAGGTTAGGAAAAAATGGTGGAATCAGGAAAAGACATGAGTGGTTTGTAAGTGTAAAAGAGAATAGAGGCAAATACTGTTGTGTATGTACTCCTGAAACAGTGGTTGAAGAAATCTCCGGGAGCCATGTCTGCGCCACTCCAGCTACACATTCTAAATTCTAACTCCATATCTGTCCAAGGATCAGTCCTCTGAGGCAGAGGTCAGACATGACACTACCCTCCATCCTTCTCATTCTGTCCCCAACTATCCCTCCTAAGGTACTCAATGTCTCTGCCAAGTTTGATAATCCATCACAGTTACCACTCAGAATTCACAGACAATACTCACAATTATAGGAGCTCATTAGGGATGGTCACAATCATAGGTTACCAGATAGTCGGATATAATTCTTTTGTCCACAGAGTCTTTCTCAGCAGGCATGTCTTTCTTTGGTCTTTAGCCCTCAGCCACATGGCCTCTTGGCCTCTGTCTTGCCCCAGCCAGTATTAGAAAGCTCTTTTCATAACTCACTGCCCTTCAGTCAGTGTAGACACACAGCAACACTGCAGGTCAGGGTAGAACTGTCCCTGTGGGTTTCCAAGACTCTAACTCTTTTGAGGGAATAGAAAGGCTTGTCATTCACTTCCCTAATAGTGGCTGGTGGTTTCAACTGCTGACCTTTGGTTAGTAGCCCAATGAGTGTCCACTGTGCTACCCACGTGCCTACAAAACTCCTTTAGCACTGGAAAATGTCCCGGGACATCCCAGTCGACAAGCCAACCTCCTGCCCCAAGGCACTCAGTTTTACTCCTTCCTGGGATGGAAAGCCACCTCTGTCTCATGGGTGCTGTCTCATTGACTGGCTCGTGGTCTCAACTCTGCTTTGTTTCATCTCAGTGCTTCAGTCTTGGGTGCCCTTGCTGCCTCTATTGCTACAGGCAGGGGTCTTGCAAGAGGGTCACTTGTGGATCTACTTCCTTGATGGTCTTGGAATTCTCGTTCTTGCTTCGGAGATGACTCACTTTTATAATCAGCAGAAGGGCAAATCCGACGAATGCCTGAGTTAAAGTCCTCTGTGCCTTATGTGCTTGCTCAGCCACTAGGTGGAAGTTAAAAAGGCTACCGACTGAGAGTCATAGCAAGGCATTTTGTAACGAGGAGTAGATGCACAGATAGATATGCAGGCTGAACAAGTATGGGAGGGAGAGTGAGAATGGAGCCACAAATATATAGAGACTTGATAGAGGATATTTGTATATATGTATTCACTTCTGTTGCAAGTATATCCAGAAATGTTGTGGAGCATACAGGGGGCCAACATTATGAGAACTTCCTACACATAACGGGACATCTTGAAGGAATGAGTCATTGGACCTGGGGGCTCAGGCTCATAGTCTTGGGAACACTAAGGTCAACTGGCATAAGATAGTTCTCGAAGACAATGTTCTACATGTTAGTTTGTTGAGTAGCAACTGGGATCCTAAAAGCTGGCGAACAGCCACCTAAGGTGCAAATGTTGGTCTCTTCCCATCAAGAGAAAACAAAATAGCGATGACACTACAAACATGCATGGAAACAATTAGTTCCACTTGCTAATGGACCACGCAAACATCAGTTTCTACAATCGTGAGATCCGGAGAATTAGGGGGTACCCAGCTATGACTATTCATTGCTCTGAAAAGGATCACATTACAAAGGTAGAGAAAGGAGAGAGGGAAATGTGGAATTAATTCAAAAGTTTAAGAGACCAGGCATCTGGGTCAGATAGACACTGATGGAACTCTTAGTCAGCCTTCAAATCTAGAACTGAACTCACCTGTGTTTCAGCATAATCAGCCATTTAAGATCAAAAGGGCAGCCTTCACCCAAGGACAGAGAGTAGGAAAAGGAGGAGGAAGGAATCAGGAGACCGTGGAAGGCAGTGCGGGTGAGGAATGATGCTGTGAAGGGATCAAAACCAAGGAGTTAAAAACAAAATTGTTGAATGTGAAACACGCGATCTGCTCTGTAAATCTTCACCTCAATCAGTATAAAAAGTTTTGGGAAATAAAATAAATGTGCCCGACTGTGTTGTTTTGTAACAGAAGTCCTGGGAAACTAAGAAAAGCCAGTAATCATGCCAGGTAGACGGAACAGCCTGCAATAAAAAGCATGATACTTTTCAGGGAATGTTCCAGGCGGCCGATCAAATTCTCTTTCCTAGGAAGTTTGAGTGCAAGTTGTGTTTTGTTTGTTTGTTTAAAGCGTTCAAATGAGAGTAGTCTTAGCAGAGATGTAAGCAGAAGTAAGTGCAGTTACAAGATTCTTTAGAGGATTCAGAAAAAGAAGGCTGTTCGTAAAGGAATGACGTAACCCACACACCAGAGCTTGGCATCAGGTAAGAATTACTGTTGAGTAAATGGATCTGCTGCTGGCCTCAGAAAGGTAGGTCTTTCTATCAGGCAATGGTTAACAGCCCATTAGAACTCTTCAATGGGAGGAGACAAGCCCAACTCAAACATGTTAAGCAATGTAAAATTCAGTGTTAGAACTCAATGAATTCACCCGTAAACCCAGGTTGAATTTTCTAGTTCAAGTTCTGTCAGAAGAGCTTCATTTCACTCTACCGTGTGCCACCTTGGCTTCCCCTCCCCTTGCCATTATCCTCAAGCAAGCTCCTTTTATAAAGTTGTTCCCATCACCTCCAAGCTTCCAGTCTTCCAGTCAGGAGATCCTTCTTTCTAAGCAGTTCCAGCAAGAGTTTGGTTTTGCATCCCCTCGTGAATCAATCATTGTGGTCAGAGCTATGTGGCCCTCTCCTGGATCAGAGGCACCCCTGCCTAACCACGTGGATGAGGTATGGTTCCTCAATGAAGAACTGAAGTACAGTTTTCAACAAGGGGGTGAATGGATGTTGAGAATCCAAAAACAAGTTTTCTACTATAAATAACTTCGTGTGTTTCCTTGCTTCCCCATGACCTTCAAATAAGTCTTCAGTAGCTCGGGTCGTCTAAACATGTTTTTTTCTTCTCCTAGCCTAAAGAACCTACTGAAAACAATTATTTAAAAAGCAATCCCATTAAAAATTATATTTTCACATTGTATGATATACAATTCATTAGGAAGAGATGTTTATCTGCAAGCATATGCAGCTCTACTGGCAAAATATAAATATGAAGAACTTCTAAGGGTTATGTAAACACGGCCACCATTCCCACTATAGTGAAGGGCTCCTCCATTTTCTGAAAGCTAGCTGGATATCCCTTTTTAGAAACACCCCATCTCCTCTCACTTCAAATAAACAAAATAACTGATTTTTAAATGCCTCCAGCAGGATGACTAAATCAGAGTAAACCTTTAAAGATTGAATGTACAAATGCTAGCCAATAGGCAGTATGCCAAAATTTAAGGATTACAGAAAGTCATATAATGCAAATACTATGCCCTCATGGATTCAGAGTTTATTAAAAGAGACAAACCCATCAAAACACAAATCATTGAACAGAATTTTCAATAATTTCAATAACTACCACCACAGAGATCAATACCAGATATAGAAGCATCACAGGAGAAAAGGCAATTAAATATGGGAATGAATGATTCAGGTAGGTATTATGGAGGTGGCATCGAAGTTGAATTTTAATATATGAATAGGAATAAGGAAGTGGACATGGGAGAAGGACATTTCAAGGAGGAAGCAAATTCCTGGTGCTCTGAAATAACTATTGCGGAAGAAAAAGTTTGAATCAGCAAGAGATATGGCTGGTAAAACAATGAGTGGTCTGAAAATCTCTTTTCAAAATGAGTTGAAAAAGCCTAGCTTAAAAGTATTTCAGGTCATCCTAAACCTTCAAGACAAGGGATTGTTTGATATATAGTGAAACACTACATTAGACCCAAAACAGTGCTGGGAAAGACTATTTCATTGGAAGAAGGAAAGAAGTGAAAGGAGATAGGAAGGCATCGGTGAGCAAAAGAAGGAAAGGGATGAGGAGAGAGAGAAGAAGAAATAACGGAGGAGAAAGAATCCAAGGGAGGGAAGGAGGAAGCAGAAAGGAAGAAAAAATAAGCAGACATCTACCGCAGTCTTCCAGGATTTGGGCCAGTGACAAATAGATTCTGGGAGGAAAATTGTGCCTTGTGGGGAAAAAAAAAACCCAGAAGTTCTTTTTCCCACTGAAACTCTTTTCTTCTGTAAGGATATGATTTTTGAAGAGATGACAGCCATTTTGTAAACTTACAATGACGAGCATATTTAGAGCTCAGCCCTGGAAAGAATGCAGAATAGAAAAGAAATAAAATTATGGTCCCTGAGCCTAAAGAGCCCTTAATTCAAGGTGTCAAGGCCAGCACACGTGAATTAACTTGAAAACAATTGCAAAGCAACTTACAGTCTTACCCAGTGCCAAATACTGTAGAACTGATGGCAGCTCTCCAGAATCCACTGTTGGTCATAGTGTCCTGCCAATGCTTTTGCCAATCCAGCTAACCTGATGAAGTTTTTAGGAAAGATGTGACATTTAGGAAATAGTCTTGTGTCAAATTCTTAGAGTGAAGAGAAAACATCTAAGTTGTACAAAGAGTTTGCATTCAACCACTAACCTAAAGGTTGGTAGGTAAAGCCCACCTAGCAGCACCCTGGAAGGAAGTACTGGCAGTCTGTTTCCATCAAGGTGGTAGACAAGAAAACCCTATGGAATGGTTTTACCCTGTAATATATAGTATCACTTTGGGTAGGAAATCATTCATTACTTTTTTTAAAAATCATTTTACTGGGGGCTCATACAACTCTTATCACAATCCATACAATACATCCATTGTGTC
>NW_022111369.1:28840632-28844981 GCF_000313985.2 Echinops telfairi
GGTAGGAGGTTATATGTAGATCCTTGTAATCGGTTCCCCGTTCTACCCACCTTCCCTCCACCCTCCTGATATCGCCATTCTCACCTTGGTCCTGAAGGGATCATCTGTCCTGGATTCCCTGTGCTTCCAATTCCTATCTGTACCAGTGTACATCCTCTGGTCTAACCAGGTTTGTAAGGTAGAAATGGGATCATAATAGTGGGGTGGGAGGGGAGCATTTAAGAACTAGAAAGAACTAGAGGAAAGTTGTATGTTTCATTGGTGCTACACTGCTCCCTGTCTCATCTCCTCCCGGAGACCACTCTGTAAGGGGATGTCCAGTGGCCTACAGATGGGCTTTGGGTCCCCAATCTGCACCCCTCCTTATTCACAACGATATGCTTTTTTGTTCTTTGATGGCTGATACCTGATCCCTAAGACATCTCATAATCGCACAGGCTGGTGTGCTTCTCCCATGTAGGCTTTGTTGCTTCTCAGCTAGATGGCCACTTGTTTACCTTCAAGCCTTTAAGAACCCAGATGCTATATCTTTTGATAGCTGGGCACCATCAGCTTTCTTCACCACGTTTGCTTACACACACACTTTGTCTTCAGCAATCGTGTTGGGAAGGTGAGTATCATGGAATTCCAATTCAACAGAACAAAATGTTCTTGCATTGAAGGAGTACTTGAGTGGAGGCCCAATGTCCATCTGCTACCTTTATACTAAACCTATAAATATATGCACATAGATCTATTTCCCCAACATCATATATATATTTGCATATATGCATGCCTGTATCTAGACCTCTTTAAATGCCCTTTGACTCCTAGTTCTTTCCTCTATTTCCTTTGACTTTCCTCTTGTCCCACTATCATGCTCAGCCTTCATTTCGCTTTCAGTAATTCCTCTCGGTTACATTGCCCTTAATAGCATTCGTTCAGAAAGGAAAAATAGTATCAAAAAAGCACTGGGTTGAATATTAGACTTTAGAATTAGTAAATCCAGTTAACAGCTTGTTAAATTTGAGGACATTGTGAAGGTCACTCAAACACCTTACATCTTGATCTCTGATTTGTAGAATGGAGATAAGGATTCACTTGGCAAATATTTACTGAACACTTAATAAAATTTGGACGGTTTACACTGATAGGGCTATATCAATGAGCAAAAGAACCCAAGTCCTTGCCCACACAGAAGGCAGAGATGTAATAAATAAATATGTACTGAATCAAGTACATAGTATATGCAGTACAGTAAAACTGTAAATAGAGTAAGTACAGTAAGTCCCATAGAGAAACATAAAGGAGTGTAAGGCAAACAGAAAGTATGACAGGTGAATGGGCAAAGGAATTTTTTATACAGTGGTCAAGAAAATCTCTGATAAATGCCCATATTTCCTTTTCTGTGTGGTGTGATGTGGTAGGGTGTGGTGTTTGTGAGATAGACAAGTGGAGTTTGTTCATACTCTTTGCAAGGAATGCAAGCCAACTGTGCTTGGCAAGTTTTTCCTGATACATAAAAATAAGGTCCTATCGTTGTTACTATTGAGGATTAAGTCTAAACTCATTAGCTTGACATTTATTATCATTGACAAGACAAGCTTCCAAACTACCTTTCCAGTTTTGTCTGCATTCCCCTCAATAAGCCAAAGTTTCAAATAAAATTTTCACTTTTGTCTAATTCACTTGATGATTGATCCTGCACCTTCTCACAATGCTTCCATTGCTTCCTCTGTTTAATCTTTCCCCCCCACTTTTCATACATTCTATGTTTCTCAATGAAATGATAAACTTCTATATGTCAGAGCCTTTTATAAATAACCTGAGCATGAAACATGTTCAATAAACTACATTTATTGATTTAGTGTGACATACTGGTTTAATGCTTATAAACATTTCTGAAAACTCTCAATGTGTTTGGATATTAAGACTGGACTCAACTTTATATAAGTTTCTAATTGACTTATTTATTATGGAACAGTATAGCTTTTTGAATTGTGAAATTCTGAAAAATTCTGCATTGCCCAAAAGGGCCATTAAAGATTTTCTCAGTGTTGACCACAGCAATAAGCAGCTCATAATCCTAGGTACCCTTGAGCCTTGGGGTGTTAGTTGCAAGGGCACATTTGCTATTTCTGTCTCTTGAATACTTTCTTGGTTGAGAGAACTTCTCAGCAGACTGAGAAATCCAATAGAAGAGAAGGGTGAGTGTCGTCCAGTCGAGCCACAGGCTGAGCACAACACACGTGGTGGTGGTAGGTAGAACAATGCCCTCGAAAGATGTCCGCATCCTAGTTCCTACAACCCGTGCCTGTGAGTAAGTGTGAGCTGAGCAGATAATCCTGGACTACCTGAGTGGGTTCGATGTGATCATAAGGGTCCTTATAAAGAGGAAGTGAGAACAGACTCAGAGAAGGGGGAGTTGAGACGATGGAAATAGAGGTTGCAGAGCTGCAGATACAAGACCAAAAGTACAGCATGGAACAGAGGCTTCCCTTAGAGCCTCCAGAAGGAACATGCCACTTGCCAGTGCTATTGTTAGGTGTCATCTAGTCAGTTCCAACCCATAGCAACCCTCTATGCACAACAGAATAAAACACAGCCCGGTCATGAGCCATTCTCACAATTGTTCATATGCTTGAGCCTATTGTTGTAAGCACTGTGTCAATCCATCTCATTGAAGATCCTGCTCTCATTCACCACCCCCTTCTTTACCTCCATGTGTGTTGCTGTGATGTTGGAGGCCAGGCCACTGGTATTTCAAATGCCAGTAAGGCCACCCAAAGTGAACAGCTTTCTGCAGAGCTTCCAGACTAAGCACAGAAACATGAGGAAGAATCAGCTGCCGACTTTGGAGGAAGCAGCCGCTGAAAACCAGATGCATAGATCCTATGATTGTAGCCCCACACATCCCACCTTCAGACATCTAACCTCGAGGAATGTAAGATAATAAAATTGTATTATATTAAGCTACTGTGTTTGTGACCATTTTTTTACAGCAGCAATAGAAGACAAATACAGTGGAATAAAAACAAAATAACACACACACACACCAGTCTTGAATTAGAGATCCAGCACAATCTAAACCTACCACCTGCATCCTAACTTTTCAATTTTAGGAAAAACACTTGACCTCAGTTTCTTGTCCCGTCAAGAGGAGATCACACTTGCCCACAGTGCTGTTATGAAGACAAATTGAAATGACTCACGTGAGCACTTTCTAAAGTGTTTTGTGCCTTACACATAGCAGGTGTAACATTTTCAGGTTGTTTTTGTTTGTTTGTTTTTTGATAAAGCAGAGAACTGAACTGGAAGAAAGAAAGAGAGAGAGAGGAAGAAAGAAAGAAAGGCTAAATTGAGCCAAAATCTAACAAACAGGGCGGCCACCCAGCACCCATGTCACAACGTTCTTTCCTCAACAGCTAATACATTTTCGTGTTCTTTGACCATGAGCTAAGACACGGCCTCAGAATCCTTAACTCGCCTTTAGGAAGTCACTATTCACCGATGACACTGGTATGTAAGAAGAAATTTATTTCAAAGCCCCAGTCTAGTGATTTAACAAGTTTGGTCCTTCGGTGAGCAGCATCAAGTATCATCTGTAAGCTGGTTGGAAATGCAGGTCCTGAGGCCCAGGCCACACTCACAACATCAGAATTACCAAGATCCCCCACGTGTGTCCCGTGTGATATTTTAAAGACTGTTATTTTGGACTGTTTTGGATCCTAGGGTTACTGGGTGCCTTGAGACAAGGCCCTTAAATCTGGACGTCTCTGTTCCTTCCTTCCTCTGTCAGTGAAGAACTATACCTATCGCGTGGGGTTTTGAGCATCCGGAGAGCAACTGCTAAGATGGCATTTTGCAGCGTGCCTGCCAGTCTACTCTGGGAGTAGCAGTTCTTTGTATTGTCTCACTGCACTGTCACTAGCCTCTGAGCTTACTACACAGCCATTCCGTTTGCTGGCTTCCCTGGGCGGCAGGAAGGCTGCCAGAGCCTTCCCTGCCTAGAGGCAAGCGGGGCGGGCGCGGAGGGGTGCGGGGCTGTCACTCTGTCAGGAATGCCAACTCCAAATGCTCAGGCCAGGGTACATTTCACAACGCACATGAAACGCCAGGTGGTCTCCTGGCTTCCAGATCCTCCCTTGCAGGTGGCTGCACGAGAGACCGTCTGCAGGAGTCCAGTCTCAGCCCCGGGGCTTGGGAGCCCATGGGGAGAAGCCAGGGCTGGAATCCCTGCCGCGTCGCCTGCGGTCCCCCAGCCCTTTCCTGGAACCCCCTCCTCAACTTTCCTCCTGCCCCCGTCTCCCTGCAGCAGAAGCCCAAGCTGCCCGTCCTGCCCAGCTCCCTCCCAGGCCAAGCGCCCTGCA
>NW_022111369.1:28845215-28889482 GCF_000313985.2 Echinops telfairi
CGGTGGGGCCCCCGCTCTCCGCGCCGCGCCTCGGCGCCGCCTCAGCGCTCCGCGCAGCAACCTCCGAGCCCGGCTCGCCCGCGGGCGGCGGCGCCCAGAGCCCGGGTCGGGAAATGAGACGGGACGACCCCGCCATCGCGCAGGCAGTGGCCCCGCCAGGCTGGGGAGAGCCGCGTGAGAGCAGGTAGGCGACCGGCGGCCGCGGCCGAAGACGGACGTCCCCCCACCCCCTGCGCCACATACACAGACACACACGCCCCCCGCTTTCCAAACCGCCTCTGCTCAGCGTCCAGCCCCGAGGGACAGGACTGTGCGGTGTGTGCTCCGCGCTGCTGGGGCGTGGATCCAGTCCCACCAGTCCCACATTTTGCTGGGTGATCGTTTGCCTGTTGCTCCAGTCCTCATCCCATGCTGCACTCCAGGAAGGGCCCCCTCCTGCCCAGGTATGGATTTCTCTGCAAGGTCATCTCTCCCTTTGAATCTGGCTTTGAAGGTAAACCTGGAGAAGACGCCTGATGTTCTTGGGCTGGAGTTTAGCATTTATAATTGGGTCTGCATACTCTGTGCATATTCGATAGAGGTGTGTGTGTGTGTGTGTGTGTGCATTTTCATTTGTCTAGGCTTCTTTCCTGTAAGGTCCAAACACTATAGCCATCATACCTATATGCAGGTCTGATGTTGTAATAGTTAGCTTTCCTTTATACCAGAGACTGAGTTGTTCTTGTCCGTTCATGTACAACAATGTGTATGTCTAGATGTCGTTGATGCAGGCACATACACATAGACATGCATACATGTATGATCACATGTAGAGTTTGTCTTGCGGTAGGAGGAGAGAGAAGGAGAGAAGAGGAAGGACAGGCAGAGGTTGATCAGGGGAAATCACTGTAGAGACCTGTTCAGTGTCTAGAGGTGAACTTTGGAACCACATTAAATCAGGGTAGAGACTACAGGCTATAAATGTTCTTCAGATAGACATATCATTTATTATTTATTTATTTGTTTTTGCAAAGGGCTGGAGGGGATTGCTTACACACAGCATATCTGCCTGCTCTTCAGGCAGAGGGAAATGCTGTAGGGAACATTTCAGACGCAACAATGGGCAGGGAAAGAGAGTGGAAAGAAAAGGACACTCAACGGGCCTTGAAAAGTGCATTTTCCGTGATGGTTCAGATAGCAAATCCACCAACTGGTTTAGAGGGGCTGGAGAGGGGTTGTGAGAAGTCTGTGCTGAGGGTGGAGGCAGTTCAAGGTTAAGATGATGAGAATGTCCACAAAGCAGCAGAGGAAGAAGGAACATGAAAAGGTTGCGCGGGGTGGGGGTGGGGCAGAGAAGACCAGAGCCATGAGGAGTCCCCCAGGAAGCAACCACCTTGATTGTGGCATCTTCTTCCTCGAGTGACAGCAATCCTGGGACATGCGCCGTCTCATCTGGTGCAGAGCACGGTTGTTAAAGAACCATTGGTCCATGGTTTTCATTTTGTTTTGGCAAGGAATCTGGGTCATGGTGGCACTGGAAGAAACCAAAGTGTTTACAGCCCCAGCAAGATTTGGAGAGAGTTGATTAAGGCTTGGCATCATGAAATATTTACACATCTCTTGCATGGGCTTTTGTTTGTTTCTGTTGGTGCTGCTGCATATTTTTCCTTGGTAGTACTGCGAGTGTAAGTCTACCCAATGTGCTTATTCTCTGGTTATAAACTCTCCCACCTCCCTCCTCCGCCCCCCTCCCCCATCTGTCCTAAGTAACAACTGTGGGAATACAGACACATGAAATCACAGCATGTGGTGGTAGGGGGAAGGGGTAGTGGATCTCTCTGTTGCTATCTGCAGGATTTTGAATGCGGTAATGTCCGTTTGAATAAAAGGCTCAGGATTTTTCAAGTTTCCCCTCCTCGGGTGGGGAGGATAGGATGTTTACTCGTAAACCAAGTGGACATAGGTAGTAATTTCCATTGCTAGTCTAGATGTCAGATCATACAAATTTATTTTGGAAACAGAGTAGAGGTACTCAAGTACGGTGAGCTTTCAGTGTTCTTTTGAATACTTTTCAGGTGCTATTGAAGAGGAATTAGTGGAATAAGTGGTGAGGCTTCTCCTAATCACTAACCAGGCTTTTATGGAAATGCTGAAGGCAAAATAGTAGCTGCATCTGTTTCATATGGGAAGTGGAGAACCGAAGCACTAGATGAATCAAATAAGTCTCAATTGGAGGGTGGGGTGGGTTCTAACGAGCTGAAATTTGTGGGGTCTCGTTAATTGCCTCAAAACACTTGCCCAATATGTTTATTTATCCCTGTGCCGCTTCCTTGATTATGCCACAGATTACTATTACTTGCAAGAGTAGATTTAGATACAGCCATGCTTCATGTTTGAATTCCAGTCACAAAATCTGTAGCCTATTGGCAAGCACGAAAATATCACTCAAAGAATCACACACACACACAAATCACAACACACTGGCATTAGAGTCAGAACACAGCTCAATATGTTCCATCGCTGCTATATCTGCTCTTTGTGGCTCCTTTCATTTATTTACTTGTCCATTCACTGGTTCATTCAGACATTCAACATGTATTTTTCCTGAAGTAGACAAGGCCCTCAACTGTGGGAGAAAAGGGTGAATGAGATGCAGTCTCACAGGGCAAAACATGGGAGGAAGACGGCCAGCAAGCGTTCTTTAGGGCTTCCTAGGACAGGGTGAGCAGCTGGTGCGAGGGAAGGCAGTACACCCTTTCCTCGTCCCCCAGAATTAGGCAGGGAGAGATTTCCAGAGACCTGAGGAGGGGAAGAACTGCCTCAGAGAGGAAGAGAGGGGAAGGTGCCCGATAAAAGAAACAACATGTGCAAATGCCCCAGAAACACAAATCACTCTTGGTAGTCTCTCAAAAGCAATATATGCTTGGATAAAGATGGGAAGATGAGGATGGAGGAGCAAGCAGGATCTGTCCCCAAACCAAAGTCCAAGAGGGCTTCTTATTTATCTGGTTAGTCCGCCATTAAATCAAAGGAATTAGACAAGTGTCTTCCTATGTAGGCTCTGTGCTGTTTATATCTCTCGATTTTATATCCTTAAATATCTAGAAACCATGTTGTTGTTGCTAGGCGCCATCAAGTCCGTTACGACCCCTGCACAGCACAATGAAAGACCACCCAGTCCTGCACCACTGATGCAACCCCTCTGCCAGTCCATCTTGTCAAAGCCTTCCTCTCCTTCGCTGCCCCTCTGCTCTAACAAACACGATGTCCTCCTCCAGGGACTGGCCTCTCCTGAGAGCATGTCCAAAGTATGTAAGATAACGTCTCACCATCCTTGCCTCTAATGGGCTCTCTGGCCATGCTTCTACCCAGACAGATTTGTTTGTCCTTCTGGCAGTCCCTGATGTTTTCAGTATGCTTCACCAGAACCACAATTCACAGGCAACACTTCTTCAGCCTTCCTTCATCAAACATATGTACCTTAATTTACAATGGCCTAAAACCAAACCAAATCTCGCCACCATCAAGTCCGATCCCGTTCAGAACAACCCCACATACAGTTCCTGAGGCTGTAACTTTTCGCGGAGGCAGGCTGCCTCATCTTTGTCCCTCTGCGCAGCTGGTGAGTTTGAACTGAAGGCTTGGCAGTTAGTGTCACACTTGCTGGACAACTCCTCCACAACTCCCCTAATTTACTCTAGTCTACTTAGAATAGAGAAATATCCTTGGGAAAGTCATAATCCTGGTGCTTCGATTTCTTCACCCATGAAATATCTACCACCCACTCTCATGTGAATACAGATCAAAGGAATAGTGAGCCAATGGAAATTTGTATTTTCTAGAAATGGATTCTGTTGTAAGGCAGGATAACTTATTTTGAATTACAAAAGTATCCAGGCCAAAAGATTGATATTTCAATTATGCGATTGTCCCAAATGACAATGGTATGGTGGTATTAAAAACTGATGAGCAAACAACCCAGGAGCATTAGCTGAACAGAACCTCAAAAGTCATATCTAAAATGTACAATAATTTTCATATGAGAAAAAAACATAATAATCTCAATAAGTAATCAATAACCACCCTTCTAGAACTGTGCATCTCAAAGCACAGGACACAATCTATTGTGAAGTCATGTTGGTAGATCTGATTGTAATTTCTTTTTCCTCAGAAAGTAGAACAAAACGGAAAAGTAAATATTGTTCACAGGACTTTAAAAAATCATATTTATATGGAGATATACATTGGAATATGATGTAAAATGTTTACCTGACTGTGCATCATGTCCCCCAAAGCCCAAGGGATACAAAGAAGTATCAGAGATGTTTAGGTTTTTCAAGACCCAAGAGACATTTTGAGCTGCTATTTAAGCCTATATACGACAGCCTGAATAGAAGTTTATTAAGACAGGCAAGATACTATCGCTTACCAGTTAGGTGGCAGGAAAAGCAGAGCAGAGGGAGACTGGAGGACGAGCTTAGTCCAGAAAGCCTTCAGGGAGAAGATGGAACTTGAGCTCGCTTATGAAGATGGATGAGCTCGATGTGGGTAACGAGGAAGGAGAGGTGACATAGAAGGAGAAAGTAAAGAGTAGGTGTGGTGGGTGATTCGGAGTTGTATTTAAGAACCCTTTAGAAAAGAAAACACAGATACGAGTTAGCGGGAGCTCAGTGCAGCAGAACGTCTAGTTTGCTGATCTCCGAGTCCTTTTCCTAAGACTGACATTTTAAGGAAATCTAGACTTCTGCACAAGACCATTAAATTATCACTAATTTAAACACGCTATGTGGGGAAGATGGTGAGAGAGGAACTCTCTCATCATAAACTAGCTACTCTCTGACATATTTTAAATTTTCTTTTGCTGTTATTTACTGACTAGCCCCTCTTTCCATTGAATTTGATGGTTGAACTATTGAAATTACACGACATGCCACATTGCCGCATGAGCATCTCAATTCTCACAACACAACTGCAGTCATTGGCACCAGGCGCAAGGATGAAGTGATTGTCCTCAATTCCGCAAACCCGGATCTTTAGTGGGAGTCTTTTTTCCTTGAAGAATGACTTCTGCTGTTGGATATATCTGCTTTCCTTGTTTTCAGTTATTTTATGACTATCTTTTTTCAGTTATTTGTAAGTTTTATAGAAACATACATGTAACCATTTCTCATAATTAGCACTAATGTTTTGCCATAACCCTATTGTTATTCCAAAGACAAAAAGAGAAGCGAACATCTTTGTTTGTATTTCAGGCAACTTATTTTGGTGGGCTTTTGAGTTCTTGCTGTCTTTCTCTAGAATGAGAAAAATGTCATAATAGAGAAGGTTTTTGAAAAAGCTTTGTGACTTTACCCAGAGCAGTGCTCATTAAGAATATCGACTCATCAGCAGTTGATTTGGAGTGCAATCAAATGTGAATATTCACCTCTCTTTATATAAACCTATTTTTAATTCCTCTCTCACCGTCTTTCCCACATCAGTGTGTTTAAATTAGTGATAATCTAATGGTCTTGTGCAGAAGTCAAGTCAGGAGTAATAGAAATATTTATTATAAACATATATAGAAGCATTATTATAACATTTCTTTTGAAATGTAAAGCTCATTTATTGAATTATAGGAAGGGGACTGCATGTATTCATTCAATTTAGATTACTGACTATCTTGAATGCAGATGAGAATAAATTTCACAGTGTTTTGGTTGGTAGTAACTTTTATCAATTTCTCATGCTGAAGTTATATCATGAGTTTAATTTAAAGCCAGTAGGATAATTTGGGGCCCAAATTATTATTACCGGGCTATATAACTAGCCCTTGGCTAGAGAGTTCCTCCTTACAGCCTGTTGGATCAGAGTCTTGTGGTGGGACTTAGAAATCTGTGTTTTTTGTAAAATTCCCAGAACAATTCCAGTAACCAGGTTTAGACATCACTGCTTGGTTGATGCTTCTATTTACAAGGAAATGAAAAGGTTACTAATGAACCACGGATAAGTTATGCAACTTGCCCTCCATCCCTGTTTGGGCTAAATTCATCCAGGACTCCACTTTGCAGCACACCACTCATTCTTTGGCTGGAGGGGAGGAGGGGCAGGACCTAAGAGAAGGCTCAGAATCCCTGAGTGGATGGGGGGAGGGTAATCAAGTGATTTATGGGCCCCTTCCTCCAAAACTGATAGTCATTGCAGCAAGCGTTCTTTAATGACAGACCCAAGAGGCTGGGGTGGCAGAGAACTGTGAGGAGCAGCTGTGTATTCTGAGGCAAGAGTGTTTCTGGGCCTAACATACCAAGTTTGGTTTCTAAATCCTAATCATTGAATCCTAAACCGAGTGAATACCCAAATCATCCTTAGGAATATTGCTTTCCTCCCGATCCACATCCTTGCGGCACTTGCCGGGAGCAAGCAAATCCTGAAAAGAACCGTTGGCAGGAGGATAAAGCTCCCACAAAATCAGAAGCTTCTCCTGCGACTTAAGTGTTGTTGCTAATTCGCCGAGGGACAGCTGGACAGAGATGTCCAGTGCGCCTTAACGCATTTGCATCTAATAATCTTCTGAAGGAGAAGGACTTCCAGAGAATCCTTGTTAAAGCATGAATTGCAAATTGCCCATTAAAGTTGGAGATCTGGTTTAGGGAGAATAATCAAGGTGTTTTGTGTGGACAGATTCTGGATGGATTTTCCAGGGATGCTGATTTCCCAATTGGCTAAAATTTAAATAACCACACGGTGTCTGTGAGAAACAGTTCTGTTTCTTTACAATGTAAAACTTTGGTTAAATGAAATGCTTGAGGAAGGGAAGGAAGTGTGAGTAACCAGAGCATCTTTTTTCGGTTCCAGTTCTTGTTGACAGTCTTTCTAAAATGTAATAGCCTGTTTCAATGTGCTGGCCTTCCTAGGTGCAAAATGCCAGATATCATCAAGATTCAGAATTTCACATCGCCTCCGGGTCATGATTCTGAAGTATGTCTGTGTAGGGCAGCTAACGAGCTCCTGAATGTAGCATGGGAGGTGTATTTCTTTTTCTTCCTTTCTACCCTGCTATGCATAGACTCATTGACAGGGAGTTTGTTTGCTTGCTTCTTTTTTTTTTTTTGAGTAAACAGATCTAAACATGATACAAAAGCATACTTACAGCATTTATTAAAAAAAGCGTGTTCAAAAATGCAAAAGACATTTGGTTCATCATGGGTTCCACTTTGTTGAATGTCTCTGCTGTTACATCATTTTGGAATGCTTATTTCTGCACCCTAAATTTGTTTCTCAAAACCTTGCTTGAAACTGCTAAGTCCTCTATAATTGGTAAGAACAGTTTCTAACTTTTTTATTACACACACGTACTTAAAACATATTATACTTATATTCTATACCTCTTTCTTTGTTTCACGGAACCGGGTGCTGTAGTGGTGCTGTAGTGGATGATCCGTTGGGCTGCTCACCACATAGTAGGCAGGTCAAACCCAATGGCTGCTCTGTGGGAGAAAGATGAGGTTTTCGCCTGTGGATATTGACAGCGTGAAAAGCCACAGGGGCTGCTCTAGTCTGTCCTGTAGGGTAACTGTGAGTCAGAACTGACTCTGTGGCAGTGAGTTTGTTGCTCATCTGTTTATTTACTTTATGGATCAGTGACTAAAATCATATACTGGCTTGCTTTATGCATGTTTAACAGACCTGTTCTTTTATCTGAAGCAGCCCCTGGGTGGGGCGATGGCCTTTGTTGTTGTCACTGTTTTCTTTATATTATTCTCTTGGCACACCTTTCTTGGAATTCTTGCAAACTGTATTTATTCAGGAAAAATTCAAGTAAAAATGACGGGAATAGAAATTTTAACCCTTATAAGAACTCTCATCAGTTGAAGTTTGTCACCAGAACCCTCTGACATGTACTACCGGATGATGAGAAATAGGCGCAGAGGATTGTTCTTGTGCTCCTATTGAACGTGTTCGCAAAGCAGTCGGAGAGCAGAAATCTCTCAGGGTATCCGTGTCAAGGTCAGTGTCGGGGTCAGGACCAGCAGTGAGCAATGTCTGTGTGATTCTCTCCAGCATGGGGGAAGGTTTCTCAGCACTGCATAGAGAATGCTCTGCCCTGACCTCTCACACTCCGGTTAACTCCTTCAGGCCTGAGGTTTGAGGACCGCTATACCAGAGCCGAGATGTAACAGTGCAACCAGCAGGAAGACTGTGTTTTATTTCACCTGCAGGATATTTGCTTTTCATTAAAACAATATTAAAAAATAAGAAGGGTTGTTACAAAAAAAAAGAAACCCTGGCCACAGAACGCAGATTCTCTAGGGTGGAACTCAAGTACCGTCTGTGCTCCAGTTGACTGAAGTCCCCATTGCCCCCCATTGTGTCTTCATAGTGTGATATTGAGGCTTCCTCCTGGCCACCCGTATGCAGCAGCTGCCCTAAATCGTGTTCCTAGAGCCCGTGCTGGAACCTGTGTGAGTCTGTGAAGGCTGGACTCTCAAACGCCATGACTCTACGCCTCAAACAACCACTCCATTCGAAAGGCCAGAGACACGGAATGCAGTGCTCTCCCCTCTAGGGAGCATCTAGAACATTTCTATCATCAACATATTTAGATTTCGTGACAGCCCTGTGACTATCAATGGAGCTGACCCTGTCTGGTAGGAAGAGAATAAGGGAGTTCTTTGTTTGCTCCTTGCTTGCTGTTTTACTGTAGCACATGTGGCAGAGCATCACCAGTTTGAACAACAATGAATTCCTGCAGTTTACTTTGTAGATCAATGAATAGAAGCAGATACTGGCTTGCTTCTGGATTTTTAATGGGTTCGTTCTTTATCTGAAGTAGTCCCTAGTTGGTGCAATGCCTGGTTAAGTCCTTGACTACCAGCAGAAAGGCTGGAGGTTCGAACCCACCCAGAAGCGGCACAGAAGACAGGCCTGACACTGGGCTTCCCCCTTGAGAATCGTATGCAACGTGGTTCCTGTCTGCGGCACACGGGGTCGCTGTGAGTCAGAATCAACTGGATGGCAACTAACAACCACCTTTATCTTTTGGATAGCAAATTTACATAGCCTCCCCCAAGCACAAAATGTATCCTAATGTCTCAAGTGGTCGTGCACGCCATTTGGTAGGCCTAGGAGTTTGTATAAAAGGGGAGGTAAACTATGGACTTCCTGCCTCATCGTCTGCCCCCCACCCCCCTCTGGTGGCAGTGTTTGTACAGCTGGGAAATGCCCATTGAATGATGGAAGTCCACGGTGCTCTCACCCCCTCTCTGAAGCGTGTCAGCCTGGACGCTCCAGTGTGTGGACCGAGCTGCTCTGCTAGGATGGCTGGAAAGGAAGTGGCTGTGTAACGGTTGATTTATCCGTGCTGCAAATAAAGACAAATGCCCTTTCGAAACAACAAGATGGAAAACCCGGAGCTCTTCAGTGGAGGAAGAGGTCTTAATTACTCCGAGTTTCTCTCTCTCTCTCACTCAACTTTTGCTGCCACGCTCCCTCCTCATGCACACTTCACAGCATTTCCACCCCCCGTATCGTGCCTCCTACTTTCCTTCTAAAAACATCCTCTCATCTAATTACTAATCCTTAAGAGCCAGCACTTCAGCGACTTCCATCTCAGGAGACAGGGCTGAGAGTAGTCCCAATGGAAGCCAACGGAGGACACCGGGCCTGTGGACGCTGGGTGCTGTCTTTGCAGAAGGTGCCACTTCTTCCGACGATGCCTTAGAGTCCACGCACCCTGTTGCCTGAAATGTATGCAGAATGTATAAAAGACTGTAGGCATGAAATCACTGAGGGATAAATTGCCCTTTTCCGTAAGAGTTTTCAGTGACAAACATTAGTTACGCTGAGGTTTCCAGGTTTTCTTGTGCAGACACGAATCTCCTTGGGGTCTGTGATAGTTTGGCTGCTTAAAGCTCTACTCGTGGATTTCTCAAAGATAACCCCCAGGGTGTTGTCACTTTGAAGTGGGGACTCGTGTCTCTGAGAGACATGGCAGAGTGAATAGCCTGAATTGAACTTGATTTTTGGTAGACATCAGTAACCCCTGCTTTTCAAATTAAATGAAAGATCGCCTCCCTTGATCAGGAAATAAAACTTATTGAGGACATCAGGCACCATGTTTGAAATTGGAGATTAGGCAAGAGCCCCGATTGAAGGAGGGTGGGTATCTTGATTTATTTAAGCAATCTATATTAAACACATAGCATATATGTTAGATACTGTCTAGGTACCGGGAATGCAGTTAAATAAAACATTGACCGAGCTCTCAAGTTATTCCCAGATCAATTTCTTGTCAAACATGGTTCCAGTAGATCTAGGGTGTCCCGTTCCCCAACCGAATCTCAGGAAATTCCCCAAGTAGCTTTGCACCAGGGTCTCTTCTCTGCCCCAAGCCAGCAGCCGTGTACCTCCTTTCCTTCCTGTTGTTGATGATGTTAGGTGCCAGCAATTCAGCTTAATTTCCGTTTCTCTTCACAGCTTCACCACCTGTTCACCACACCTGGGTTCCTTCCTCCCAGCCGGGCCAACAGAAAAATGAGAGGAAGCCATTCCCACACTGAAATTCTTTAATGTTGTTAAGGATATAAATAATATAGGGGCATGTGTTTTGAGCTCTATCCTGCTTTAATGCTGACAAAGAAATAAACAGTAGCAAAGTGACAAAGATGGAGCAGGTAGAGTTAAACTTTATCCTCCCAGTGTCAGCTCCATGGCCTAAAAAGACATTACTTCCCCCATGACCCTACCAGAACCTCAGTGTAATTTTCCTTCTCTGTCGTCTTCTTCTTAAGAAATCACTTCCAAAGGCAAGTGAGATGGCATTACTCTACAAATACCATTATCATCAGTATGAGTATAATTCATCGTAGAGAAAACTGCTCCAAAATGATTCTTTTAATCATTTGCTATTATTGAGCGTTTATCATTATTTACTGGTGTGCTTAGTGTAGATGAAAGATATATATATTAGACTCTTAGGAACCACCTCCAACCTTGCAGAGCTTGAATTTGATCTGTACTGGACAATATACTTATTCCAGGGAGTAGAACCTATCTAGGTGCTTTCATAGCTGCGCTGTGAAATACTCTATATGAAGAAGTGTGGCATCAAGATTGGAGGAAGGCTTATTAACAACCTGTGGTTTGCAGAAGCCACAACCTTGCTTGCTGAAAGTGAGGAGGACTTGAAGCACTTGCTGATGAAGATCAAGGATTGTAGCCTTCAGTGTGGATTACAACTCAGTGTAAAGAATACCAGAATCCTCAGAACTGGACCAATAGGTAACATCATAATGGAGAAAAGATTGAAGTTGTTGTTTTGTGTTACTTGGAGCCACAATCAATGATCTCAATGCCCACGGAAGCAGCAGTCAAGAGATCAAAGGACTAGTTGCATTAGGTAAACCTGCTGCACAAGACCTCTTTAGAGTGTTGAAGAGCAAGGATGTTACTTTGAGGACTAAAGTCTCCTGACCCAAGTCATGGTAGTCTCCATTCCATCATGTGCCTGAGAAGATTGGACGTTGAATAAGGAAGACCAAAGAAGAACCAGTGCATTCGAATTGTGATACTAGAGAAGAGTACTGAAAAGTACCATGGACTGCTAAAAGGAGAAAATGATCTGTATTGGACAAGTAAGGCCAGAGTACGCCTTTGAGGGGAGGGTGGCAAGACTTAGTCTTCCGTGCTCTGGACATATTGCCAGGAGGGACTCACCGTGGAGAAGGACATCATATTTGGTAAAGTGGAAGGGTGATGAAAACACGGAAAGGCCTGGTTGAGATGCGCGGACACAGTGGCTGCAGCAATGGGCTCCGGCATGGGGACAGTTGTGAGGATGGTGACGGGCCGGGCAGGGTTTCCTTCTGTTGTGCATGAAGTCACATAGGTCAGAGCTGACTCAAAGATACCCAACAACAACAACAACAGCAACAACCAAAGTAGTTCTTTTTTTTTAAATGCAGATTTTTTCCTTTCTTTTTTTTACTTACTTTTATTGGGGGCTCTTACATCTCTTATCACAATCCATACATTCATCCAGTGTGTCAAGCACATTTGCACATATGCCGCCATCATCATTTTCAAAGCATTCTCTTCCCACTTGAACCCCTGATATTATTAGCTCCCCATTTCTTCCTCCTCCCTCCCCCACCCGCCCTCCCTCATGAACCCTTGATAAGTTATAGATTATTATTTTATATCTTAACATCATCCTCCATTGCCCCTCACCCACTTTTCCATTATTCGTCCCCCTGGGAGCGGGGGTATAGGTTGATCCTTGTGGTCGATTCCCCTGTTCTCCCTCTACCCTCCCCTAATCCTCCTGGTATCTCTACTCTCATTGTTGGCCCCGAGGGGTTTATCTCTCCTGGATTCCCTGTGTTGCGGGCCCTTATCTTTAACAGTGTGCATCTTCTGGTCTAATTGGATTTGTAAGGTAGAATTTTGGTCATGATAGTGGGGGGAAGGAAGCACCGAAGAGCTAGAGGAAAGTTCTGTGTTTCATTGGTGCTATACTGCACCCTGGCTGGCTCATCTCTTCCCTGTGACCCCTCTGTGGGGGGATGTCCACTTGTCTACAGATGGGTCTCCACTCCATGCCCGCCCTGCATTCACGTTGGGTATGGTTTTGTTCTGGGTCTTAGCTGCCTGACACCTGATCCCTTCAAAAGTAGTTCTTACCACTTTTCCCTGACAGAGTAGGACCCTAGAAGTTCAAATGGTAATTCATGTCTCTGGAATCCTATCTTATATATTTATGTCTTTTAGGTGAGAAGTCTCTTTGCCTTGCTACCTAGCAAACAGTGGTTGATGCTGTTAGGTGCCATCAAGTTGTTTCTGGTCCACAACAGAAGGAAACACGACACTTTCTGGTCAATCCTTCTCTTTACGGGCCTTTCTCTTTTTTTCTGCCCCTCCACTTTGCCAAGAATGATGTCCTTCTGCAGGGACTGGTCTCTCCTGACAACATGTCCAAAGTATGTAAGACAAAGTCTCACCATCCTTGTCTCTAAAGAGCACTCTGGCTGTACTTCTTCCAAGACGATTTGTTTGTCCTTTTAGTAGTCTATGATACTTTGAATATTGTTATCCAGCACCCCAATTCAAATGCACTGATTCCTCTTTGGTCTTCCTTATTCAATGGTCAACTTTCACATGCATATGAAGCAATTGAAAATTACTATGGCTTGGGTCAGGTGCACCTTAGTCTTCAATGTAACATAGAAAGCAGGAGCAGAGTAGAAATAGGAGGAGGGCAGGTCTCTTGTGGAGTGAATGATAGGTGGGAAGGCATGAAAACCAACCAAACTTCTGAGGGGAGAGGGTGTAGAATGGGATAAAGAAGAAGTCAGAGAGCAAAGTGAGCCACTCAGACATTTTGACAACTTGGTTCTAGGGCCTAAGCCCACCCTGTTACAGTTATCTTTATACAGCTACCTGCAAGACAAGGAAATGGATAGATTGCAAACCTGAATAAAGAACTCCAATTTCTGCAAAACTGTGTGTAGACTTCTCTGCCAGTGGCATCATGCTGAACCGATTGTTCCGTTAGCAAAGATGTATCATTTGCAATATTATTTCCCCATTTTGGAAATGTGAAAACACAGATGATTTGTCCACGGTCTCACAGATACTAATAGATTGAGATGGAATGCAACGTTAGATTCATCCCACTCCAAAGCACATGGCTGGTATTTTAATTGTGTGTTACACTAAGCTACCCTGAAATGTTGTGTTGCTGATTCCAAAGAAACCATGAACACTGGGTCAAAATGAGGAAAAGGCAGTGTTTATTCACTGACTTCTACCCTGGATTTCATTTCGTGTTGTTTATAGCAAAATACAAAAATGCCTAAATTAGTGACGGTTGTTTGAAAGAAGCAGGGTGAGTTAAAGGACAGGTATTTACCTGAAACTCCATAAATCACTGTATAGGAGATAAAATTGAAAAGTATAAATTTATCTGAAAATATCCAGGTTACAGGATACACGTGTCCAGCAAATAGCATTTATTTGTTTCTCTAAAGAAAGACCATATGCTATTGACAGTTACGTGTACACACACGCACGCACGCACGCACGCACGCACATAACAAGAAAAAGCAAGCATGTGACTTTGTTTAGCCCTACCTACTAGGCCCACCTGTGGACTTTGGACCGAGAAACTATTTATAGAAATAGTATTTCCGTGACTGATATTTAATCATAGGCACTCATTCACTTATGGACATTGAACCATTCCTCATTGTAGTTTACAGTTCAGTGTCCTAGTTACAAATTGAAAACTGAAATCAATGTGATCTGTGAGTGGGCATTGGACTGCTAACCGCAACACAAGTTCTATGGTTCACGCCCACCCTCTGCTCCACTGGAGAAAGACAAAGCTGTCTTCTCCCATAAAAAAAAAATTACAGTCCCCAATCCCTAAGGAGCTGTTCTACTCTACCTCTGAGATTGATAGGAGTCAGAATCCACTCCACAGCAGTGAGTATTTACTGGAGGCCCGTTGAGACAAGTTCTTTCTTAGAGCAATCTAATGAAACTCATGGCACTTGACTGACAGGGTATGAAGATATCTGTCTCCCTTTGTTTGGGGAAGTGAAAATTCCCAAACTTGTTTTTGAAAGCCATACTTTCTACCTTATGTTTAATCTGTTTAATCCCTCAGTAAGCACCAGGAACCCGAGTGGTGCAAACAGTGAAGCATTTAGCTGCTAACTGAAACATTGGTGGTTTGTACCCACCCAGAGGTGTCACTGGAGACAGCCCGGGTGATCTTATTCTGTAGTTGACAACCCAGAAAATACCCAGACATGTTCTACTCTCATCACATGGGGCCACCATGAGTCAGCATCAACTGAATGGACCCCAATAAGAGCCACCTCACTAAGCAGTTGACAGAAGCCACCATAGACTTCAGAGTGACTTCTAAGCCCCTTTCATTCACCTGGACTGTTTTACCACCTTGTCGACCCTCAAAGTCCATATGCTCTGTCCTGGGATTTGGCACAGTACCTGCACTTAGTGCAGCGGATTTCAGTCAGCAGCATGTGAAATGCACAGATTCAATTCTTAATTTAAGAGCTATGTACCATTTTAACATAGTACTTTATGAATAAATCTGATGATATCTTTATGAATATATATATATATATTCATATATATATATATATAAAATAAACAACCTTAAAACCCATAGCCTTGGGGTCATTCCGACTAAAATGATCCTACATCATATTTCTGAGGCTGTTCTTCTTTAGGGGAACAGAAAGTGTCATCTTGCTCCCAAAGAACAGCTGGTGAGATCGAACCACCAACGTTGCAGTTAGCAGTATGATATGAAAAACATATAAATGGCATATCAAACCTCTGATTTCACAGCACTTTCTTTCTTGCTGTTAGCTGCCCCATCAAGCCAGGCTCCATTCACAGTGGAACAAGACACTGTCTGATCCTGAGCCATCCCTATGATCACTTGTGGTTTGTGACCCATCAGGTTGTCACTGGTGATTTTCTGAAATAGATTCCCAACCCTTTCTTCCTGGTTTGCCTTGGTCCAAACTGTTAATCATCACAGCAACACACAAGACGCCATGGACACTGCTGGTGGCTTTCTTGGGATGCACTGGCCAAAAAATGGAATCAAGGTCTCCCACCAGCGCCCTCCCTCTGTTCTTCCTGAGGGCTAAGCTAATATTTTCCAGTGTATCCAAGTCCATTTAATGGAAACTATTAAGTGAAATATAGTTTAGATATGAACCACATAAGGCAAATAGGAAGTCGGTGCACAGATGTCACAAGCTGTGAAGTGATACGCAGTCATCTCGGTTTTCTCTAGAAATGAGACGGTGAGTCTAGAAATATCTCAGATGAATCCTAGCTGTTCCAGTCCTCCCCGGGCCACGTTTTTTCTTTTAACATTCATCCTCAGGCCCAGTTTTTTCCATTCTATGTCTCTGTAGCCTTTCAGAATCTAGAGAGATGTTTCTTATCTCTGCCTTCCCAGCACCACCGATGCACACATCAAACAAACAAACGTCCCACAGGTAGGCAGCTTAGGTACTATGCAAGGCAGGCCGGTAAGAGAACTACACAAAACATGTGTCTGTAATCTCCATTGAAGTAGAAGCCCTTGAAAGCGCTGGTCTTGTGCCATCAGTTTTTCTTTGTACTTCCTGGAAGGTGAAAAGCTCTTTAGTGGAAAGTCCCTTCATTGATAAAATGTATTAGCCGAGCTCCTATGGCAAATTTGAAACATGTGTTGCTGTACATCTGGAATGAGCTAATATGTGAGAATGGGCAAAACGGAGTGTCTGCATTTCATAGCTAGAAGAGTTTAAGTTGACAGTCATTTTGGATAGAAAGGGGCTGGGTGGATAAGTACTTCATGCTTTTTTGTTTCGAGAACAATGCCCCTTTGGTCAGTTGGATATTTTTACATAACTGAATCAGACGAGTAGTTTTAACTTCAAGTTCTCTTCATTTATCATGTTTTTCTACATCTGAGTCAAAAATCGAGGAGGCGGCAACAAGAAGTATGTTGTGTAGATGGACCTGTCATGACCACTGTTTGGTCTTGAGCATTTGTCCTTGAGAATGATTGCTAAAATGTTTCATCCCCATGGAATGAGGGCACGTTATCACAAGCATCTGCGTGATGACAATGTAACTGCTCTGTGCTTGTGACGACTCAGAAGATCGTTCTCCAGAGGTGGAAAGGATATAGCTGTGGTTTCCTGCCAGGGTTTCTCTGTAATAGTGAAACAAGCTCGAGCTCTGCTGGTCTTTTCTTGTTTGTAAAAAAGCCAAAAAACAGGAAGCTGACATGTGTTCTGTACTTAGCTCCATGGATGCCTCGTAAAGGCTTGTCTGTGTGCTGGAGGGGAGAGGATTTAATGATACGATGAGGGAAAGATGGTCCCTTTCTGCTTTTGAAAGACCATAAAGCCTTAATATTAGGAAATATTCAAGAAGTTGATGTACTTATGGCTGCATATGTCTACTTTCAGTGCATACATATAGTGATAAAATTGAATATTTGAAACAGTTTTCAAAATTTTAACGTTTTTCCATTTTGAGAGTAGATAGAATTTCCCACATGTAGCATTGCATAAAATTATTTTTTGAATAAATATTCAGCTAGTTCCATTTCCCTATTCTAGTGGGAAATGGTTCCCCATCTTTCTTCTCAAGGGGCTTGGAGTGGACTGGAACCGCCCACCTTTCAGTAAGCAATCAATCACACCAACTGTTTGCCCCATTCAGGGAATCAATTGGACAGTATGAAAGAATCTTGTTTTAATAGTGTGAAACATAGGCACATTTAATGCAGTACCCGCCACGTCCACACACTAAACAAAAAAGCAAAAGCTACCCACAGAGATTATTGGATTCTATGGAAGTAATATAATGTGACAGACAAGTAAATCCTAAAGCTGTCCCACAAAAACCAGGTGGTTGGATTTGCTCCACGGTGGGGGGGGGGGGGGGCTGCTGCTTCCAGAACTATTTCCTTTTATCCATTTATCAGTTGGTTTTTAATTCTAACTATTGAATTACTGTTCAAATGCGTTTGATAGTTTTTCTCTGCTCTCTGGTTATAGACAAAACTCTCAATATCCCAACCCATTAATATGGACGGGAATCAGGCAAAGGAGTAAATGCCTAACTATGTTGCTATGAGTGTGGGAGAAAGGTGAGGCTTTCTTTTTTTATTATTTTTTTAAATCACTTTATCGGGGGCTTGTACAACTCTTATCATAATCCAAACATATATATGCATTGTGTCAAGCACATTTGTGCATGTGTTACCCTCATCATTCTCAGAACATTTGCTTTCTACTTGAGCCCTTGATACCAGCTCTTTTTGTTTGTTTCATGATCATTATTTTTATGTATTTGTTTATTTTTAAGGATGATGCTTTCTACACCTGTAAAGTGTGTAGAACGTCTCGTAACCCTGCAGCAGCAGCCCTGCGCTGTTCTGTAGGGCAGCTGTGAGCCGCCCCAACTCGGGCAGCTAGTGAGTGGGTTGCTATGAGTTGGAATGACTGATTGTAGTGGGTTTGGGGATCTCAAAAGACAATCAGTGGCTGTCAAGTGGATTCTAACTCACGGCCACCCCAGCGAATTGCAGTAGAACTGTGATCCATGTGGTTTTGAATAGCTGATGTTTGAAAACTAGATCACCAGGCCTTTCTCCAGAGATGCCTCAGAGTGGATTGCAATCTTCAGCCTCTCAGTTGGTGGCTGACCTGATTGACCATTTGCCATGGCAGCCAAATTTAGCCCCAAACAAAAATGGATGTGGTCAGAAATAAGCTATTTGGGCTTAATAAATCAATACTACCATTGGATATTACCATAAATAAAAACTGAATGTACAGAATAATATAGCTAAGTACATATTCTGAATAGAAAACCAACAACAACTGGTGAGGCCTCAACTAAGACCACGTGGACGAAGCACACCCGCCTGTGTGATCCAAGGATTGTCAATAATAAAATCCACATCTAAAGGAAGGAACAGTATCAGTGTTTAAATTCTAAACACTCAGTTTGCAGAAAGGTAAGGATGACAGTGGAAGCCCCAAATCCACTTGCAAGGTCCCCACATGGATTAAGCCTCTGGTGAAACGCTTGTGAGCAGGGTCCAGGGATGCGAATCGCTCTGCTAGAGTCAGACAAAGAGCATGGTAAAGTTGATTATGGAGGATGTAGTGAGGTGAAAATGTAGCACTCTATCATTTTATCTCCATTTTGACCCAGTTTTAAGTTGTTTCAATATATACTGTTTTTTTGCTTTCTATTCAATTGAAGTTTTTCTGTTTTGGTTTGGTTTGGTTTTTTGTTTGTTTTATAGTCATTACTGATGTTTGTTTTTAATGTGCTTCCTGTTTGCGTTTTTCATGATTTTCTGTACATTAAATCCAGGATAAGTAAATCTTTACAGACAGTAATTGGATTAATAATTACCTAAGGGCATGGCAGGGGAGGTAGGAGGGAAATGGGGAGCTAACCACAATGAGTATGAGAAAAAACTGCTCTAAAATTGTGGTCTTCCATGTGTTTTGAAACATCTTAGCAGTCATTCTCAAGGACAACTCATCTTACTATGAGTAAATTGTATTACATGTGATGTGAATTATATGCTGATAAAACCATTAAGTGATATGGAATATGAATCCATTGTAAGTCTAAAATCATGTGGGAGATGATGACGGCATCTATGGAAATCAGTTGCTTTGGGATCTGGTGTTAGGCCTGAAGGACTGACCACATGGAAGAAAAACTGAAGTGGGACTGAGCAAGGACCAATTGGACCCTGCCGGCCAAACTGAAATCCAAAAAACCAACTGAAATCTATATTTCACTCATACATCAGCCAGCATGAAAGACATGGAAGAGTGAGGAGGGCCTAGCATCTTGCACTGCAAAGGGGACCTTGCACTTGATCCAGAAGCCTCAGACACTGGCGAGAACCAAAGGACCTGCAGCCTGGCTACGACCGAGATGAGCTAGGTGATCAGTGAACAGCAAGCAGTACCACCACACTGACCTTCAGATCATGTACCACCACCTCTTCAGTTCTACCTTCCAAGATTCACATATATTAGTCTTGTCACCGACTGTCACCATGAACCACCTAGGGAAGGGACTTCTGGGAAGCAGGTGCTCATCTGCACTAAGTTGATATGCAGTACAAAACCACCACAGAAGCCAGACAGCACAAAGAGGAATGCTTAACTCTGGAGAGTGCCTCGCTTTTGAGTTCTGAAAGGAGCCTTTCTACGGAAGGATTCACTACTTGTCTCTCTAGTCCCTACACATTTTCTTGTGTCAAACATGACATGCTGTTGGTTTATTTCCATTTAAAATGCTGCAGAAGGAGGACCTGTAAAAGAAATTCTGAAATTGAGCCATTTAAGCTACTGAGTTCAGCTCTTCAAAATATATATCTTCCTGGAACATAAACGGTTATGAGATTAACTCAGCACAGGGCTGGGAGATGCAGTGATGAACATATTTTCTGCAATAGATTCCAAGCTCCAATTTTAGATCTCCATAGGTGCCACAGAAGCTTCATATGATAGAATGTTCCAGAAACGCATACTTCTGTTCCAACGGAGCTTCGTTCACAATATTTCTCTGATTTCAATTTTCTTTGTTTCTGCTTGTTTATTTGCTTGTTTGTTTGGAGGCTGTTTTTCCCATAAGGACATTTGCATTGGTATTGCCTGGTGAAGTGGTGAGGTTACGAACAGTGGAAGTATTGAGCCATATCCTAAAGCTAGGTTTCTTGTCCTAAGTGGGAGGTTGGCCTATAGATCTTCATGAAGCTCATTGCATTTCAATATTCTTTTCATCTTCATTACTCCCTATCTCTCTCTTTTGTCCCATCTCATTGGATATTTCTGCATCTAATATTTCCCCTATAGTTTGCTTTTTTTATCTCATGAAAATAGCATGTTGAAATGCAAGCTGGTGATCTGTTTTGTAATCATAATAATCAATAATTCAAAATCTCTGACTTATATCCTATGAAGAAAAAGCACTTTGGACATTGTTCTCATTTGGCAGAAATAAGTCTTACCTTCTACATAAGCACAAGCAACCTGTCAATTGTATTTCACTGTTCCAACTGTATTTTTTAAAATAAGGATGCAGTAATGCAATTGGAAAAATATACAGAAATTCAGACAGGTAAAAAAATCCATGGAAGGTGAAAGTGCATAATTTTATGAAAATTCCTAATTAATGTTATATAATAGCTGATAGAATTAGAAAAAATTACATTAGGTTTTTTGATGCCTTAATTGTGTACTTGCTTATGTTTACTGAAGTATCATGCAGAGAAGTGTTTATTTAAGTAACATGAACTATTTGCCTATTGTTGCAAATCACAGTGTAGCATATGCACAAAGATAAGGAACATGTGTTCCTCGCTTACAAAACCATCTGTAATACAATGATACAATGATAGTACAAAGAATAAAATGAAGGTAGAAGTATTGAGTGTTGACTTAGTATGGAGGAGGAAACATTATGGTTCTAAAAAAGCAGGTTTTAAAATACCATTCCTATAAGCTCACCATCCCATCCAGCAATCGTACATCTAGTCATTTATCCAACTAAACTAAACTAAATCTGTACATACATTGAATAAAATAAATGTGCACACAAATGTTAACAACAGTTTTATTCATAATTGCCCCCATTGGAAGCAACCGGATGTCCTTCAATACCAAAGAGAACTCACTGCCATCAAGTCAATGTGTATTTCTCACAGCTCTGTGGGACAATGTAACACTGTAGGGGAGTAGAAAACCATATCTTTCTCCGAAGGAGAAGCTAGTGGTTTAGAACTGCTGGCCTGGTGGTTAGCAGCCCAACACATAACCACTATGCCACCAGAGCTCCCTTGTCTTTCAATAGGTGAATGTATAAGCAAATTGGGCATCTATACTGTGGGGAATTACTCAGTCGTAACAAGAAATGAACTATCAAACTAGGAAAATGCATGGAGGACCCTTTAATGCATACCACTGAGTGAAAGGAGCCAATTTGAAAATGCTACATTCTTTATCATCCCAACTATATGACATTCTGGAAAAGGCAAGGCGATAAGGACAGCAGGAAGTTCAGTGGGTGCCAGTGGTTCCGGGAGAGCAGCGTAGAGCTGGATGTGGGAAGGGAGCCCATGTCATACGAGGGCAGTGCAGTTGGTCCTGGGCTAGAGTTAGTGGATAGTTCTGTGTGATAGAGTTGTATGCACAAGACTGAAAAAGAATCGCTGCATTTGGATTATGGTGCTGGCGAAGAAGATTGAAAGTACCATGGAGTACTCCCTCTCCCCCCAAACCCCAAACAGATCTGTCTAGGAAAAAGTACAGCTAAAGTGCTCCTTAGAGACAAAAGTTCATCTCACTTGCTTCGGACTTACTGTCAGGAGAGACCAGGTCCTAGAGAAAGACATCATGCTTGGCAAAGTAAACAAACAAACAAAAGGAGAAACCAAACTCACTGCCCAGTGGTGGTACCTTGCAGATCACAGCCCAACTCGTAACCGCCACGCCACCAGGGATTGACAGAGTAGCTGGAACAATGGGCTCAATTACAACAACAGTTGTGAGAACGGCACAAAACCTGGCAGTTTTGTGTTCTGTTGTGCACAGGGTCACTGTGAGTTGGATGGAATTGACTTGAGAGCTCCAAACAACAACAATGTAGTTGTATGTGACTTAATAGTGGACATAGGACATCGTACATTTGTCAAAATTCCTAGGCCTTACATTGAGTCGAGTGAACCCTAGTGTAAACTGTGGATTTTACTGAATAACAATGGTAATATTGCTTCTTCAACCAAAGGAAGTGCATTATACAAATGCATGATAATACTAGGATAAACAAAATGCTGGTGAGGAGTGTGGACACTTTGTACTTTTTCCATGTTTTTTCTGTAAGCCCAAAATTTCTCTAAAACATAAAATTTCTCTACAAGTCTGTTAAAAAAGACCACCTCCCACTACATACTTAACATGGAGTTAAAAAAAAAAAAGGAGGGGAATGCTAAGTGTTGGCGAGGATGTGAGCAACTGCAATCCTCTTCAGTTGTTAGTGGAGATATACCATGACACTGCCACAGTGCCAAATGTACATTAAAGCAGTGCATCCCTGCAGTGGAATAAAATGAAGAGGAACAGAGTAACGGGCCACATGGAGCATCCATCTGTACAATGGAGCATTGTCCTGTGGTACAAAGAACTGAGCTATCAGCTGTGAAAAGGCATACAGGAAATGACTCTGAAATAAAACCCAGTTGACATTGGGTCTGTTCTGATTCTGGTGATCCCGTGTGTGTCAGGCTAGAACTGTGCTCCGTAGGGTTTTCTGTGGCTGACTTTTCAGAAGTAGACTCCTGGCCTTTCTTCAAAGATGCCTCTGTGTGGACTTGAAACACCAGCCTTGGCAGCAGCAGCTAATCATCTGAACCCTTGAGAGATACTGAATCTCAGATACCTTATAGTAATAAAAAAGCCAGACTCAAGCAGCTGTGTAATTATATGTTATGTGGCATTTGGGAAAAGGCATCTAGCATTCGGCTATAAAGTGATAGCACAAAGGAATTTATTTGGGGAGCAATAGAACCATCTTCATTGTCTTCACTGTAGTACAAATGACAAAATCTCAGAAATGTACTCCCACCACCCAAAAGCCAACATAATCTTATGTAAATGTCTGAAAATGATTGTTGCTGTTGTTTTTCATCTTATCTCAGAAGCCTAGTTTATAGTAATGTACAGTAGCGCATCTTCCTGGTTCTTGGGTCAGAAAAGCAGACCATATGGAGAAGCTGCTAATCCTGCTTCCTGTTTATTGACAGAGAGAAATGTGAAGCCTGAAAAGGCTTTCACTCCCATGTCCAAACATTTGGGGTTTATTTCTACCTCTAAACCCTTTTACTGAATGGAGGCAAGTACCATGGGACCCTGGATGTCAACTGGTTGCCCAAAATAATATAATAAATCATGCTAAGTTCACCATCTGGTGAGTCAGGGTGGGGGTAGTTTATGTTCGCCGTGGCCTTTGCTCTCTGCGCATGAATGAGGCATGCTACTCCCTCTCTCCAGTCGCATATTCACAGACTGAGAAAATGTTATTCAAATATTATTTATTGAGGTCTGGTTATATGCGTGGTGATGTCCTGCATGCTGTGAGGGCCACATATTGACCTACTTTGATTTCCTCCTGATGGAACTTGTAACCTAATGTGAAAGCTGAGGCATATGCCTCAATAACTATAATCCCATTCAGTCGTGGCAAGTGCCCTCACAGAGGTTCCACAGTGTGAGTGCTGATGAGTGAGGGTGTCACTTCCTCCAGGCATACCAGGAGGCTCATTCCTGTGGAGAGTGCCCTTCGTCCTGAAGCGGTGAGGATGCCAATAGACCCTAAGCTTTTTAAGAAATGGATCTCTTCCGCCTCATTGGATGGTTGGCCCCTGTATGTAATCCATTCCCTCATACATGAGAGACTGTGGGTAGACAGTCAACGTTTTGGAGATCATTAATGAAAGAAAAGACAACTAATGAAATCAAGTCTGTCTCCATCAAGCCTAGTCCGACTATGGTGACCCTACATTTTTCAGAGTAGCATTGCTCTCCATGGGGTTTTTATATTTTCTGAGGCAGAGACTAAACCCCAGGGGCCATGGATTGAACAGAGGAATGCAGACAACTGCTTCAAGCACATTTGAAAAACTCCAGAAAGTTCAATTTGGCTGGAGTGCAGGGGATTGTGGGGTAGTAATGTCGAAAAAACTGTGTTGGGAACACACCGTGAGGGTCTTTGGTGTCAAGTTCATCTCCATTTTATAGAGAGGCTCTAAGTGGCTCTGTAAGTTTCCCTCATAGTGCAGCACGCCAGCACTTCTCATAATGTGAATATTTGCAGTATAGGAAGCCACTCGAAAGAGCTGGGAGTGATGTGATCAGATCTGTGGTTTAAAAAGGTGTCATTTGCCACTGATCATGAGACAGTTTTGATTAGTGATTCTATAAACTGTACCAGTGCAAAGTAGAGAGACCATTTCTGAGGCCTCTGTAATGAATTGTTAGAATTTTGCACTTGGAAAACCAGAGTCAGAAGGCCTGGGATCAAATCCTAATTCAAATTCTCAATAGCTGAGCAAATCTCCTAAGTTTTGGAAAACATGAATTTTGTGTCTTTGACATTGTGAAAATGAGAGGAGTGCTAACTGTGAGTGCTTCATAGGTTGACATCACAGACTGTAAAGAAGACCGAATGGGGCAGTGTGTTGCCCCACTTCACGTCAGGTCCCCATGAATTGGATTTGACTTTGGTGGTAGTTATCATCAATAACATAAATGTATGGGACTAGTGTCTTGAGTCTCGGTTATTGGAAAGAACATTGCAAATACTTCTGGTAGTGATATGATGGAATTTGGTGAATGCATGATTATAGGGCATGCGGGAGCAGAAGCCAACACAATTACTTCAAAATTTAGAGTTATATTTGACTGAAAGAACATCTCAATTGAGATGTCAGGAAGAAATGTTTATTTTGTCAGTATAATGTCAAACCCAGTGTTGTGCGGTGAGTTTGGGAATACTTCTTGATATTCAAGTTGTATATTTGGAATGCAGTTATAAAATGGAGGAGGGTCAGAAGATGTGGGGAGAAGAGAAATGCCAGGAATTAGAGTTGTTAGAATCAGTATCATTAGCTATTATAATGAGGAAAGATTTCCAAGGACGGCAAATAAGACAGAAGAGCGAACCCTGGAAAAAATTCATATTTAAGGGGTCAGAAGAAATGAGTTTGAACTAAGACTGCAAAGAGATCTCTCAGAAAGTATAGTCAAAAAGAAGAACGTCAAAGGTGAACGACCTGTGTTCCCTGAGCTGATTCCGACTCACAGTGAACCTATAGGACAGAGCAGAGCTGCCCACGGGGCGGCCAAGATCAATCTTTCTGCCACATCTTTCTCCCAGGGAACAGCTGGCTAGTGGGTTCTACCTCTCAGCTAAGTGCTTTAACCGATTCACCGCCAAGATTCCTTTACAAAGTTGACCAGTAGTGAACAGTATCCCAGGAGTTGAAAATGGATGACAAATAGCATTCAATTTCCTTAACATTAAATTGAGAAAATAATGCCTTCCCGGCTGGCTTGCTCTGGAGAGTAAATAGCAGATAACACCTAGTGCAATATCCTGTAGTAGTCTATTTTAGAATAGTTATTATTATCATAAAATATTAGTGTTCATTTCAGCATATTTTAGGGATTTTTTGTTTTTTAGTGGAAACCGGGCCATGTGAAGGTTCTGTGTGTGACGTGTGTTTTGGTTTATTGTTGTTGTTGTTTTTTAAATAAATCAGAGACTAAATTTGCTACATAGCATGTCCTGACCTTTAAAGGGTAAAACATAGTTCAACTCCAGTTTTAGAAGAGTTTCATATTGTTTTGACAAGAGCTTTCTTTCTTTCTTTTTTAATTCTCATGAGAGTGACGGGGGGCAGGGGGAATAAAAAATTTCCCTCATCGTAAGATGAAGCTGAATCATTTCTAGGTACACAGGTTGGCAGAGTCAGCAGCCCTTGCTCTTTTGTTTCATTTTGCCCTACTCTTTCAGCCCGGAAGTAGATGAGATCTTTCAGCCCGGAAGATGACAATGAGATGTTCTGATGACAAGTTAAGGAACCCAGAACATCATTAGTGAAGGGGGGAAAAAGTCATCAGAATGTTGACACACACACTTTCACATTACCTTATCAATGTGTGACCAAGATAAGAGGAAACCTGTGGAATCCACCTTTAGCATGTTGATGAGCCTGTGATATTGATACAAGAAGTGGAATGCCTCTGCTTTGATTCATGCGAGAGCCAATTAGCTTCGCCACAAGAAAAAAGAAAGAAGAAACAAAAACTCTCCTGCAGGATCACACACTGCATCTCATCTCAAACTGGCCACCTTGAAAATGTAGGCAATTAAGGGACACCGTGAGAAATCATAAAAAGGCCCAAGGTCTCTGTAGTTACTCTTGGGAAAGCCATCCCATGCGAGGAGCAGATTCTGTGATCTGTCGGGACTCTGCCTCCAACAGCCATGCTTCATTTTCCCGTGAGTTTCAATGAACACCACGAGAGCGCCCTAGGGAGCTGGTCACATCTGTGTTGTCATCATTGGATCTAGGGTTGCTAGCCTGACACTGACACTGAAGGCAACTTTTCTTCTGTATTTGTGAAGTCAGTTACAATCAAGATCACCTGGGAATCAGGCCAAGATCATCCTTGATCAGTCATCCTTGATCTTGGGATTTGTTATGTTGTTCTAATATTCAAAAATACTTACAAATACGCTCGCTGCCACCACCATCACCCATCCATTTCTATCTTCTGTTTTGGTCCACATCTCAGTGTCATTAGTTTTTACTCATTTAAAGACAGAGAATCTTGAAATCATTTAGGGAATGAAATGCAAATGTTCAGATCCACATTGACATGGATTCACCACAGATCGCTTTACCTAGAGCCATGTTTCTACTGAGGAACACAGCCCCCCACCCGCTTGCATCTCTACTCCAGCTCTTTTCCCAGGCCACAGAATGCCCAGACTCTCCTAGATGTAAATCCTTTTGGGGGCTCTTCCCTCTGCATCCAAATCTTAGCTCTCCAAACCTGCGTTCATTTTGTAGGTCTGCCATCCAAAAGTATACCAGTGGAGTACCTTAAAACAGCAGAAATGGGGTTTCTCACAGTTCTGGAGGCTAGAAGTCTGAATCAAGGTGTGCTGTCTCTGGAGGCTCTAGAGAGGAAGATCTTTACTGGCTTCTTTATAGCCTCTCATGGTCCCTGGAAATCTGTGGCATTTCTTAGCTTGGAGATGCATAACTTCTTACTGCCTCTGTCTTCACATAACTGCCTTCCCTCTGTATCCCTTTGTGGCATGTGTCTCTTCAGGAAGACAACCAGTCATATTGGCATAAGGCCCACCCTACTCCAGTATGACCTCGTGTTAATTACTCGTATCCACAGAGACCTCATTTTCAAACAAGGTCACAGGTTCCAAGGCTTTAGGCGTAAACTTTATCTTTTTGAGGGGATACAACTCAACACATGATAAGGGAATAACACAACAAAAACTCACTGCTATCAAATCCGTGCCAACTCATAGTAGCCCAATAGGACAAGGTAGAACTGCCCCTGTGCGTTCCTGAGACTAACTCTTTATGGAAAGCTGTCTCTCTCTTGCAGAGCTGCTGGTGGTTTCAAACTGCTGACCTTGTGGTTAGCGGCCCATCGTAACCATGGCACCACTTTGTTCAGAGTTTAGAGCTATTCCTCACAGAAGACTAATTTCTGTAACACACAGCCCCCAAATCTCAATGATTTAATGAAAGAAAAATATGTTTACAAGTACGTTAAGTAAAAAAATTAAAAAACTATTTACCTACACCTCCAGAAACCTTCTAAGTGTACCTCATTGTTAACTAAATATTCACTCTCCTACCCTTCCATAGCACTTTCTTCTTCATGTCTAGTAGAAAAGTTGATTTTAAGGATATTTATTCCCAAAATGTTCAATTTAGGAGGTCAGCATCCAGCTTTTATCTTTATATCTTTTACTTGCTTTTGTAAAAACGCTAGCACTTAGAAAAATGCCCTGTACAAAGGAAACATCAGTAAACGTTTATTGAATCCTGCTCAGTGTTCCATTGAGTACAGTACTGAATTCTGCAAGATTCTGAGTCAGGAGTAGTAGACTATATGAAAATGTCATTTAATTTTAAGTATTTTGTGGCATTTCCTTCCATGTATTTGTAATATACAAATTGTTGGGTTTGCTTTTAAGTGTCTCATTGTTGTGGTTGTGATGAGAGGGTACATTTTTCCACCATCTGTACTTGGTGACATTTTTGTTTGTTTGTTTGTTTTAGATTCTAATCCTTGAGTCAGAAACATGGAATAAAGTAAAAGTAGGGGAGTATGAAATGAGATGAACGTGGAAACTGTTAATCTGGGTTGACTAGAGAAACAAATCCAGGGAGACTCATATGTGTATAAGAAAGAGCTTTATATAAAAGAGCCATTGTATATTAAGAAAACATCCCAGTCCAGATCAAATTCATGAGTCTGATATTAGCCCTCATGTCCAATACCAGTCTATAAATTCCTCTTCAGACTCATGCAACACATGTAGTGATGCCGAATGCAGGAAGATCACAGGCCAGTGGGTAGAAGGTCTTGTCGACCCAGTGGCAGTGGAAGCCTCTCAACGCTGGCGTGGGTCTCCAGGTATCTCTTCCAGCCCTCTGAGGGTCTCCCCAGCAGGAAAGGGAAGGCAGGGAGAGTGTGTGTCCTGCCTCCAGGGAGGAAGACCAGAGTTCCTAGAATCCTCAGGAGAAGGCCATGCCTACACAGAGGTACCATTGGCTATGACCTGATTGAGAGGCTAGACTCCACCCCTTCAGTCAAGTTGACAGGAGATTATATGACTGCCACAAAACTTTATTTCCATAAATTGGAATCACAGTCATGTTTGAAAAACACACACAACCCCCCTTTCCCCACCCCCCACCGCAAGAATGGAAACGTGTTTTTAAAGTCAGCTTTTGTCCAAGGAGATGGATTCTCAGATGAAAAGACTGTCTGGTGTAATAAGAATAGAATGAGGGAGGCTCCAGACAGTGGTGGCATTCGCGTTGGTGCCCCCCAGTACAGTAATTCGGAGTGTCACCTCACCCATGGACCTCCTCCCACAATAGATCGTACAAAATCCTTAGTAGTGTTTATGACCAACTCTCATCTGAAATAAGACATGATCAATATAACTGTAAATTGCTTCAATGAAACATTTCTTCGATTATATGAATTCTGACAACAACGTTTTGTGAAGTCTGTTCACATTAAATGTAAACATTACAAGTTACAGCATTATTAGTAACTGGATGGAAGCCTTTAAATATTTTTTCTTCTGTTTTTCCTTTAATGACAACTTCGTTCTCAAAAAAATTGACATGGTTTCACAAATGCTAATTGCAATAGTATTGTAGCTTAAACCCCTTAGAATTTGACAAAATCCGTGACGATAAAGACACCAGAAAGCATGTGGTGTGTTTGTGTGTGTGTGTGTGTGGTTCAGAACGGGGGCTTTTGTATAAGGGAAAACTAAACTGAATTCTCGTGTATGACCTCTATAAAAATGGTTTGAAAGTTGAGGGAAGGGATATGTTCTACAAAATAAAAAGAGGACAAGCTAAGAGCATGAGCACATGATGACGGCGAGCTAACAAATGATTCCTCTTACTTCTCTCTCCCTTTTCCAAGAATCTTTTTTAACTTCTCCTGGACAAAACATACAACAGTTGTAACAGCAGAGTGACTACTTATCCACAGCCACTTCCCTCCATCAGTTCTTAGATAGACTGATTTACTTTACATGGCTTTTCCTCCGTGGTGTTGGTTTTGATTTGCATCGAGGTGAATATTGATCCATTTTGAAAGGAATGTCCCCTGTGGGTTAGACACTGGGCTGCTCACTACAGGTTGGCAGTTCAAATCCACTAGCCTCTCCAAGGAAGACAAATGACACTCCCTGCTCTGTAGTCTTAGAAACAATGCCATACAGGTCACTATGAGTCAGTCACCTCAATGGCCGTGGGTATGGAGAGAAAGAAAAAGGAAGATTTGGGAAACATTTTTAAAAGCTATTGAAACGTCTGAGCAGGAGCAGAGATTTATTTTAACTTTGCAATCTGAGTGTTCCAGCACATTTTCATAATTAAAATGTCAAGTTATGGATTATGCTTTCTGTGATTATACAATCGGTGAGGAAAGAAAAAGCACTTCTAGTGGCACAATCGTTAAGTGCTTACTTAGAAGCTAACTCAAGAGTTGGCCATGTGAATCCACTAGCAGCTTCCTTCAAGATTTCTGTGTGGGGATCCCTATGGAGTAGCTCTACTCTGTCTGATAGAAGGTCTCTGAGTGGGGATTTATTTGATGGCAATAAGTACAGGAGTAAAAAAAAGAGAAAGAGCAAGAGAGAGGTGGGGAAAGGGCTGTGGATTTCTAGGGCAGATCTGGTGGTTAGTTCGTGTTTATAGGAAAAACAAAACAAAAATCCCAACAAACCAAACTCCCATTGATTTGTTGCCAACTCATCTGGACCTTGTAGGACAGGGTAGAACTGTCCCTGTGAGTTTCCAAGACTGTAGCTCTTTACAAGAGTAAGAAAGTCCACGTGATTGTATTACCATTGTTGCTACTGTTTTTCTGCTACCTTTCTACTATTGTTACTACTTCTGCTGCTGCTGTGTCCATCTAACAAGAACTGAGTGTGCCAAGCTCTTTCCTAAGATCCCGCAATAACATTATGAGGAATATGCAAGTTTTATCCCCATGTAACACATGAGGAGGTTTAGACTAGGAGGAGTTGAGTAATTTGTCCAAGGCTACACAGTTAGTAAGTGCAAACAAGGTTTAAAATGAAATCATATGCTTTCACTCTTAACCACCATCTAACCTTCTCACGTAGAGAAATGTTTCTAGAAAACAGGAGACATCATAATTCCAAACTGCTATTTATTGGTTCTTTGTATTGTTTTCAGCCTTCAGCCCTATGTGTGCTGACTCCTTTGTCTTGGTTGGCCTCCTTCAGCCCACATCTGTTTCTCCTGGTGAACTTTTCATCCCCCCCAGTCTCAACTCCGTTGCCACACTTCTTAGCAAACCTTCCCAGAAACGTGGGTAGATTGGCCCCTTGCCTTGTAGATGATAGGCACGCCTGTGAAATTCATTGTGTAGCACTTACCTCGGTGCTTTGTTACATGGCTCTCATCTTGTTATTCTTGGATTCCCTTGCTCCCTTGTCTTTCTCATTCAATCACCAGGCATAGCTGATGTGACCTCTTCAAAATTTCTAGACCCCAGCTGTTTCTATTCCTGTCACCAATGCCCTCGTTCTTACAGTATCTTCTGGAAGATCTCTGCCTCAGTCGGCACACACCACCTCATCGGGAGCATAGCGACTGCCCATGGCCTGACCTGATGTTAAGTATAGAAGACCTTCTTCTGGCTGCCTTCTTACCTTGAGCCCCATCTTTTGACCGCTGGTTGCTCTGCACTGCCAGCCTTGTATTTGACCGACTACTTACTACTCCAACCCCACCCCACGCCCAGCCATTCTTCCCACTGCCATCTCTCACAGCTGTTTGTACATCTGCTCAAATTCTGTTCATGTGCACTTGAGAGGCCCTTGCCTCCCCATAACTGCCCCATTTTTCCAGAGGGATTTGCCTTCCTTTCTATCCCAAGGTCCTGGATGACCTCTCTCTTAGGCTCACTTCTGAGTCTAACTCTACCAAGGTGCCCACTAGATTATATTCCAGTTGTCGTGGTATGTTTCTACCTCTGCACCAGAGTGGTCCTCCTGGACATGAAAACTGGTATGTTCACCTTTATGTTCTCCATGCCTGGGACAGAGACCTGAGTCTGAGACCATTCAGTCAGTATTTGATGTTAGGTTCACGAGTTAGCAACATGTGAACATGCATCTAAACAACGTTGTATTTGCTTTTCAGGCAGATGCCATGTTCTGTGTGTTGACGTAAGTGGTTTCTACTGTATTTTCCTTCCAAGCATTGCACCCTTTCCTCACTGCCTTCCGGGAAAGTCTCCTAATTACACGAGTTGAAATGAGTCATTTGTCTGTTGTGTTCTGGTTAAGGGACCTTGGTGCTGTGGCGGTTACCAGTTGGGCTGCTAACCACAAGGATAGAAGTTTGAAACCATCCGCTGCCGCTCCTTGGGAAAAACTTTCTACTCCCTCAGAATTACAGTCTCGGGAACTGGATAAGGACGTTCTACCTGCCCTGTGGGTGGCAATGAGTTGGCATCAACTTGATGGCTGAGTTTGGTTATGGTTTTATGATTTGGGTTCCTGGCTAAGTCTCTGGCATGGAAATTATTTTCCTCAGCTACGAGATGTGAGTCTCTAAAGACAAGGTTTGTGTCTTGGTCATCTTTGTAGCTCTCCATGGCCGAGCACTGGTCTGCCACAACATGTCTGTTTAACAGAGAACAATAATTCACTCTCTTTAGTATAGCAGGCCTTTGTTGAGCTGCCTAAGAGGTGAGTGGATAAGAAAAAGAATTACTGTGAAGGCCTTACTTATCTTATCGCATAGTCCCAAATAAGCAAGAACGTTTACAAGCCAAACACTGATGCCCTTGTGCAATTGCTAAATCTTAATAACAAGTGATCTTCTTAGACCAGGCCATAGGTGAATAATGCTAAGTCCTTAGCAACTTTAGGAGAGAAAAAAAATTTCCTTCGATATCAGTTGAAGCTTTTTTTTTATAACTGAATTTGTGGAAAATAAACAGAAAGTAAGTCCAGGTTGAGAATTTACACAGGCCTGTGAGGAGAATTTTTACAGGCCTGTGAGGTTTTTTAAACTCTGGCCCTGTGATTCCTAACCTCCAGGACAGCAAACTGGGCCTTGCCTGCTAAGCCACTGGGGTCTTTAAGAGGTGGTGTTTAGTTAGGAAAGCACTTCACTCCTGAGGATGGATTTCTCCGCCTTCCAGTTCTACGCATTTTTGATTAATCTTTTCTTAATGAGCTTTTACAAAAACAACAACAAAAAAAACCCCTGGGCTTTTCCCAGCCAGGTGTGTGCCATTCAAGCAAGTGAAAGATTGCCACTCAACAATCAGACTTAGCAAGGCATGTGGTTAACAGCCCTCTTTTCTATATATTTTATTTGAAATGCTGCATCCTTACAATGTACTGTCAGAGCAAATTTGTAATATAATTGAATAAATACTTTTGAACATCTCATAGTATGAAGGTATTCAGGCGAGACTTATTTTTCTGATAAGCAGCTAATCAAAGCAGCAAAATCCTATTGATTCAAAGTCAATAATTCATGATTTAGAATAACAGGGACAAAGTTCTCATTATTGCAAGTGGAAAAAACACAACTTCAGTAATAGAAAGCTCTGTGCCTATGTTGACGTGATTGTATTGTAAGGTAGTACTGGCCTAATGGGAGATCCTATTATTCCCATTGACACTTCCATTGGAAGGAAACAACATCACACTTCTTTGGAAGCTTGTTCACATTTAGTTTTCATTCACCAAATGTTAACTGAATTCTGTGTTTGTGTTTTCCTTGCGAGTACTGTGCAGGAGACCAAAACTACCAGGAGCTTCTCTACCCTCCTGCAGCTTAGCGCTTAATGGGCAAGAGGAAGAAAACAGACGCAAAACTAATGATGAATGCATGGCAGTGCATTACAATGGACGTGGGCATAGGGGGCAGTGTACCTCAGCTGAGGTCTGGGAATGATGTAGGCATGGGAGAGCTCAAGAAAGGCGGCAACACTGGGCTGAGTTGAGGTTAGCAAGAAACAGAAAGGAGGGAGAGAATTCAAGAAACAAGAAGCAGCATCGATAAAGGCAGAGAGGTTTTGACAGGTCTGAGCAACCTCAGATCCTTCTGACTAGTTCCATTGAAGGGCTTTTGGCCCCATCAAGAAATGTAAAGCTTCAGAAGTGTGGAGACCCTCATTGCAAAGTATCTGGTGTGTTCTTTGTGAAATGCTTGGAGAACTCTTGAGGGATTTTAATTCTAAAAGTAACATGATTATTGGTGCAGTTTTTAAAAGAAATCTCTCTGCAGCAGTGTAGAGAATTGATTTGGGGCGGGGAAGGGGCGTAGATTGGAGGCACAGAGATTATTTTGGAAATCCTTGAAATAAATCTGGCAAGAAATACTAAGAAATGAACATTACACCAGCAGAAGGTAGACTGGAGAAGTAACAGATCCCAAAAGAAGGAAAGGGAATGATTAAGTGAGCTGTGAGGGAAGGGGAGAGTCCAGAGAGGCTTGAGGAAAGCGATGAAGGTGACATCCATGGAGTGAATTGAGAAAGGGGGTCATGCTTAAAGATAAAGGTAGATGGAGGCATTTGGGGGCATATTTCACTTGAAGTATCTATCAATAAGATTTCTGAGTGGAGCACTTTTGTGTTGGAGATTGATGGGGGAGTTTTTGCTGGAGATGCATTTGAGATTCTGGAACATATAAATAGTTGGGTCCCCCCAAGAGAGGGTAGAGAGTGAGAAGAACAGGAAGTACCAACCAGTATTTAGAAAGTGAATTGAGGGACAAAAGGACCAAAGAATGGCACCGAAAAGGAGATTTCTGTAGAGAAAAGAAGAAAAATAAGTAAGAGCATATCACAGAGAAGAAGGTTTAAACACCTACTTGTGACTATTGATTTGAACCACCAGCCATGCAGTTTCCAGTTCTGTGCCTAACCCCCACCCCCACCAGGATGATCAGAATCTCAAATTCTGCAAAGGCCTCAACCAAGATAGAGAAAGGTGTTTCTTTGCTTTGGTAATGTTTCGGTTATTGGTAACCCTATCAAAGGCAGCTGGTTGGTGGAATGACAGAAAAGGAAGAGGATAGCAGATCAGAGCATGACTGATCAAGGTTCCTGGGCTGACCCTTGACTGCCCACCTAAAAGTTAGCTGTTCACACCCACCCAGGGGTGATGTGGAAGAAAGGCCTGGTAATTTCTCCCATGAAAAATTATAGCCACTAAAACCCAATGGAGCGGTCCTGCTCTGTAACTCAGAGGATCTCCATGAGTCAGAATTGACTCCAGAGCAACAGGTTCGTTCAGGGTATTTTAGTACAGAAAGCCACAGGGGCATTAGCAGCTACAGGGGGTTATTGTTCGGTGCCATCAATTAGGTTCTGACTCCGAGAGATGCCATAGAATAAAGGAAACAGGGCCTGAGCCATCCTTACAATTGTTGTGTTTGAAAGTGTTATTGCAATCACTGTGTCAACTCATCTCCTTGAGAGGCTTTCTCTTGTTTGCTGTCCCTCTACTAAGCACGGTGCCCTTGTCCAGGGACTGGTAACATGTCCAAAACATGTAGGATAAAGCCTTGCCATCTTCGCTTCTAGGGAGCATTCTGACGACACTCGGTGACAGACTCCTTTGTCCTTCTGGCAGCCCATGGTACTTTCAATATTCTTCATCAGTACGAAGTACAAATAATCAGTTCGCCTCTAGTCTGTCTTAGCCATTGCCCAGTTTTCACATGCATATGAGGTGATTGAAAAGAACGTGGCTGGGATGGCAGACTTAGTCCTCAAATAACAACTGGCTCTTTAACACTTTAAAGCGGTCGTGTGCAGTGGAATTGCCCAATGCGTGGGATTCGGGATGAGCTCATCTGGGATAATAGAGCCTCTCAGAAGTGGGAGAGCATCAGTATAGAGCCAAAGGAATAGTGCCATCATTCCCAAGTTAAAGAGTGTGCCGACCACCTATTCTCTAGGAACTTGAGGGCATCTCTCAGATCACTTCTATTGTGAACTTTTTGCTCATGTGAATAAAATAGTATTTTCTTGATGCTTCATATAATGTGTGTTGTTTTGCTGCTGATCCTTCCAAAATATGTTTTGCCATCTTTTTACAATACTTCAGTTTTCCTCTGGGAGAACGGATTCTTCCTCTCGGTGTGCAGCCTTGATCAGACATCAGACGTCACGTTAGCCTTCCCTCTCCTAGTCAAGGGCTGAATGACATTCTCTCCCAAGACTAGAGCTTGAAATCCTCAAAATGATGCAGCAGCTTGATGGGCAGAGGTGGAAGGGATTTGTTAACATATCCCAGTGGTCCTACTTTTGACTCTGGCCTAGTTTCTACCCTTTTGTGGACCTTCTTCTTTAGCAATCTCTCCCAATCTGTGAGCCAGCCATCCTGCATGTAATCTTGCACAGGCTGTATAATGCCCAAGACTCCAGCTTGTGTTCGACTACAGGTTAGATCACATTCTAATTGCATTGTCTGAAACCAGTCACTTCTCTACATTTTGGCGAGGAAACCCAAAGTGGTGCTAGGAATAGTACCCACCATGTAGGTTGTTCTAAAAATTAATATGTCTAATGACTATAACCGAGGAGCCCTTGTAATGCTCCTGGTTGAGTGTTGGACTGCTTACCACAAGGTTAGTGGTTCAAATATGCCAGCTTCTCCTCAGAAGAAAAATGAGACTGTCTATTCCCTTAAAGATTTACAGATGCAGAAATTCTAGATCGGGTCCAAGTGAGTTGGAATTGACTCAATGACAGGAGGTTGGCTTTGGGTTAAACATTTAGAATGTGCCTCATTTAATCAGTACGGAATTTGTTACTGTGATTCCAATGAATTCCTCTCCTGGACCATTTGCTGCTATTTGCAACCAAAGAACTTTAATGGACACCTCTTATTGTTAATTAGCATTTTGGTACACTGGCATTGAAAATATAGAAAATTTCAGGTGCATTGCCCATTACAGAGGTGTTGAGAGAGAAGGAGAATTTCAATATACCATTATAATCGTGGCAAATAGATAAAAACAGACATTTAAGAATCAAAGAAAAGAGGTTGAAAAGAGATGTTAATGGTATGTTTGTTGAAAATTTTGGAGAGCTAAAATATAGGCAGGAGTTCCATGGGGGGGGGGCACAAATGCTTCAGCTCTTAATGATGAGCCAAAAGATTAGAGGTTTGGCCCCCAGCAGAGGCTCCTGGGAAGATGAACCTGAGCGTCTTTGTGCAGAGGTCACAGCCATGAAAAACTATGGAGCACTCCGTTCTGCACACATGAGGTCTCCTTGAGTCAGACTCAACAACGATGAATTTGTTTTCGAAATATGATTGTAGAAAGAAATGAGACGGATGTGATATTTTATCTTTTAGCAATTTTAGAACACAGTAGGAAAGGCGGTGCACAAGGAATCAGATTTAGAAACTCATGTCTTCTCGTAGGACCCCTGGTAGTAGAGCGATTACACATTAGTCTGCGATCTGAAAAGTCAACGGTTCAAAACCACCAGCCATTCTTTGGGAGAAAGAGGGGGCTTTTACTGCTATAAAGAGTTCGTCTTTGAAACCCACAGGGGCAAATCTACCTTGTCTTATAGGTTGCTATGAGTTGGCATCAAATCAATGACACTGAATTTGGTTGGTTTGGGATTCTAGAAGAAGTTCTATAAGAAATTAAAATTTTTCTCCTCAGCGAGCTTCAGTTTCCTCATTCAATCAATAATAGAGGGATTAATTGAGAACCTTGTTATGCAGCTGAAATGAGATGGTATAGATAAAGCGCATCATGAATGTGAGCTGACCACAGAGAAGGTCCCAGTTAGTAATTGCAGTTATTCACCCTGAAGTCCCTGGATCCTGCTAACCTAAAGATGATGGTTCAGACAGGTAAAAAAAAGGCCTGATAACCCGCTTCTGGAAGATCAGCCTCTGAAAACTATGCACAGCCTTCCTCTGACACTCGTGGCATGCCACGAATCCAAATTTACTTGACAAGCCCTAGACTGGTTTTACATTTATCTGATTTTCATAAACCGTAAAATGGAGGATTGGCTACCTGACAACCAAGCCTCCTTGTTGCAGTTGCATAATCTCCTGTCAACTCGAGTGAAGGGGTGGAGTCTAGCCTGTCAGTCAGGTCATAACCAATGATGCCCCTGTGTAGGCATGGCCTTCTCCTGAGGATCCTGGGAACTCCTGTCTTCCTCTCTGGAGGCAGGAAACACACTCTCTCTGCTTCACATTCCTGTTGACAAGCCACATGGAAACACACTGATGGAGTCAGAGCCCTGGAGCTGGAGTAGCCACATGGAGACCCACATCAATGCTACATGCTTCCACCGCCACTGGATCCACAAGTTTTTTCACCTACTGACCTATGCTCTTCCTGCATTCAGCATCATTGCATGTGTTGTGTGAGTCTAAAGAAGTATTTATGGACTGATATCAGACATATGGGGTAATATCAGACTTACGGACTTGATCTGGACTGGGCAGGGATGTTTTCTTAATATACAATTTCTCTTTGACATAAAGCTCTCTCTTACACATATATGAGTATCTCTGGATTTGATTCTCTAGTTAACCCAGCCTAACACCCCCACCCCCACCCCGAAGCTTTAAAGGGAGGTAGGAGGCCCTCTCATGCCTCCAGATCATGCCCATCTTATTTTTTTTTAAATGGATTTCAAAGTTGATTTTTCGAAGTGTTCTTGCTTGCTGTGCAGAATCAACTTGATGGCAATGGGTTTGGTTCTGGTTTTAAGCAGAATTCATTTTCCTATTTGTATCATTGTTGTTTAAAGACCAGTGCTGTACAGTCACTTCTCACTCACAGTGACCCTCTAGGCATCCCGGGGTTTTCAGGGCTGTAATCTTTGCAGAAGCAGAAGGCTACACCTTTCTCCCACAGAGCAGCTGGTGGGCGAACCACCCACCTTTTGTTTCTCATCCAAACGCTTTACCACTGTGCCACCAAGGCGCCACCAGATTTTTCTATAGGTTAATGAAGACTTTAAGTCAGCCGTAAACAGCACATTTGACATATGCTCTTCTGAGTTATCATGTCACAAAATGCATCTTCCCTGCCCTCTCCCCTAGGGAAGATTACATTTGAGCTCCAGCTAGAACTGCAGGAGCCCATTTCTTCCTGCTGGATTCTCCGTCGGCAGAGCTCCAGCCAGCCAGCTAGCTTAAGCTACAGATGAGAGCCGGAGAAATGACATCACTGACATTGTTCTCTCCTCTTTGGGGCTATGGGGAAAGAGATTTAGCCAGTCGTGCACAATGCTAATATGCCTAGCGACAATAATGACCTGCTCCCGTTTGGTTTGGTTCTTATTTGTTTACTCTTCCCTGCAGCTGCAAAGTGTTCACGTTATAGTGCAAGTAGATTTCTTCTCTCATATCTTGGGAAGCTTTGCCGTGAGCATTGGGAAGAAATGTTTCTCCAGTGTAACAGATGATTTGAGATGCCTATAGAGGAACCTTAAGAGAGATATCAAGATTTTTCAAAGAAATTGACTGTTGAGGGTGTCTTCTTCAACTAGTCTCCCTATATGTATAAATAATAAACAAGGCAAAAATCCAAATTCTCAGGAATCGTCAGTGACAAGAGTAATGGCAATTAATGAAGGGAGTCTATAGTTAAGAAAAACAAAACAAAACCAAGCCCACGGCCATAGAATTCATTCAGACTCATAGTGGCCGTTTATAGATCTCTGGGGCTCTCACTGTGTATGGGAGTGGGCATCCTCCTCTTTTTTCCAGTGGGTGACTGGGGGGTTTGAACTGCTGACATTTCAGCTAGTATTTCATTGCTTACCCAACAGTATCACCACAACAAAGGATTGCACTAAAATTTGAGTTCGAAGACAATCAGCCTTCTTATTCATTTCAGTCAAGTTGATCCCAACTCCTGGTGAACCCATGCTTCCGGAGTTGAAATACTCCTTTGGGAGCAGATCATCAGTCCCGCTTTGTAAGGCACCTCTGGGTGGGTTCAAACCTCCATCCTTTAGCCTAGAAGTCCAGCATTTAACTGTATTTATTATAGAGGGACCCCAGAAGAAATTATCAAAAGCTGTAGCAATGCTTTTTAAAATTGTCAATGTGATTAAACTACTGAATTGAATAATATGTGAATTATACACCAATAGAGCTGTTTAAAAAAAAATTCCAAAAGGGGCATAAAGATTAGTATGTAGACAACATACAGAATAAATAAGAACCCAAATCAAAGCAAACTAAATAATACCATCAAGTCAATTCTCCCTTAGAGCAACCTTCTAGGGCAGAGTAGAGCTGCTCCTTAGGGTTTCTACAAACCCTTATGGCAGTGGTTCTCAACCTGGGGGTCGTGACCCCTTTGGGCCGCCCAATTCATAACAGTAGCAAAATGACAATTTGGAAGTAGCAACAAAAAAAATTTATTTTTTATAAATTTTATATAAAATGATATAAAATATAAATAATATATTTAAAATAATATAAATTTTAAAATAATTAAAACAATATAAATATAAAAATTTTCATATATGAATTTTATATAAAATAATGGTTGGGGGTATGTATGAAAGTGTTGCGGAAATTTAAAAAAAAGGGTGGGAGCATTACGAAGGTTGAGAACCACGGGATGAGAAAGCCTCATCTTTCTCCAGAGGAGCAACTGGTGGATGTGAACTGTTGACCTTGCATGAGCAGCCCAATGACTAACCAACTATGCCACCAGGGATCCTAAATAAATGAGAGAGATAATATTTATATGAAATTAAAATATATATAATTAAACCAGGTACACAGTAGGTACTCCACAGGTATTGGAGAAAGAATGAAGAGTGTAGTGAAGTGACTGCTAGCTCCACACAGTGTGGTAGAGTGACGAGAAAACCTGATCGCAGAGAAAGGTCATCCTGTTTATCCTGTTCTGCTAATTAAAGTCAGAATTTCCTGGAATTCAGTTCTCTTGAGGCAGGTAGGCTGAGAGAACCTTTTCTTGAAATTAAGTCAGCCTGGCCTGGGTTAATTACAGACATTTCTCATCACAACTACAAAGTGCCAGATAAAACTGATCCACCATTGAGCTCTCCGAGGAAGATTGGGGGTGGTGGGTTTTTCTATTTACTTTATGAAATGTGCCAGCAAATATTAACCCATCTGATCAGGGCTGGGGAGCTTGCATCACGGTAAGTATGTTCCCTGAATGCGTCATTGCTGATGACATGGAAGGGGAGTCCAATGACGGTCTGCTTCACTAAGGAGGGGAAAATCCCCCCAAGGAAGGGATGGCCCAATCATTTCTGTCTCCCTCTGGCAAGGCTGGCAGGAAGTGGGTGATGGGGTAGAAGGTCTGCACTCAGCTCCTCCTCCAAGAACGAAGGCATTTGTTAGTGTGTGAGCTGGTGCACAGACTGTCAGGCTAAATCTCATCCAACTCTCCTGGAATTAGTCAGAAGGAGAAGGAACAAAAGCAATTCTTTTGTCTTTTTTCTCTGTTTTGATTTTGATTTTCTCTGTTTTGATTTCTTCCACTGATTCAAAGATGTCCACATGCATACCCCCTAAGGTCAGAGAACAACACATGCTCACTCCATCTGCATGGCTGCTATGCTGTAAGTCAGGAATGACTGCCGATGAGACTATCTTGAAGAACAAATATAAACCTCATCCAATATTTAAAAGTAGGTATCCAGCTTTTGTATCCTACTCAAACTGAAACAGGGCCAAGTCCTCTTCGCTGATAAAAGCGCTGCTCTCTATAGGTAACTGCTTCCTCCTGAACCCTGACCCTCCCCTGGAAAATGTAGTAGCCAGTAGGACATCTCACGCCAAGAGCAGAAGCCAAAGGCAGTTTACTTTCATAAAGCGCCCAGTGTCTCTCTGACTTAATATCAACTCACTGGCCCAGAGTCATCACAACATGCCTGCCCGTGGTGCAGTGGGGTGTCTATGGTAGAACTCCTGGAGATCTGAGTTCAGTTGCATCTCAGACACAAACACCGCCTATTGCTAGTACAGGCTTGCAGGTTGCTTCGATGTTTAGCAGGTTTTAACAGAGCTTCCAGACTAGAACTAGGAAAGAAGAAAAGTCTGATGATTTGCTTCTGCAAACCTCTGAGGTAGCCAATGTCCTTAAATCCCTGAGGTCTGTTACATCTGATATTGCCAATGTTAGATGTCTCATGAGTGTTTTATTAAAATTGTATGGAAATAAATACATAGATGGATCCCAGGTGGTGCAGGGGGTTAAGCACTTCCTACGAACTGAAATGTCAGTGACTCCAACCCAGCAGTGATTCAGCGTGAGAAAGAGGAGTCGAGCTGCGTCTGTTGAGGTTTGCATCCTCAGAAACGGTTACAGAGCAGTTCTACTGTCTCGTAGGTTCAGTGTGAGTTGGAATCAACTAGACAGCACTGAGCTTGGGGTTTTGTTGTCATTGTTTAGAAGCATAATGGTTGAGGAGTCAGCTGCTAACTAAAAGGTCAACAGTTCAAACCCACCAGCAGTTCCATGGGAGAAAAGACTGGGCAATCAGCTCATATAAATTGCAGCTCAGGAAACGACAAAGGGGCATTCTACTCAGTCGCATGGGATTGCTGTAAGTCATAATCAACTTGATGCACACAAAAATAATACAGTATATATTAGGTATGCATAGGTAATATAACTCAGTATAATGGAAAGCAAAACCCGCACTACTGGACCGATAGACAACATCATGATAAATGGAGCGAAGATGGAAGTTGCGAAGAAATTTCTTTTACTTAGATTTGCAATCAACTCTCATGGAAGCAGCAGTCAAGAGATCAAACGGTGTGTTGCGATGGTCAGATCTGCTGCATACCACCTATTTAAAGTGTTAAAGAGGGAAAAGATCCCTTTGAATACTAAGGTTAGCCTGAGCATATTTTCAACTACATCATATGCGTGTGAAAATTGGACAATGACTAAGAAAGATCTAAAAAGAATTGGTGGATTTGAATTACGGCATTGGCAAGGAATAGTGAAAGTACTGTGGACTACGAGAAGAACAAACAAACCTGTCTTGCGAGAAATAGAGCCTGAATGTTCCTTAGAAGGGAGGGTGGTGAAATCTCATATCATACACTTGGACGTGTTCTCAGGACAGACCGGCTCCTGGAAAAGGTCATCATGTTGGCTAAAGTAATGGGTCCGAGAGAAAGAGAAAGACCTCCAATGAAATGGACTGAACCAGCGGATGGCACACTGGGCTCAAGCATAACGAAATCTGAGAGGTGTCGCAGGACTGGTCAGTGTTTGATTTCGTTGTGCACGCGATTGCTAGCGATTGGAACTGACTTGGTGACACCTAACAACCATAACTTCAATCGGGTGTTTGATAAGACAGTCTTCCGTAGCGTTATTTTCCAGGGTGAAACCATAGCAGCCATATTGTATAGTGTGTACTTACTTAACATTTCCTCCCCTACGATTAAACTGTAGCCATATTTTATGGCCTAGGACATTTGGAATGGCGCCAAAATAGTTTCCTGAAGAACTTTGGTCCCATCCGTGAAAAGTATTCCTGGCAGGGGACATGACCTTATATTCAGATAAAGCAGCCCACAAAAACCAGAAAGCAACAGACAAGCCCACTGCGATTGAGTCCATTCCAACACATAGTGACGGTGCAGAACAGTATAGCAACTGCTTTCTGGGGTGCTGTTCATCTTTACAGAACCAGAGCCTCGTCTTTCTACCATGGAGCAGCTGTGGGCTCGAACTGCTAACCTTAGAGTGAGCAGCTCAACGTGTCTGCTGAGCTCCACACAGACCACCTGATAGTCATGATGGGTGTAACCTCCACCTCCTCAGCTAGCTTTTATGTAGAGCTTTTTAAAATTAATAAGTAAATGGATTCCATAGAGCTGAGTCTGACAGTTTTTTTAATGTTTACATACCATTCTGATGCTCAGCCAACCCTCTCATTTCAGAGATAAAGATACTGAGGCTCCGGAAGATCAAGTCTCTTGTCTTCTAAGTAACCGTGTGTCCCATATGCCCTCTTCCTACAGCTAATTTTTTAGGAAGTGCTTTCAGTGACTCTATGGAAATCAAGATAATTACTGTCAAGTAATTATGATTTTTGTACCACCAGTGAAAATATAAACATAGTCAAAAGGGTTTCTTAATATTTTTATTAAGGTTAAAGGGGCTTGGGGGACGTTCTAGGGACCACAGAAGACACTTTGGGAATTCACAAATTTGGGAATTTGTGGATTTCACCTTCACAGAATTTTTGAAATCTCTTTTGGGTATTTTCTTTTCTATCACTGATGACATATTCTACATGCTGCTCTTGGTATCGTGTGTGTGTGTGTGTGTGTGTGTGTGTGTGTGTGTGTGTGTGTGTGTGTGTGTGTGTGTG
>NW_022111369.1:28889932-28892087 GCF_000313985.2 Echinops telfairi
GTGTGTGGTGGTAGGAGGGGAATTACACAATCCATTGGGCAGGATCTTTGTCAACCTTTCCACCACAGTTCTCCCATTTATCTCATCTCCGTCATAGTCATGATGAGCTGCTTCATTATGTGTAATAATCATTTGTTCAGACATCTGTCTTTCTTTCATAATGAACTTATTGAGGGCAGAGTCCACGCTTATTCATTATGTGTCCTTTGTGCCTAATTTAGGACTTAGTACATTATTGATGATTAGTTTGTTGAACTTAAAGTGGCTATAGCAGGAATGATTTAGAAAGGAGTCATAGTATAACGTAGAGAGTCATGGGTCTGATGAACACAGGTGGTCTGCAGGGCATATGCCTCATAGATGTTCTTACTAAAATGGAGTTTGTCTAAACAAACATATTCCTGTCACAATTACGCGATTTTGTTTAAATCACTATATGTGCCAGGCCACCACCTCTATGAGTTTGTCGTAGTGTTTGATATGCATGTTGCTATTGCTGCTGGAAGCTATGCAACTGGCATTTCAAATACCAGCAGGGCCACCTATGGTGAGCACGCTTTAAGGGAGTTTCAGACTAAAACAGATTAGGAAATCAGATTTAGTGATATGCTTCCTAAGATTAGCCAATGAAAATTATACGTACCACACAGATATTGTTCAAGATAGTGCTAGGGGAGTCCTAGTCGTGCAGTCAGGTGTTGACTGCTAACCACAAGGTTGGAAATTCAAACTCAGCAGCTGTTCCAAGAGATAAAAATGAGGCAGTCTTCTCCCATAAAGATTTTAAAATCTGAGAAACCCTAGATAGGATCACTATGAGTCAGAATTCACTTAATGGCATTGGGTTGGGTTTGTAGTGCCAGAAGACACCACACTAGTTTGAAAACCAAGAAACCAAACCCATTGCCCTTGAGTCCCGCCGTGTCCACAGAAACGTGATACAGCATCCTTTATGGGAGCAGACAGCCTCGTCTTTCTCCACAGAGTGGCTCGTGGGGGTGAACCACCGACTTTGAGGCTAGCAGCCCAGTGCCTAACTCACAACACTGCTTAGGTTAGAAGTAACTCAAAATAGACAGTGACCACAACAGTGTACTCAAACCTAACAATGACTGTGAGAACTGGACAGGATCCAGGGGTGTTTCTTTCCATTATGGAAAGGGTGCCACTGAGTCAGAGCCAACTCAACAGCATATAATTCCAGCCATTACCGAGGTGCGGGTGGCAAGGATCTTGTTATGTCCATTTTATTCCAACTTTGCTAGCAATTTAACAAAATCCAGTGCAATATTCTGATTAGATGACCCTCAGGAGATTCAAACTCCAAAGGGTTGTGGTTATTGGTTAAGACTATGAGAGAGATTATCAATCATTTGAATTTGTGACTCCTGAAGAAATTCACTAGGTACCCAGATGGCATGACCTGGGTGAAACTGATGTGTAATTTACAGAATCTTTCTTACATTGAAATAAATAAATCATCAGCCAAGAGATGAGACCCACTCCCTTTTTCATGCTTTCAACACATAAAAAGCTTTATGGGTTAAATTCTGGGTAAGTCCCTGGAGGGCTTAAGCTGAAGACCCCATGGTGGCCTCCTTTCAGGGGACTCAGAGTCAGGTACATAGTTTTTCTCTGTAGGTTCCAATGGTTATTAATTTGCAGGGTTTCAGGCAGCATTTTCAATGAAACGAGGGGAAAATGTAATTATCAGAAGATAAGTATTACTTGCTCTACTAGACCTTTTCAAAATGTTGAAAAGCAAGGATGTTACTTTGAAGACTAAGGTGCACCTGATCAAGCCGTGGTATTTTCGCCTGCCTCATATACAAGTGAAAATTGAACATTACAGAGGGTTCTTGGGGAGGAGAAGGGCAGTCAGGGTGCAGTGTAGCAATGATGAAACACAACTTTCCTCTAGTTCTTAAATGTCCCCCCTCCCCCAACTATCATGACCCCAATTCTACCTTAAAACTCCGGCTGAACCCAGAGGATGTGCACTGGTACAGATAGGAACTGGAAACAGGGAATCCAGGACAGGTGATCCCCTCAGGACCAGTGGTGAAAATGGCGATACCAAGAGGGTGGAGAGAAGGTGAGGGAGAAGGGGGTGACAGATTACAAGGATCTACATATAACCTCCTCCCTGGGGGAC
>NW_022111369.1:28892308-28896022 GCF_000313985.2 Echinops telfairi
AAAAAAAAAAAGAGTTTCAGTTTGGAAACCCACAGGGGAAGTTCTGCTCCGCCCTGGAGGGTCACTAAAAATAGGCATCCACTTTATAGTGAGTTATGAAATGGAAGCAATGGAATTTTGTAATTTGCTATGCTGTTGTGATAATTACTTGAGAAGGTGTTTGCCAGTGAGAAAATTTAAAAGAAAATGAATTTTGCTTTTCTTTTTTGCCTATACTATAAAAAACCTGGGTGTACGGGGAAATCTAACATTATCACATGCACGCACTCACAAATCCTAGCACAGAATAAATGGTACTTATCATTGTTAAAAATAATAATAATAAAAGAAAAGAAAGAAGAATTGATGCATTTGAATTATGGTGCTGGTAAGTAAGGTTGAAAGTGCTGTGGACTGTCAATAGAACCAACAAATCTGTCTTGGAAGAATATGAAAATAGAGATAATTTATAAATTATCAAGGCTTCATGAGGGTGGGGAAGAAAGAGAAAAAAAGAGGAGCTGATACCAAGGGCTCAAGTAGAAAGAAAATGTTTTGGAAATGATGATGATAACATACTTACAAATGTGCTTGATACAATTGATGTATGGATTGTTATAAGAGCTAAAAGAGACCCCAATAAAATGATTTATATATAAACAGAGCTTTTAAAAACCCCAATAAAATGATTTATTAAAGCAAAATAAAGTACAGGTGGAATGCTCCTTAGAGGCAAGAATGGTAAGACTTAGTCTCATGAGCTTTGGACACGTTAGCAGGAGAGCTCAATCCCTGGAGAAGGACATGACACCTGGTAAAGAGGGGCAGCGGGAGAAGGGAAAAAAAGACCTTGACAAGATGGATTGACACCTCAATGGGTTCAAACATGAGAACAATTGTGAGGATGGCACAGGACCAGGCAGTGTTTTGTTCTGTTGTAGACAGGGTCTCTGTGAGTCATAACTGAGTCGTGGACCCCTAACAATCTAGCAGGCTTTTCCAGAAGTCCAACTTGTGTTTAAAACATCAATACCAAATATTGGTGATGTCGGCACCACTTGACCAATGTAAATAAAGACATTAATAAATACGTAAGATGGGTACTACAACAAAGTGTGGTGAAGAAAGTGGATGGTACCTGGCTGTCAGAAAGAATAATACTTGAAACCTTAAAGGTGTATCTCAAAATAAGTAGCTGTCTAAATTCAACTAAGTTCACAGGGAAGAAACATATCAGCCTGTGTGACTCAAGGATTTTTATATATAATAAGCTCCAAATCCAAAGAAGGGAACAGTATCAGAGCTTAAATCCTGAACACCCGCTTTGCAGAAGTCTATGGATGACAGTAGAAGCTCACAATCCATTTGCAAGGTCATCACAAGTATTGAGCCTCTAACTGTAGTCCAGAGATATGAATAGCCTTGCTATCAGACTGAGAGAATTGTAAAGTCGATTCTGGCAGACAAAGTTACATTCAAATATGCCACCATTTCATTTTATCTCCATTTTAAATTTTGTGCCAGTTTTTGAATAGTGTTTCAATTTGTTTTTATTTTTATTTTATCGTTGTTAGATTTTGTTTGTTCATTGATGTTGCTTTGTATGTCTCTTTTCTGAAGTTGAAATCCACAATAGGTAAATCTATAGTTGGTAACCAGATTAACAAAGCAGGAGGGATTGGGGAGAAATGGGAGGTGGAAAATAACAACGAGTATGAGAAAGTAGAAAATGTTCTAAATTGATTGTGGTGATGATTGCACATCTCTTTTTAATAAGATTAAACTATTGAATTGTATGGTATGTGAATTCTATGCCAATAAAATTAATTGTATCTAAAAAGTAAGCAAAGGCTGAAGCTGAAGTAAGCATAAGGGAGTTCCTTGTACTCTTCTTGTGACTTACTGTGTTAGGCAGGGTAGTGTAGAGAAACAAGTGACACATCTGTGTATAAGAAAGAGCTTTATATCAAGAACCACTTCGATGAGACGATAAAAGAGGATGACTTTGAGTTCAGTTAGTATTGCTTACTATTTTAATTTGGCAAGTTAATAAAATTTTCTGTGCCTCAGTTTTACCGACTATCAAATGTGAGTTAAATTGGGGAATAATGGGTTATTTTGGAGTCTGAGTGAGATGATGTCTGTGAAGCTAGGAGGGCATAGTGAGAACACAGTAAGTGCTCAGTAGGTGTATGCCATCGCTGTGCTGCTGTTGCCCGTCACCTGTGAGTCAGCGTAGACTCCTGGAGACCTAGTGTGTAAGAGAATGAAGCATTGCCTGGTACTTTGCCATTTTCATGACCATTGGTATGTTTGAGCCTATTCTTGTGCCGACTGTCAAGACAGGCTTATTGAGGGTTTCCCTCATTTGTGCTGACCCCTCTTTATCAAACACGATATCTTTTCCTAATGAGTGATAATGTGTCCAAAGTAAATGAGTTGAAATCTTGCCATCATCACGTCTTAAGAACTATGCTGCCTATAAGACTAGGGGAAGTCAAAAACTATTGCTATGGGAGTCCTAGTTCATCCATGCACTGGCTTATTCAAACAAAACACGTTTAAACACATCTCTGCCATCTGCAGACACGTTTCTCACAGTGGTGTACTTGCCTTGGTCTTGCCTAGGGGTGCTTTCAAAGGAAGAAGGAAACAAGTGGTTTCCCAGGAAATCGGAGGGCCTATTCAGTTGAAGACAGAGAGGTCAGCTCAGAAGCTGGTCGTGACTGTTTGGGAAGGTTGCCACAGGGTCATCTTGAGAGATACTTCAAAGAACACAGGGTAATCACAGGGAATTTATTAGGGAGGAAATTGGAAACTGCGGTGGTGAGAAAAAGTCCTGGAAAGGTGTGCCAAGGAATTCTTTTTTTCACTCCAACAAAGCACCGGATCATTCTCTGACCCTGTCGAGAGCAGTCCTGAGAACTTTACTGAGAAACCTGACTCCAGCCCGCCAGCAGCTCTGCTATTGTCTCTTCAGACTTCTTTTGTTGCCGAAGAAAACCATGTAAACGGAGCACAATTTGAGTTCCCTGTGGATGCAGAAACTACCATTTTGACGTGGTGTCAAGGGAAGAGGCTAGAATTCTTTGGAGGAAGCACTAAAAAGTTGGACACACCGCCTTCAGAAGTGGATAGAGCTAGGTGGAGCTTGTGTCGCCAAACAGTGGTTTCCCATTTGCATGTTTTTGTTTAATAACCATTTCTATGATTCATAACAATGCTTTTGAATTTATCTTTGTGTTTGTTCTGATATCAGACTGCATTGCTGACCGACAGCCTAGGATGTACACCCTTCACTAGACTGTCGAGAACTGGCATATCATATTCATAAGATTAGCCAGTGCCTCAAACGTCAAAGCCTGTCTCCGTGCAGTCCAGTTTCCCTGAAATATTTACAACTTCTTCCATAGTCACCATTTCTTCCAGGCATTCACACCCTTCCAGCTGGTGCCAAATTCCAGGGTTTGCATGACACTTCTAGATTTCTTGCATCACTTCACCCCCAACAATCTATGTGACTCATTATTCTTTCTCCTGTTGGTCTTCATGCATGAGATTGGTGGGAGAGGGGCCACAGTGTGCATATATTTATAGGTTTAGTATTAAGGTAGCAGGACATTGGGCCTCCACTCAGGTGCTCCCTCAATGCAAGAATACTTTCTTCTATTAAATTGGCATTCTATGATGCTCACCTTCCCGACAGAACTGCTGAAGACAAAGCGGGTGAATAAG
>NW_022111369.1:28897006-28899012 GCF_000313985.2 Echinops telfairi
TTTGAGAATGATGAGGGCAATGAATGTACAAATCTGCTTTATACAATTGATGTATGTATGGATTGTGATAAGAGTTGTATGAGCCCCTAATAAAACGATTGAAAAAAACAAAATAAAGTAAGAATACCTACTATGGTAGAGGACACATAGGAGAAAAGTATAAGTTTGAAAGAATGAGAAATAGATGTGTTGTTTTTATTTGCAACCTCTGTGAGGTACTACACTTATCTGGCAACTTCGAAAAGGTGGTAAGTTAACCCACCTTTGTGTTCGTAGGTGATTTATGTGTCTAATCTTCTTAAAAGAAAACTGCAGGGAGATAAGTTTAGTCACCAGAATTTATACAGACCTCAGCCCTCCTCACTGCTAATCCACCTTCTCCATTCCCGAGAAGCCCCCTTCAGAAAGGAAAGCCTTTGTGTCTGATTTCTCCTATTCCCATCATCCTTTGGGTGGTGAATTGACTTAACACCCCTTTCTGTATCACTTTCTTTATGCTTTTAATGTGATTATTGATTCCGGTTTGGTAACCTGAAAATGGTCAGTAAACAACAGGTCTGTGTAATAGTCCTTACCAACATGAGCTTAAGGATATCCAAGCTGGTGAAGAGAATGAATAAATAGGTTCAAGATTCCAAAATACTGTTGCGCTTTTGAAAGTGGAAGGAACATGGCCTCCCTAGTTCTTACGCTATTTGACTTAAAGCTTACTAGACTGGAACCCCGCTGTCTAGGGGAAAAAATAGTTCATTCTTTTCAAAACTTTCTTTGAGCACTATTTATGTGCCAGTTTAGGAAATAAGAGATTAAATTCTTTTGTAGTACTTGTTAGTTTTCTTAAGAGTAAAACGGAGTTCCCTGTTGTATAATCATTTTTGTCCGTGCCTGAGTAGGCTTGTCCTAATGTGGCAACAAATAGACTTAGCCAAACTGTTATTTAGGCAGAGATGAGTGGTTTCTTTATTCAAAATGATTGTTTATGAGAAGAGTAAATATATCTATCCTTTAAAGGAGACAAGAGAAATATGGGGTGGATAGGATTGTAAAGGAGTTGGGTTGATTTTGTTGAGAAAATATAGTGCCAGAAAGGTAACATAAAGCAAAGTTTAGTGATACAGTTGTGGGTTGAAATCAGAAATGAAAGAGATAAGACGCTGGTACATGCGTGGCTTAAACCAGCCCCGTCTCTGATTGGGGCTCAGATAGAGAAGACTCTTGACGGTTGATCATCATTCCTTCAGAACTCACTGCCATCACGTCCAGTGGTAAAAAAGGAAGAAGTGTATGCTGTACTGAAAACATTAGCCAAACCCAAGGTTCTAGTAATTGATGGAATAATGATTAAAATGTTTCGATATGTGAATAAAGCACTAAAAGTACTTACTCTTCTATGCCAGGAAATTTGGAAGACAGTTACTTGGCCAACTTATTTTTACACATTACAAAGAAAGGTGACTCAATAAAATGCTCAAAATATAGAAAAATACCACTGATGCCACCTGCAAGTAAAATTTTGCTGACGATTATTTAACAATGGTTACAGCAATACATTGACAGGGAGATGCCACAGGTCAGGCTGGATCCAGAAGCGGTTGTGGAACAAGGGATATCATAACTGATGTCAGATGGATCGTGGCTCAAAAAAGAGAATACCAGAAAGATGTTTGCTTGTGTTGTATTGACTATGCCAAGGATCTTAACAAATTATGGATAGTCTTGAGAAGAATTAGAATTACAGAACACTACATTACGCTGATGCAGAACTTGTACATTGATCAAGAGGCAGTTATGCAAATAGAACAATGGCTTACTACATGGTTTCAAATCAGGAAAAGCATGCCACAAGATTGTGTCCTGTCATCATACTTAGTCAATCTGGGTGCTGATCAAACCAGGAAAGACACTGGCTTATATGAAGAACAATGTGGCGTCAGGATTAGAGGAAGGCTTATTAACAACCTGTGATATACACTTGAGACAACCTTGCTTGCTGAAAGCAAGGAGGA